>NC_059435.1:16469310-16769310 GCF_021028975.2 Sphaerodactylus townsendi
CTCAGGCGCCGGGGAGGGAAGTGGCGGTCGGATCCGCGCCCGGCTCGGGCCTCCGGCGGCTCCTGGCGGAGTCTGGGCCCTTCGGCACACGCAGAATGATGCATCTGCAGTCCACTTTCACAGTGGTTTGAAAGTGGATTTTGCTGTTCCGCACAGCTTCTAAGTGCACGGAAAGCGGATTGAAAGCGCCTTATCCTTCCTGTGCGGAAGGGGCCCCTGTCTCCCGCCTCACCATTTTGCCCACTGCTCGCAAGCCCCGTTTCCTGGCCTCGGTGGAGAGCAGGGATGGCGAACCCTTTGGCGGGTCAAGAATCCCAAAAGGGCCTGCCTTGAATCTGCCGGTGGATCTCCCTCCTCCCCCACCCCAACCCGGAACAAAAGAAAACACGATTATTCACACGTTCATTCATAAAACCGGCGCTCCGGTTTCGTGGGGTGGTTCGTATTATATAAAGGGGCGGCAAATAGTTACAAAAATGACTCAAGCAGGGGGAATGGTTGTGTCGGGGAGGACTGGCGTGTCACCTTTGACACGTGTGTCGTAGTTTCGCTATCACTGGTTTAGAGAATCTCCTCCAGCCCCTGCTCGGTTATTGTCCTCTGGAGCCACATGGTGACCTTCGCCTCTTTCTCTCTCCCCCCCCCCCCCCCATAAGTTCCTGCAGGCTGGAAACATTATCATTGCAATCCAGGACAGAGTTACTCCAGTCTAAGCCCGTTGAAGTCAATGAGCATAAACTGGAGTAACTCTGTTCTGGATTGCACTGTATGTCTTCTCCTCCTCCCCCCTCCCCTCCCTTGCTCCCAGCCTCCATCCCAGTGGCTGGCCTTAAAATAGATTGTTGCTGTAATGCACGCGGGTCGAGGAATGTGGGTTTGTCATCTTCTCTGCTCCAGTAGAGTTTCTCATCCGGTCCTTTGCTGGTTGTAGCCCATGCTTTACAGTTAGGGAAGTGGGAAAGGGCTATTGTGGGTTTTCCGGGGTTGTGAGACTGTAGTCTGGTAATTTTTGCTCCTCGGTTTTTGCTCATCAGAGGAATGCCATGGTGAGATGTGTTTCCTGGGCCAGGTGGCTGTGGACTGGTAGTTTTTAGACCTAATGTTTTGCCTGCATCTGTGGCTGGCATCTTCAGGGGCATGTCAACACATTTCATAACATGCTTCTGAAGCTACCAGCCACAGATGCAGGTAAAATGTTAGGAGCAAGACCTACCAGGCCACAGCCACACAGCACGGAAAACCCACAACTGTGATGATTCTTTGGGAGTCTGTAACAGCAGCTAAAGATGCAGTTTTGTGAATGCTCTATTATTGGTAGATCTTTCTCCCTCTTTCAGAGCTTCACTCCCATAATGATTTGCCCTGTAATGATGGGCCACCTCTCACTCCTTCAGTCCTGCCTGTCTCCCTCCCATTTGAAATGTATTGCATGTTCCCAGTTTCACTTAATCGATCAACGTATGGTATTTTCCTTTATTCTGTTCTCAGCTCCACAAACTCTTCACCTTCTGAATTTTGTTCCAAAGTACTTTGAACTTGCACAATTTCTCTCGGTTTAGTTTTATCTTTTAAATGAGCTCTTGTGGCATAACATTTCCTTGAAATGCTCTTACTCAAACGCTTCTTTCCCTCCTTATTATAGTAGCTTTGGTCGCAAGCTGTCAACACTCACTCTGTGAATAACATTCGGTTGGAAACATTTGGTCCTAAGAAATCTTGTTTGAGGAAGTAGTTACTTCTCCAATGTAATTTTGCCTTATATTTGCTAGTGGTACAAGATTTACAGTAGAAACCAATTTAAGTAGTATTCTCTAATTTTTAAAAATTAGTATGTTTTTGTCATATGATAATTCTTGGTTACCCCAATGAAGCATGTAAAAACTAATGCAGTGTATACGATTATTCTTCAGACTGAGCCTGTGCATTAAAATCGCAACTAAGCATCAACGGATTCTGAAAAACTTTGTTTCAGTAACTTATATCCCACCTTTCTCCCCAACGTGGGCCCAAATCACCACACATAATTCCCCTTTCTTCTATTTTATCCTCACAATTATCTGAGAGGTAGTTTAAGATGAGAGAATATTATTGGGCCAAGGTCACCCAGCAAGCTTTCATGGCAGAGTCAACCCAGGTCTCCTAGATACTATTCTTACACTCTTAACTACTATACCACCTTGGCTTTGGAAGATGTGTACCTACAATAGGATTTCTTACAACAGGGATGTAGTGCTTATGGGAAAACACGCTCTGTTCAGAATTGGACAAAATATTTCCGATTGCTGATTTGACTAATAAATGATTTAATATATACATTAAATTACATTAATTAATTAAAGTTGTAAGAGGGTAACATAGTATTAGATGCTACTTTTCAGCATCTTATCAAAAAGTTGTGTGTGATACAAAACAATGGCAATGTAATGGCAACACTCATTTTGTATTAGTATAAGAGTATTTATCATTGGGCAAGGAAAAAATTGAGTATCTGTGCTAAGAAATCATTCCACAAGCATAGCCATGTAAGTATTTTGGCACAGAAGTAAACAAGGCAGGACTCTTCTGGCAGTTTTCAAAGACTAACAAAATTGTATTTCAATATTAGTTTTTATGGACTAGAATCAACTTCAGATATGCACTGTAGATTCTCATTATTCAGCTGTTTTACATAGGAGTATTTAAAAAAAAAGTGGGGTCAAGAGGCCACGATATGCCATACAGAGGGAAATGTAATTATGGAAGATTCTGGTCTAAGTTAAAAAAAAAGAAACCTGAGAAAAAAATGAGGAAAATGTTTTCATAACTGAGAGAATGCTGTTGTGTATGTATTTGAATACCTGTTTTGTATTAATGGCTTTTTCACAGTTTAGTATCAGGTACTGTTGTTTTTAGTACTGATATTTATCAAAACTTGCTCTGAGTAATATTGCTGAATTAATACAAACTATAGTTCTGTTGTGAATCAAATATTTTGTTTGAGTCAATAATATCAAGTGATGTTCTTGAGCTGCTTGGTAAATGACTGTTAACTTAGAGCAGAAGATACAAATATGGATAAGGAAGTTTTGTGATGTCCATTGACTTCAAATAAAATCACTAATTAGTTTGAGAGATTAGTTTGCAGAGATTTTTCAAAACTTCTGCTATTGTGTGTTTTGTTTATGTATTCAAAGGTTTACAAAAACAAGTGTTCAGATAAAGCACTGCTCTTAGAAGTCTTGACCTTTTAGATTGTAAGCCTATGGATAGGACCAGTCTTTCTCTATTGGTCTATGTTACTTTGTGAGATTATTGTCAGAAAAGTTATACGTAAGTATCAAAGAACCCAAAGCATAGTTTTCTGTGCGTAGCAGTGTAATGTGAGCCAGTGCATCTCAAAACATGACTCATTTGACCTTGGCAGTTCTCACATATCTTTTCTGTTCTGTCGTTCATGCCAAAGAATGGGGATTTTACTTTCTCGCCCTTGCTTCTAGCAAGTCATGCTTTCTCTATTCCATTTTTGTACCTTTACAACCCTTCTCCCCATTTACTATGGCTGTGCACACAAACTGTGAGAAACATCAGTAGCAGAAAATGTCTGCCAAGGACAGAATCTTTTTCAATTAAAAAAAGAAGTTCCCTGGTTTGCCAGATTTGTGATCTCATGCAGTTATACACAACCAGTATAGTGTAGTGGCCGGCCAAAAACTCTGAAAACCTATTCAGCCTTGAAATTAATTGTGTGACCTTGAACTAGTCACTCTCTTGGCCAAGTCTACTTCACAAGGTTGTTGTGAGGATAAAAGGGGATGGGGACAATCATGGATGCTACCCCCAGATCCTCAGAAGAAAGATGGAAAACTATCATTAGGGTGGTTATCTTTACAGATCTTAGCTCATTGTATGGGCTGTAATCAGAAGACTAAATAAGGATGCATATGCCCCTTAAAGCTGTACGTTTGCATAGTAAAGCTGTACTTTTGATTATAACTGTCACAGGAGACACCATTTTAGAAGAGGCATTCCTTTGTGTGATTGAGAGAAGGGAATGCTTGTTTTTAAGTGTTTGCCATAACACTTAAAAATCATGCATGAGTAACTGTAGGTCCAGAGATTTATCTAATCAATCGACGGAATATTCACTACTCTGCTTGAAATGTTTGTTATTTAAGTCTTCTAGGATTTATTTTATTATGACGTAGCATTTAACTATTGCAAATGGAATTTAGAATTAGTTTTCCAGTTATTCCGAATTCATCCTTTTTTTCTGTTTGACTTTACCGATACCTAGTCAAGTCTGAATGGCAATTTGACCTCATGCTTGCTGTTTGATTCCTGATTGTCTGGATTGCTTAGTTAGCCAGAAAGGTGCCATGTAAAAGAAACAGTGGGACCTGAGCAGCAGTGGAGAGCGACACAGGCACTGAAAGGGTGAGTGCCAGAGGGGGAGTAGGTTTAGGGAATGTTTTCGGCCTCCTAGAAGCCCGCTTTTTGCGCCAGAATATTCATTTCCCCAAAGTTCAATGCAGTCTTAGATTTTATTTATTTCCCCACTCTTCTGTCCAATGGGGACCCATGGTAGCTTACATCATTTTCCTCACCTCTCTTTTATCCTCACAACAACCCTATGAGGTAGGTTAGGCTAAGAGTGTATGACTGGCTCAAAATCACATAGCAGCCTTTCGTAGCGGAGTGGGGATTCAAACCTGGGTCTCCCTTATACTCTAATCACTATCATTGAGTGTGCAGATAAGATTTTTTAAAACCTCTTGTACCTAAAAGCTCCAAACTGCCAGAAATCTGGAGGAGGGGTATGGGTATCATTTGTCTACCGTTTTCACATGCCCCCTGCTGCTTGTTATTATTATAACATAGAAGTTGGACATTATCAGTATTGAACTAGCTGATAAACCACTGGCTCGTATTCAGCACTAACTCGTATGCATTTTCTTTCCTGTTGTCAAGAGTAGTCAAATATTGCTGGAACCTGCAGTATAGAACTAAAGTGGTTTTCTAAAGACATTCCTAGTACAAATCTTTAAAAATTGTTTATAGTTTTAAACAGCTGGCCCACACTGAGGCACCTGCCAAAATCAAATGTAGATGTTTCGGTAGTAAATAAAATTAATAGTATATCTTTCTGTGCTTCATCATCCAATGTACAAAGAGTACTCCTAATCCACTTGGTGGAACACTGGAGGATCTTTGATACCATCCAGTTTACTAAATTAGGACCCATTTTTAAGACTGCAAAATGTGGAATAACTAATGCAGTATAAAAGAGCGAAGTTTCAGACAATGGCTGAGTTGTCTTTTTTATTTCATAATGTTGCTGTTCAGGTGGCTGGCATCTCGGCAAGAAGAGTGGGAAAGTAATTGACTCTTAAGATTTGATTCCCCTTTTACCAGATTTCACCTTGATAAAGAACTACTATGCCCTAGTTTAGAATTTAGACCCAAAGTAGTCTCTTGTGTCCCAGAACATTGTATTACTTGCCCCCCCACCCCCAAATCATCAGTCACCAACTGGTCAATCACTCCACACACTGGACGTCAGAAGGGCACTCCTCTGTGATTTTAACAGTAGGAGTTTGTTTAGACAAGACATCTAGTGACTGGATGGCAATTTTTAAGTGGGTGAATGGACATGGGCAGACATCCCCCAATCCCCTAGAACAGTGATGGCGAACCTATGGCGCGGGTGCCAGAGGTGGCACTCGGAGCCCTCTCTGTGGGCACGCACACATAGAGTTCATCATGTTGGGGGCAGAAAATCACACACACACCCCCACACACATCTAGGCTGGCCTGGGCCACTGAGAACGACATGCGCGCACCGCGGTGAGCAGGGAGGACTCGGCCTGGTGGGCCTGGTGCCTGTGCTCCATGTAACTGCTGCCCGAGGGAGGGGGGGCGCAGAGGAGGCAGAGATGCCAGAGAGGCACAGAGCGGTGCATGCAGGACTTGCTGGAGGCTAGAGCAGGCTGGCCCCTGCTCGAGCGGGTGGGGTGGAGGAAGAGGGAGCCAACCAGTTTTTTCTAAACTAAAACTTCCGCATCCAGGTTAAATTGCTGGGTTGGCACTTTGCGATAAATAAGTGGGGTTTGGGTTGCAATTTGGGCACTCGGTCTTAAAAAGGTTCGCCATCACTGCCCTAGAACACTAACAGAGGCAGGTATGATTCTCTTTTCTCACACTTACACAGGCCTGTATCATCTTAAGCCAGCTGTGTCGGAATGAATTGTAAAAGGATTCCTACAGCTTCCTCCTCCAGAGACACAAGCAGCTTGGAAGCAAGCAGCTGTTTCCACTTATATCATTTTTCCTGCCCACTTCCAGCAAGTACTTTATGTCATCAAGTTGCTTAGGAAAATCCTGGCAGTCTGTGGGTTCCACCTGAGCAGTAGAGCCCGCTCCGTAGCACTGGGGGCTGCTTCCCAGCAGTTCCGTCTCTGTTTCCATAGCAAAGGGCTTTTCCAGCCTCATGTCCCTTGCTTAGGAAAGCAGTTTAAGTTAAGTATTTATTTCTTAGGATCCTATCTGGATGAATTTTGCATTCTGTAGCATTCTGCTTGTTGTCGTTTCCATCTGTTCCCCCCCCCCCCCCCCAACGTCTGCCAGTGACATTGAAATGAGTAAGGAATGGGAATATCATGGAGGGGAAATGGAACAGCACAAGCTCAAAAGCCAGGTTTGCCTAATGGATAGAGCTTGACTTGGATTATCTTGGTTCAGATCCTGTTGGACGTTCCAAACCCAATTTGCATTTGCCTCGCAGTGAATTTGCCTCTCAGCTGGCAGAGGGGGCAAAGGCATGAGCAGCCGGTTGCCCCTCAGCTCCACAGTGGCAAAACCCTGAAGTCAGGGTCACCATGGAGCTGCACTGGCATCTGATTGGATGCCATCATGGGGGGTAGGGCATTCCCAGGGATGAACTCTCCCCCCCCCCCCCCACTTTGTGGATAGCTGTGCTGCAGCTCAGAGCTTGGACTTATGCCACCCAAAAGGGCACCCTATGCAGGATTTTCTGGTGGTGGTGGGGATTTAGTTTTTCTGCCTCTCCACGCTGCCAGAAAGCCTTCTGGAGTTGACGATACGGTGCGGTAGTGACACTGTCCATAGCCAGCTGGGGCTGTGGATCAGGATGTTAATTCCCTAAACTGTAAAATCTGAATAACAGGGTATTGTTATATTTTACTGAATGATATTTAATACATTTCTTAGACATGAAAGTCACTATAAAAGCGTTATTGACTTCAGGTGCAAAATCCTGTGAGTATTCTTTTTAAGAGGCTCTTTTATCAATTTATCAGCCAAACTGAAATTTTAATGCTCTGAAGTATTTAGGTCAGTTAGATTTAAGTTACAATTTGTCTCTGAAATGTTAAGCTAGGCAGAAGGAAGTAGGTGTTTTTCTTTAGTGTGGTGAATTTTGGCTCAAAAGGTCCTTGGGTAGCAAACATTGAAATTAAACATTTATATTAATTTTTAAAAGTTGAAACAGTTTAAACTTTTATGTTACTATCAAAATATTAGATACTGTTGAGTAGGTGATGTCCCACAGTCATTCCTGTTGAAGTCATTTAACTTAGGCAAGAATACTTGCAGAGATGACAGCAGTCACACCTCTAGGGAGCGGGGGTTCTGGAATTTGGTGGTAGCACCTGAAAAGATCTTCCCGAGAGTTTTGACCGACCCTATTTTAGATAAGATTGGTTTCTGCCGGAAAACACCATTGCTGGATCTCAGACCTCAGACCTATTGGTATGGGTGGAGGGAAGCTTTCAGGTACTCTGAACTTAACTGCTTGGGGCCTGGAAATTTGAAGGTTGAGCCCAGAAACAAATTGGCTTCCAATGCAGCTGGTATATTATTGGCATGGTTTGTATGTCATGATGATTCTACCATGTATTGTACCAGCTTCTGAAATGGCTTCATGTGCATTCCCATGTAGATTGTATTACAGTGATCTAGCCTGCATGTTAGTGTAACTCTGGCCAGGTCTGCTTTCTCCAGGAATGGTTGCATGTGGTTTGCATTTTTCTTCTAGGGAAACACGAGTTTGCATTTTATGTTCACCCATTCCTAATGAAATAAGTTGTTCACTGGTATTCATCAGTGTCTCTGCTGGGTTTGGTAAATTTCATGAGACAGCAGCTGTTTCACAACTTGATAGAGAGGTCAGATTAAGTTAAAAAGCTGCATAAATATTGTTTTTTGGTCTGCTGAAAAGTTAACATCCATGTGATGAAAGTGACGGCAATAGCAGGTGTGGAATATACCTTGTGAAAACTCCTGTTAACTGTACGTGTGGTGTTAATAGAGTATTAGGTATCCAATTGTGTTGGTATTGGATAATTGTGTCGGTATCCAAAAATTGTTTTTCCTTTGTCTTTAATCAGAGGGGTGGATTTTTTCCCCTGCAAAATGCTCTAAGAATGTCATGGTGAATCCTTTTTTGAATAAAAGGTTCTGTGTGCAGGCTTCAAAAAACTTAACTGTTGGAAGCCTAGAGTACATGTGATGTGGGGTGACTTGTATTTTCATCCCCCAGTGGAGATGTGAAGAGAAAAATTGGGGGGGGGGGGGCATTTTTTTTCCCCATGTAGCCTCCAATATTTTTGACAGGAATTGCTAAGAAATGTTTTGTCTTTTAGAATGAGTGAAATCCTTTTAAAAGCAAGGTGGGCGTGTGGTAGACTTCTAGAGCTCCTAAATACAAGACGAACTTCTGCACCTACAAGGACTCCTGATCTTCATGAGGGCAGCATGCAGGACTTTTCATGGCTTCTGTGGTTTCTTTGACCTAACTCTTTTGTTGTGATTGACCTGTTCACTTTCTCCCTCAAGCCATTATGACACATACCCGCAGAGTATCAGGAAGCTTATTGCCCTATCTTGCTAGAGGGGGAAGAGATCAGAAGGGGGGGGGGGCAGAAACTACACCTAAGCCTTAGAGGAGAGAACTCTGAAAGTTTAGTGGAGAACTAAGCTCTCTCCAACCAATAACCACAAAAGGAAGAAGTCAGCATCTATCTAGAACTCCATCTTGCTGTGCAGATATTTGTATTGACCCCTTTGTATGACCATTTTTCCCCTGACCTGATAATTTATTTTGTTATTTAACATAAAGCTTATGTTTTCTGTTTCTTCTATTTTTTTCTACATTTTAGATAGCAAAAATCAAGATATATAGGCTAAGTTAGCATAAGGGCATACATTTACGGTTTTCTCTTAAGCAGTGGGGTTGCAGTTTTATTTATAGAAACAAAGGCACTTATAAGTTTTAAATTCCATGAATAAATATTGCAATTTTATAAGCTAAGTAAGTTATAAATGGTGCATTTTCTGTTAAAGTGGTAAAATCAGTTTGGTAGAATAGCAAGTATGGCATGCATTTCCATTTCCCCAAAAGTTTTTGTTGTTGTTTTTTCCAGGCAGCAGGGAAACAAAAACGCCTGCCTTTCCCCCAATGGCTTCAAAATTTCCAGAAATTTTACATCTTCATCCCCCAATGTGTGATTTAGCTGCAGAAAAATAGGCATGTTTGGGGGGGCGGGATTTGATGGAGGCTGAGGAAGGACAGGCAAGCGTCTCTGTACTTTTTCCATTTTGAAAATACCCCTTTTCATGGCTTCTTTTAACCATGGTAAGGAAAGAAGACAGGTGCCACACAGGTGTCTTTTTCCCCCTTCCTATGACTCAAAGCAACTGGGAGGGAGGCTCAGGGTAGAGTGAAAACCTTTCTACTGTGGGTCCCAACTAATACCCCAGAACCGCCATTTACCCCCTGCAACTAGTTTTGTGTGTGTGTGTGTGGCATGTCCCCATGCCCCTCCTCCCCGGGTTTCTCCTCTTCCCCCTTTTATCTGCCATGCTTTCCTTCCTCCACCTGGCCAGGGTCTGACACCAGGCCCCCATTGGCTCCCGGGCCTGAAAGCCCGCCTGCCTCTTTAGGGGCCAGTGATTGGGGCATTGCCTCACTCCGCTAGGTCATCTGCCATGGCTTGCCTGGGCCCTCCCTGTGGGACTCCCATTCCTGCTGCCCAAACAGGCTCCATCACCCTCCATTCTGCTGCTGGAGCAGCTGGCAGCGCTTTTGGAGTCGGATGATGGCCTCCGTTTGCTGGTATGTGCTGGCTCTGGACACTATGTGTGTGGCTTAAACTTTTATGTTGATCCCCTACCTCATATGTAGTTTAGTGACACAAACTGTGGTCTTCAATGTTGGTTATGTGTTAACTGGCTGTGTTAGAAGGTGTTGCTAGGATACTGTAGCTTGACCCTGTGCAATTTATGCTGTGGACTCCCAAGGGACTGGCCTGTCTCCCCTGCTGTTTAATTTGTACACGAACTTACTGAAATATGTAGTGCGGGGATTTGAGCTGAGATGCCACCAATATGCTGATGATATTGTTTCTCCCCAACTGCTGTGTCAGGCAGATCTGTGATGATCATGTAGCAGTGCTTGAAAAGACAAAAGATGCAAGACCATAAACCAATGTTTGGTCCATGTGAGACTTAGCTGCTGTTGGTTAATAGTAACGTCGCTTAGGGAATGAGGAGCCAGCCATTCCTGCCTTGGTTTATGCTCATCCTGAAAGCAGTAAGGGGTTATTGATCTACCCTAGCCAATGGCTGGAGTGTCTGTTCTACTCCTGTTGCATAATGACTCTTACCAGCTTTGGCTGGTACTGCCAGCTGCAGCCATTCCTTGAAAGTACAATTTGACTGTGGTAATTTGTGGTCGCATCGCATCCAGATTAAATTACTGAAATAGGGTTTACATGGGGCTGACTTCAGAGAAAATCCAGAAACCTGCTAGTTCAAAAGGTGGCCATGTGTCTATGAAGAATCGTATCACCCCTGGTCTGGAAGATTTGCTGGATACAGTTAACATGGTCTGGTGCTTACCTAAAATTAAATGTTTAAGTACCAAGACACCTGAAGAAGCACCTCCTCCCATACTGACAAGTTTGACAGGTAGGATTGTCTTCTCAGTCCCTACTCGGTTGCTTCTGTTCATAAGGGGGGGGCAAGTAAAAATGGGGCCTCCTTCTCAGTTATGGTGTCCTGTTTGTGGAATGCTCTCTCTCCTGATGCTTGCTTGGCATCTGCATTATTGACTACTAGGCCACACTAGGCCACAGTGTTTTAACTTTTAACTATTTATTGCCCTTGATCTATTCCTTTCCTGCTTTTATGTTGATTGTTGTACTGGTTTTACTGATTGCTGTTTTAAAATACTGATGACTGGTTTTATTTCTGCTGTTTTTGTGTGTGTGTATGTACCACGTTGCAAGGATTTTTTAAAATTAAATTGTATTTTTATTATTCTGTCATCTCAGGCAGATTATTGAGTGCAGGATACTGATCTTTCAAATGTATAAAATAACTGCGTACTAAGATACAAGACTGATATTTGTTAATGTTCAGAATACATTTCTGCGTTTCATGTTTCAATATCCGCTCAGCCCCCACACCTGTTTTAAAAGGGGTGGGTAATACAATGCAGAGGGGTATCTATCTGAAAGATTCTAATATTAGAATGAAAACTGGTGTTACATGATGAGGATACCATTATGTTCAGTAACAGCTGTGGCATCTTTTTAAAAGAAGGGAGGGAAATGCAAAATAGCTTTTCATCTGAAGAGCCTTGAACACCATCATTTTATGTGTTCTGCAGTAAATCCTGTATCCATTTTTATGAATGGAGCCATTTCTGTCACTTTAAATATATAGTTAGAGTTTCAGCAATCTCTCATTTCTTGATAATCTACTGGGCATTCCCGTTGGCACAAAGCATCCTGATGACACATTCTGTTTCAGTAGTAACAAAGTGAATGGTTGAAATTTTTGTAGTATTTCCATTTAAGAATAGGTGTCCTTTTTATTTGATGTGCTTGCATGAAGTGCAGATCTAGATAATCTGTTTCTTCCACGTGTACCTGTAGTTGACCCACCACCACCTTCTGCAGGATCTTTCCCAAAAAGGGATATTAGCCTTTGTGAAACCCATTATCTGTGCATTTTTAAACATGGCTTGGGAGACAGGGGCAGCAGGGACCAACCTGGGGGAGGAATCTCCAGGCCACCTGGCCAATGAGGCTGTGGTGACAGCGAGGCTCAGCCGGCAGGGGGAGCAGGAACCTGCCTGGGGAGGAATCGTTCAGCCACCTCACCAACAAGGCAGTGGCAGCAGTGAGGCTCAGTGGGCAGAGGGAGCAGAAACCATCCAGGGGGAGGGATCTTCAGGCTCCCTCGCCAATGTGGTGGAAGGTGGTGGCGGCGGCAGTGAGGCTTAGCTGGTGGGCAGGGGGAGCAGGAGGATGAGAGGGAGCACACAGGTGCCCACAGGCACCTGAATTTGCCCCCAGCCAGGCCCACACCACAGCAGAGCTGAGTGATGCCCCACGTCCAGCCTCTTAAAGGGGAAGGAAGGACTGGTAGTAAACGGGGGGCAGGGGAAGCAGAACTAGGTAGGCACTAGGACCCAAGCAGAGCATTCTACGACAAAGAAGGTCCAGCATGTGGCAGATGAATATACAACTGTACTTTAATCTTTCAGTGGAACATAGTAGCTGTTGTAAGTGTAGCCAGGATTTTTTGTAGATAGTATTGCAGCGTTCTTCTGAAAGTTAAAAAATATGCAATCTTTTTGGTAAAATACAAACGAAATAATTACCCCTTTCACTTCATTTCAGATGTGGTTTTGGAGATATTTTATATATGCAATCTTTTTATATTACTTTTTTTGAATCAAAATCACCATTTTTGGACCAACACGGCCACTTGGTAGACTCCAGCATCTATGAATCTACTCCAAATGATTGGACAGGGGAATTTTTGTAAACCAGAAAAATTGGTTCTTTACATACTGGTCATGATGATTGACTCTTTCGCTCATTATAGGGGTACAGGAAGGTCACCGGTTTGGCAATCTGATATCCTGTCATTTTTGCATTCTGTGACACTATCCTTCTGTATCATCACGGCCTGTTATGTTCATAGCTAGTGTACCAGTATGCCTTTTCCCAGAACTGTTGCGCTTGTTTACTGTCATTAAATAAAACTGTTTTAATGTGTTTTAATTAAACGCCAGGGAATCATGCATTAATGTTGAAAAAGTAGATCCACAAACATTTTCAAGTCAGATGGACTGAAAAGTACTTTGAAGTGTTACTGTGTTTGATATTATGATGCAGTGAAAATAGAACCATATTGCCACAATGATGGCCAGGTAGTCTATACTTAGCAGGTAGGTTTACAAATGTTTTGTGACATTTTTCCATGTGATATTGAAGCAGTCCTGTTATAGTTTTCTATTAGATTATTTGATTACAGGTGAAATTGTTGACTATTGATGAATCTCTCTTTTTCTAGGATTCCTTATGAGAAAATACCAGCCTTCATATATAAAGAGGATCTCTTCTTGAGTGACTGAATTTAGAATGTTGGTTTATCTGTGCCTGTAATGGAGGAATAACCAGATCTCTTATTATTGCACTGGAAGACTTCACAGGAAATACAAAATGTCTTCAAATAGGAGTCAGAATCCACATGGACTTAAACAAATTGGTCTTGACCAGATATGGGACGACCTCAGAGCTGGAATTCAACAAGTTTATACAAGGCAAAGTATGGCAAAATCCAGATACATGGAACTCTACACGTATCCTAACACAAAACTTTAAAGTGATCAACTGTTGATACTTTTGTCATTCTAAGGTTGACTCATTCCTGTTTATTAAGGTTGTATTCTTTGTGCCTGGTTGTGAAGCGCACAAGCTCTGCTGATTTCAGGGGTTTATTGAAAGTGTACAGTAGTGTGCAGGAATGGATTTGACTTTTTAAGGATAATTTCAGAGCTTTGTGGTTAAATATAATCAGATGTGCAAAATTTTGAGAAACTCTGAAGCTATTGAGGACATTTGGGAACAGATGGAAATGAAGGGTATGAATGAATTACTGATTACAAAGACCAATTCAGACATAAATGGTGACATGTATATGTGAGTTAGTTACTTTCCTATCAAATTTCAATTACATGTTAAAACAGTAAAAAGTTTAGGTTTGAATAAAATGCATTATGTATAACTTAGCGTATAAATGTATGCTGCCTAGCATATTTATGAAGTTTAAAAGTATAATATTAGAAGTTCTGGTCCGCTTCCTTTATAGATAGAAAGAGGATTGTCATCTTTGGTATACCATAGATATCTTCTTAAATAATTGTGGGTATCCATTGTATCCCATGTGGCGTCCCAGCTTTTAAATCCAAATAATGTCCTCAGGGATAATTATCACAAGGTAGCAATCATACAATCAGTGTACTATCCTTAGTAACCATTTTTGAATGCAAGGCAGGTACGTTACAATGTGAGAGTAACTGCCACTGAGAACCAAAGGAGGCATACATTGGTAATGTGCACATGAGCTGGTGTAGTTAATTCCTTGAATTTGTCTTAATTCTGTCCTATTTCTTGCTATGCCAAAGGAGAAAATCATTGGGGAAGGAAATTATCCTACTGTCCATGTACATGGTATATTATAAAGCAGTGTATTAACCCCCCAAAAAAGCTTACCATCAGAACTTTAACATTAATTAATGTCTTAAGGAAATATGATTAAAGTAGTAGGTGTATAGTACAACTCTCTTTCTTCAAATATTTAAGTGTAATCATGCTCAAGATACAAAGTTTTAATTCATCATGTATGAGGGGATTTTTTATTGTAAATACATGAAATTGGTACTGTCTAAACACTATCCTAGATTATTCTTAAGTATATATTCACATACATTTTGTTTAGCTTGTGATAAGGAAAGTCTGAAATGTAGGATAATTGGCATTTTGTATCTGGCAGAGTTCAGTATGTGCTGTTGTATTGACAAAGCACTGCTTACTGTTTCTGCGAAGTGGAAGCTTTTATAGAACCACCTTGTGATTCTGAACTTGGCTGTAGTGCACTTCATTGCAACATTACTGGTAGATTAGGTAAACTGAGCTTTGGATGTTGTTGTGAACTGAATCTTGTGACTCTGTAGCTGAAGTGGAACAGACTGTACACATCAGTTGCACAGGTGGTTTGGATATCACTGTATTTAATAACAAAGAGGATGGCTCTTAGGCCATTCCCAGAAGCAGATATGCAGACGATGATGTTGTAAATTTAATACCCAGTTATAATGATGACTGACCATTCCTCAGAGGTACAGGATGTTTCAAGCAGTTGAGAGTCAGTTAAAGTGAAAGAGGAAAACCCTCCAAGTTGGAAGAGATCTTGGAAGTGAGGTCGGGTTCCCAGATTGCTTCCCTCTTCTGTGAGTCCTTATGGACCCCCAGCTTTCTATAAAATACCTTTTTAATTTTTTCGTGTGAACAGTATGAAAGCCAGCATGGTGTAGTCATCACAGTGGCCAATTAGGACCTGGGAAACTCAGGTTCATGTCCTCACTCATACCGTGGAACTTGCTGGGTGACCTTGGGCTGGTGACATATTCTCAACCCTAATTCTCTGTAATATTGGAACAGGAGATCTCCAAGAAATACCAGGGTTGTGACAAGGAGGCAGGCAATGGCAACCCAACTCCAAATGTCTCTTGCCTTGAAAACTCGACACAGTTACCTGTGATAAGTCAACTGTGACTTGATGCTCCCCCAACAAAATGTTATTTTTATATTATAAAGGCAGTAAATCCTGTAATTGTGGATATATAATTATTATGTTGGAAAATAACTAGACATGTGATGTTTAACTGATGCATAACTTTCAGGATCTATAAACTTAACAGCCCAATCCACAGCCCGAGGCAACTGGGGCCAGCTCTGCTGCCACCCCACCACCCCAGAGGGCAAGGGGAGGCAGGAAAATTTAAAAACCCTGGTGCCAGATAGCCCTCTATAGGACGACCCAAAAGGATGGCATAAGTCAGAACCCCGAGCTGTGGTGTACCTGCCTGTGAAGCCGGGATGGAAACTAATGTCAACTCCACCCACCCTTCACTGGCGCCTGATTCTTCTGGTTCTGTAGGAAGCAATGATTCCAACTAGGTGAGCCTCAGTCTACATCCTTAAAGTACTACTTACTGTTTAAGGTCAGGCACAAGTCATCACCCTGTATTTAAACCAGAGCTACCCTCTAGGTTCTCAGTGTAAGATCAGGAATTGGCTGTACTTGCTATTGTACTCTGGAAAGATCATGTTGGATTACCTGACTTGGTTCCCTGCCTGTCTTCTGACTGTATATGTAATTAAGAAAAAAACCCATAGCTAGCCTACTTTTCTTTCTTCAAGGAATCTGGGCAGCTAACAGACCACCAACAGGCAAAACAATACATTAAGGTAATAAATGTAATATTGCAGCTACAGTCCTTAGCCCAAACTAGCAAAGTCTGCTAAAATCTTATCGATACTCTTAACACAACCCATAAAACAGCAGCTTTATAAATCCCTCTGTGCTTGTGTCTCAACCCTTGGAATTATTTTTGATGGTCAGGCTACAGGGATAGAAAACAGCATGAGAAAACTAGAAAGAGAAACATTAGTGCTGTTTATTTTTCTTTTGTGTGTGTGATTTGTTGATCAACATAACTTTTAAGTGTGTTGCTTGGTCACTTAGCAGTAAATCTGTAACAGCAAAGTTTGTTGCTATCTGTGTCATTACTTAATTATGCATTTGTACAAGTGTAGATTGTAACATTCTCTTACTTTTTTTTTTACCGTGCTGGCACATATTTCATGGTCAACATATTGTTTTTTCCCTAACTTCTGCCTGTTTACATTAAGATAGTATTTTAGCTTCAGTGAAATATATGGAAACATACAGGCAGCCTCAGATTAATACAATGACATTTAACATGGCTGATTACCAGAGCATGATCACCAAGATCAAAAGAACCACAGATACAGTTCATTGAGGATGTAATTCATTCCCATGTCATTTAAGCCCTGTTCCTGTAGGTAGAGAAGAATGTGGAAAAAAGAATAAGTTTTAAGGGAGACCGCTTTAGACCTTTTAGATCCCAATGAATTTCATTATAAGCTTCTTCAATATCATGCCTTTTAGAATGAACATACTGAAATAATTGGGGGAAAAATAAATGTATGGTGACTAAGCATTTTTGAGACTTTCAGTCCTTTAAGGGTTACAAGTGTGTCTGGTTAGCCCCAGACTAATCCAATATCCTCAGATCTCAGAAACAGATCAAGGCAGATCCTGGCGAGTTTTTGGAGGGGTTGTGAAGTGTACCAAGGAATGGCAAACTTTGGGTTGCCGTAAGTCAGCTGTGACTTAACACCCCCAAAATAAAATGAAAGCCCTGGTTATGCAGTATAAATTAGACTGAGCTCTACCCAACCTATCCATTTGTCCAACATAA
This sequence comes from Sphaerodactylus townsendi, assembly GCF_021028975.2. Lineage (NCBI taxonomy): Eukaryota > Metazoa > Chordata > Lepidosauria > Squamata > Sphaerodactylidae > Sphaerodactylus > Sphaerodactylus townsendi. Next base: position 16,486,673 of record NC_059435.1, read on the forward strand.
GTAGAGAAGTTTCTGGGTAAGGTATGCCATATAGTCTGCTTTTCTGCCGTGGAGCCTGTATTAGTGTTTCGTTTGAGTTCTTTTGTGTTTTTCAGTTTATGTAAAGAGGTTTCTGGTTGTAAATTGTCCAGTTTTTGTGTTACACTAGACAACATGTTAGGTTTCCTGTACCATGCTCAGTGTGCCTTCAATTATTTTTAAACGCAATTTTAAAAGTAATTTTACTTTTTGGAAAGTTATTTTTTCAAATATTATTCAGTACATTCATTCTAGTGTGCATAAGCAGAGATTGGAGCTCTGTTGAGCTGTTTTACAGTGCAGTCTGCAAGGGAGGGGGGGTCTGAAGGGCTCGGGAGGATGCGTGACCCTGGCATAAAATGTCACCTGTGTTGGGGAGCCACGTGGCTGCATGGTGCCCAGTTACCAGCACAGCAGCAGCACTTCTCCAGCTCAGGCGCTCTTGCTGCCCTGAAGAGGGTGTTCCCAGTGGTAGAGTCAGCATTCGTGAGATTCCTGAGCTCTTTCAGCTCAGAAACGCCCCCAGTTGCCGGTGTGAACTTATGTGGCAAAAACAATGGCACAGCTAAATTGCTGTAGAGGGTGCCTTCACTGTATGGGAAGGGGGAACATCACTGACAGATTGCTGGCCGCTGCGCAGCAGACCTCATAGGAATAGGTGCAGCGCTATGATGCCCCTCCCTTGCCCCATAATTGAACTGCCCATTCCCAAGTTCCTTTTTCTGCTTCCACAATACAGTACAGAATGGATCATGAGGGAATCTTCAACCCCAAAGAACCTATTGAAGTTTGTTTGTACTGAGTTTGCTTCAAGCAGTAGTCTTCATCTGGTTTTGGGCCCGAGACCCTGTTGAGGGTGGGTTGCACTAACGTCAGCCATGTAATAAGAGGTGGGGAAGCCAGACTAATCAGTTCATTGGTGTCAAGACCAAATCGTGGTCGAAAGACCAGGAGACAGGAAGTGCCACAGGAGGTACATTGTAGTCCTTGATTCCATTTCCGCCACGAGGGGAAAGTATCAGCCCACCCTCTCCTATGTTGCTAAAATTCTGTTCTGGCAGTGGAAAAAATGAAAGCTGCTCGGTTAGAGCCACACAGTCCATTAGAAGGGAGGGTTTTTTTGAAGGAAAATCACCTCAAAGCATCGGGCAGTGGGCGGACATTTGAGGGCACTCCCTTTCATACAGGTGTATGTGATATTTTCTTTAGCACAGCACAGACTTGATGTATTTCAGTTCAGTTTCACCAGACAGTGTATGTGAAGTACCTGGAACGTTCAAAGTCATTACGTAAATATTAAACAATTTCACACTTATTGTTGTTACTCTGTCACTGCATGCTAAAAAAGCTATTCCTTAACTGTTCTGCCAGTCATGTTTATAACTACTGTACTAGCGTACACCAATCTAATCAAGCACGAGGAGCTGGCGTACCGACTTCTAAATCTAAAAAAGGCCAAACACCTGGAGGAGCTCAGTTTGTTGGCTTGGAACTTTATAAGCGGCTTAAAGAATTTCTGAAGAATTATTTGACAAATCTTCTTAAGGTAAGGCCGTAATTGTGTCAGCTGAAAAGCTAAATTGGAGAGAATTTGCAGCCGTAGCGTTCAGTCGCACCCCACCCCAAGTACGGAGTGGCCCATTTTAAAATGCATGTTGTTGGAAATCGCATCTTTGTGTATGTTTATAATTAGAAGGATGGTCAAAATGTGATTGTTTATATTCAGTCAGAAACGCTGGTTAAATTGGGTAATACAGATAAAATGCCTGAGCTTTTAAAATAAGTGTCTTGTTAAAAGGAAGTCACAGTATTTCACAGTAATTTTTAATTTTCCACCAAAAATATCTGAACTAGATGCGGGCTGTGAGCTGATCACTTTTTTAAAATGCCAGTTAACCAATCAGTTATTGAAAAGCAGCAAAAAACTAGCTTAACAATCAACTGAAAGAACAGGTTAAGGGAGGGAATATGAGAGCATCGCAGTGATAATTAGCTTTGTTCACAAGTCAACAGTGAACACTTGCGCAGTCTGTTTACACTTCACCCATTATCCATCTGTCTCTGTGTGGACTTAGAATGAACTTTGTCTTGAGAGACTTCCCGACCTGCCTTCTCCATGGCCAGATTCTCAGCTTGTGATGTTACATATACTAGAAAGGTTGAGGACAGAGGAGCAGTTAGCTTACTAGAGATAAGGGGCTCGTCCAGATCTTGGGATGGAGAAGGAATCATCTCTGTCAAACATGTAGAGTTTGCCCGCCAAGATTTAGGTATAGTTCTGGGGCATATAGGCACCCCAGCTGGTGGCAATTCTGCCTGAAAGCAAATAATGACAAAAGTATTGGGTGTTATGCATGAAGCCTTTTTGAATGTACGCACCCCACAGCACATCTGGTTCTCCTTTACAAACGTAATATGGGAAGTCCTGGAAAGTGCCAAACGAGTCAAACAACTCTCAAGAGTCATACAGGTATAATAAATGGGTTTGTGCATCTTTACAAATAGGGGCTGATTTTATGGACCCTAGAGAGTGAAGGGATAGTGGCTTGCTGAAGTGTCATCTTATTTATCTCTCTTCATAGAGCTGTTTTTATGGCTTCTTGGAGGCTCTTTCTGCAGAACATAGGTCACGATTACCTTCTCGCAGAAGCTGAGCCAATGACAGATATGGGGCTTCTTTGTTTTCACAAATATTCCTTTGACAGTCCTGAGGCAAATGATTAAAAAGTGGATTTAGGCACGTTTGTTGTAGAACATCATCTGAAACCTTTACACATGATCTACTCTGTAAATACAGACAAACACAAAATTTAATCAGTGATGAAGATCTATAATATTTGGCTTTTTCCTTTTTATGCCTCTGGTTATTCAGAAAGATTGATGATTGTGAGTACACTGGGTTGTAATTTTTACAGGAAGAATGAGATCTGGATGATATATGTGGAATGATGATTAAGCTCATTTTTTAATTTACCCTGCAATTAAAAAAAACCCACTTAGGTTATATCTTGGCAATAAGTCAGTGGGGGCCGGTGCAAATGTAATGTTGTAAACAGTGTTATTTTTAAAAACCTCACATTGAACCTGGACAATACGGAGAAATCAGGATTTGAGTGGAGCCTGCCCTTCATCATTGTTCCTTTTCTCAATTACTATGCTCGAGATCCCTGTTGTTACTCTGGAGCAGAGGTGTCCAGTTGGCCATGCCAGCAGGGACTGATGGGAATTGTAGTCCATGAACATCTGAAGCACCACACCCCTGCTCTAGAGCCTGCCCCAAAGAATAGCATCCCGAGGAAGCTTGGATTCTCACACCAGACATTACCCCCAACCCCAATCTGTTCCTCTTGGGACTCTTTCTAGCAAAGCACATTTACAGTGGAATAAATCCAGTGTTGTGTGGCCTTCCCAGAAATAGGCAGCAACTTTCCCACATGTGGTTTTGGAATGAATCCTCATCCTTGACTGAACTGTAGAAACATTAAGCAGTGTAGTAACTTCAAAAGCAAGGTGCTATGTTTCCTGCCTACAACTGCACTCCCCTTTGTTCAGTTGGAGCGAGGCAGTTGGTAAGATTGCCCTCAGACATTGACTGATACCTTTTCCACCAACCCACCGTGGCCAATACTGGAGACAGAAGAGGGTTTGAGGGAGGGACGAGTTGCCAGCATTTCCTGTTGATATCTGAGGAGATGAGAAAACTGGAGGCTCAGCAGCGTTGCAGAAAGATAAGAGCTAACTAAAGCAACTTGTCAGCCAGTGAAGCTTCATTGGTTAGGTTGGAGCCTCTCTCAGGACTGGCAAGAGGTCACCAGGGCAAAGGAATGGGCTGGCAAGCCCAACCACCATGCGACGTATCCAGCAGATGCTCGGGCTGCAGCTGTGTCCTTTGCTGGGAGATGGGGAATCGCAGCTTGCAGTCGCCCCCGTTGTGTATTGCTGGGTTATCTCTTTTCAGGATGGGGAAGACTTGATGGATGAGAGCGTGCTCAAATTCTATACTCAACAGTGGGAGGATTATAGGTTTTCAAGCAAAGTGCTAAACGGGATCTGTGCCTACCTCAATCGACACTGGGTTCGTCGCGAGTGTGATGAAGGCCGCAAAGGAATATACGAAATTTACTCAGTAAGTGTTTGTACATTTTCAAGTTGAGAGAATATATCTTTATGAAGCGGGGATATAAATAGTCTTTGAATCTCTGTGTCTGTGTGTGTACTTGTGTGTGCCTGCTATCATTCTGTGCAAATTCTTTCTGGAAATGTACTAGACATAAAGGTTTGCGTTAGTAGAGCCCTGTCCTGAGATAATCTATCATGCACTATTGACTTGAAAAGAGCATTTGTCGTTCCTTTTCTTTCGGGGGCCTCAGGTTGTTTCAGTACTAACTGAATTTGACATTCTTCATGTCGACATTTGCAATCTTTGATTGTGAACAATATTGCTCAAGCCTTTTACCTTGTTATTGTTCCCTTACTTGTTTGTCAGGAGTTGGCCCTGTAATAATGTGGTCGATGAACACCACAGCCCTTTTCTCTGCAGTGCTTGTGTGAGCTGGGTTGCGTCTGTGAGTGGCCCGTTGTGCAAAAGACCTAGGCTCTCATGGGAGGCAAGCAAAATCCCCCTCTCTCCCTAAGAAGGAAAATAAACGGGACTGAGATGGGGCAGAAATTTGGTTTTCTTTTCCAAGTGTTATCCTTGCCTAATGCCATGAGACACGGAAAGTTTGTGCTGTAACTAGGAAGCAGATGTTGTGAGTGTGAGCCAGAATGCCTGAAGCACTTGTGATTCGAAGGGAACCGCCTCCACAACATCCATGTTCTGTGGCAGGGAGAATTTCAGTAGCTACTATAAAGGCTCTGTTCTTGCTTGGAAGCAGAGTTTACGATCTGCAGGCTGACTGGTCTCCAGTAACAGCAGCCTGGTGGGAACAGTGAGAATTTCCAAGTGGCACATTTACCTGTAATTTGGCCAATAGGCAGAATAACCAGCCCCCTAAATTTATACCATATGCAGTGAAATATGATTGAGTCTCATTAAGTTTGATTTAAAAGCAGAGAAATAGCATGTCTGCTCTACATCTCTGTTCTTCTCTCCTTTGTCTTTCGGCTTTTAGGGAAGTGTGGGAGCTTGAAGTGCACGGTGGTTCTTGGCTGTTCTGCCTTCTGTAATTTTAGTGACTGAGAAAACAGTTGGGAAGGTGTCTTGCATGTTATTAGTAGAGCAAGGAACTATTTAGTCACTTTAAAGTTCAGTTTCTGACACTTTGTGTGTTTTGCTTTACATTTAGGTCATGCAAAGTGACCTGTAAATATTAAACATTACATCAGACCTCAAGTATTGTTTGTGGGGTTTCCGTTTGGGAGGGTGGGGTGGTCTTGGTTAAATACTTTTGTCCATTTCGTACATGCTGGCAGCAGCTGTCTCTTTCCTGTTTGGTGAAGGTCCCTTTTGCCATCTCATTTCTCATTTAAGAAATGTAGTTCTCAGCTGTGCAGCATTACAACATTACTCTGTAACCCCCTCTTTCATGACCCCCTCTTTCAAGCCTTAACTAAACATGCTTTCACTAAACGTAGCCTCTTTAGGCTAAAGGTAGTAATGCTAATATTCCCATATTACATTTGACTATGGTCTTGTGGTGGTGGTAGATCCTCAGGTATTATTTGTTAGAACAAAATGGTTCTTACCACCATTGATCTTGGCAGTCACCTTAGTTCCATCTTCTAAGCTGAGGAGTCTATAAAAAACTGGTGGTTTTATAACTAATATCAGAAATGAGACTTGACTGTAAAAATTGTTTTTAATTGAAGGAATGTGGTGAATATGCTTGTTAGTGACACAAGGGAGAGTTGCAAAAATTTAGAAGGTCAAGAACATGCATCTGTGTCTTTTGAGATGTGACTTTGAGAATCAGCTGCCTTCTGCAGTTTAATCTTGTTGGCCATACTATAGACCACGGGTGTTCAACTCTGGCACCCGAGATGTTCATGGACTACAATTCCAATTGGCCATGCTGGCAGGGGTTGATGGGAATCGTAGTCCATGAACATCTGGGGCGCCAGAGTTGGACACCCCTGCTATAGTCAGCGCAAAAGTTTTGCTTGAACTTTCTTTTAAGGTGTAGCTGATGTGGTTCTCATGGTGTTGTTTCAGACACCAGAGGACCAAGGCTTTTATGGGACATGGGCAGCTTGTAGTATCCTTTGAAAGGGGGCTGTCTAGTTCATGACAGGACCACTTCCTGGGGGGTACAGGGTGGGTGCTTGGCAATCTGCAAGAGAAGTGATGTAAAATGGTGCTCCCTGAGTTCTTAAACTTTGAGGACTATTGTCTTGAAGCATGCTTTCAAATAATGCACCACTTTAGTATTGTCAAACGGGTCTAGCCAGTGCCTTTTATAAATAGTGGTTGTATGCCCCAGGATCCTCAGCAAGGCTGAGGATTCCCATAGATTCTTTGGAAAATGAGCTGATGTTTCTTGGAAGTTATCTGCTTTCTGGAGACTGTACAACTTCCTCAGATGTGACACACACTTATCTTTGTACTTATAGTCTTTTTCATCCTTTTTAAATCCTAGCTTGCACTGGTGACCTGGAGGGACTGTTTATTCAGGCCATTAAATAAACAGGTGAGTAAACTACTTACTACTCTGTAAGGGCCGATCAACACTGAATCCTCATTTAAAACTGAATCTGTGAATTTTATCTACGCAATAATACTAAAGTATTCTTCTCTCTCTCTCGTTAACTGTCAAATAGTAATTTGCACTCAATTGTCTGCATATGAACCCGCATATATGCATTGTATTATATCAAGCTTTATTGCAAGCTCTTTAATAAACATGGGATTCTGCTAGAGCGGATGTCACACTTGTTAGTGCCAGCTGTAAGTTGGTAGCTGCTAATGGTAGCATGTTTTGTGCTATCTGGTTATTGTATAATGTTCAATTGTGTTTTCAATCAGAATGGACAAATGGGTTGTCACAGAATTGAAATGAGTTGAAAATAATATATTTCAGGGGAGAGGGTGTGAGGGACGGGATGCTCTCCTGCCCCTGAAGGAAAATCGGCCATTCAGATGAGCCCGTACGAAGTGCTGCTGCTGCACCAACTATTCACCTTCTATCTGGAGGTTAGATAAGAGAGAGTTGAGTTCTGCCCCAGGGAGAGAGCAGTGACTGCCCAGGAAAAGGAGAAGACAGAGTGAAGTATAGTTCTGCCTGGTAGTGAGGCAGAGCACTTTAGCTCTACCTCTGGGAGAGAAGAGAGAGCTCAATCATTAGGCTCCCTCTGGGGATGACCAGACCTTGTACAATATAGTCTGACTCTGGGGAAAAGGCAGGCTGGCATTAAGTGGAATCCTGTGCGTGAGAGAGAATCCAACCTAGTGGCTAATCAGTAAACGTCTGCTTGTGCCTGAAAGCCTTGTAGAGTAGCCTAACTACTCTCTGAATCATAACCAGGTAGCCAGGTTTCTACTTTGTCTACCTGTAGACCTGTGCTGCTGGTTTGTTCCTTTAAAAAGCCACCCGTAAACAGACAGTTCTTTGTAGTTGTTTATATATTAATCCAGCCACAGTGATTTGTTTAGTCTTCTTGTGCACCATTATAGCAGCATTATAGCAGCAAAATTCACATTATAGCAGCGAGCCCAAAGTCTATACGCTTGCTACCTATAGAACATCTGGAAACTTAGGGAAAGGTTTATACTTCAAAGTGGACCTAGATCCCAGAAATCATAGGCTGCTGCATCCTGTCAGTGGGAAAGATAATGTAGCCCCCCACTCCCAATCAGACTTGCTGTGCAAACAGCTGTAAGTCAGAATGACAGATGGGAAAGCCCCCACCCCATCCCATCTTAGTAATGTAACTGTAAAGTGGGCTGCAGGCAGGATAAATGTAAAGTAAATGTAAAGTGCATATTAAATGTAAAACGTGTTGCAGGCAGGATAAATAAACCCTTCATAGCCCCAGGCTGTTTGCATGGCTGAGCGTCCCGTGGTCAGCGAGCACATTGGCCGGAGCGTTCGCCTTTGCACAGAGATGCTTCCCCCCATTCACTTCCTTCCACTGCGTAGCTATGAACCCTGGCAGGCATGGCCCTCCACAGCCATGCTGCCATCCCTAGTACATAGTACATATGTCCATCCCTAGGACATAATTTCTGTAAATAAATGTTATAAACAAGTAAGGGGTGAAAGGTAGTCTCGATATAAAAGATTGGAGGAACTTGCCTGCTTTCTGCAGACCTTTTGCTCCATTATTCTCTATTCAGAGTCATAAAACTACCTTTAACTCCACTTACTTATTTGTTAGAAGGTGAACAAGTTTTAATCAGTGATATGTGTGTACTTGTATTTCATTGTATTGAATTTTTTAAGAAATTAAATCTAATTTTAAAATTAGATTTAAAAGAATATATTTTAAATAATTATTTTATCTGTCCTGTTGGGACACTAGATAATAATCATGTTCTAGCATGAACTGTTTTTAGTGTTTTCATGTGGCCAAGACAGGCCTGTGAAACTGAAACTTTTTTTAACCCATATTTTCACAGGTAACAAACGCTGTGCTGAAGCTGATTGAAAAGGAACGGAATGGAGAAACAATCAACACCAGGCTGATCAGCGGAGTTGTGCAGTCTTACGGTAAAATCGGTTTTCTTCGAGAATTTCCTCGAAGCCAAGCAAGCGCGGCAGAAGACCCCGGGCAGATAGTGCTCCCCTCCTCCCCCCCGCACTGTTGTATGTGCTTAGCGTTTCCTTTCCTTGGGTTCAGAGCAGTAGGGTCAAACTATCAGCAGTTTTCCAGGCACTGCATCCAAGACACCTGAGAGCAGAAGTCTTGTGTGCTGTTGACTGTCTTTTGGGAGGGCAGGAGTTTGAAAGAAGAAAAAGGGGAAATAGAGAGGTGAGGGTCCAGGGTGCTATAGAAAGAACAGGAGTTGTGGCTAGTTGATTTGCAATTTTTGATGTGTTTGTGTTAAGTTTCATCAATTTACTTCTGACTTATAGCAACCCTATGAAGTAATAACCTTCAGAGCCTCCTATCATTAACAGCCTCCCTCAGGTCTTGCAAATGAGGGCCGTAGCTTCTTTGATTGAATCAGTCCATCTCATGTTGGGTCTTCCTTTTTTCCAAGTATTATTGTCTTTCCCCTTGTACTAACTTCTGAAGACTGACTCTGCCATTAACTTCTTACTAAAAAAACCCCCAAGAAATTAGCAATTCTGGAATGTCAGAATTGAAAAAAAGCACTGAAATGAAAAGGAATTTATCTGTATCTCTTATATTATATTGGAGGTATGGGACTGTCTTTGTGGCTTCAGGTTTAAACCAACAGTACCAAAATGTAATGAGACTAATAAGGTGTAAACATGTTCTAAATATAATTCACGTTTTTCTTCACCTTTTGTCCACGTTAGGTTTTTTAAAAATAAAGTTGATTGGGTATATTGATGGGATATATATGGGATATAGGAGCAGCAGTGGCATAGGAGGTTAAGAGCTCATGTATCTAATCTGGAGGAACCGGGTTTGATTTCCAGCTCTGCCGCCTGAGCTGTGGAGGCTAATCTGGGGGATTCAGATTAGCCTGTGCACTCCCACACGCGCCAGCTGGGTGACCTTGGGCTAGTCACAGATTCTCGGAGCTCTCTCAGCCCCACCTACCTCACAGGGTGTTTGTTGTGAGAGGGGAAGGGCAAGGAGATTGTAAGCCCCTTTGAGTCTCCTGCAGGAGAGAAATGGGGGTATATAAATCCAAACTCTTCTTCTTCTATATTGACTAGGTTATTAGTTGGTTACCTGACTACACATTTTAAGCAAGCTTTCTTGGAAGTGCATATCCCCTACCTCTCTGTGAAGCTGTACATGACCATGTAGAATATATGCTGTGGGACAGATTGTGTCATGAAGTGTAAATTTCCTCCTTCTCTTTTTTTGTCCTTCCAGTGGAGCTGGGGCTGAATGAAGATGATACTTTCGCTAAGGGACCTACTCTGACAGTTTACAAAGAGTCCTTTGAATCTCAGTTTCTTGCTGACACAGAGAGATTCTACACAAGGGAGAGCACTGAGTTTTTACAACAGAATCCAGTTACAGAATATATGAAAAAGGTCTGTGAGCATGAAGTTTCCCACTAGATCTAGAAACCACATGATACTCAAACTGCTTGTTTAGGCGCTGTCTTCTGTTGTAGAGGCATACCCACTTCCAGTCAACTTGATTCTCATCAACAGTTCTTGCACCTTGATTCTTTAGCTAACAGACTTCGCTCTGGCTTCACTTTTTTTAGTGTACAGGAGAAAGAAGCAATTGCTCACATTTTCTACCTTGATATTTGGATCTTTAAGGCTTATTAACTGTCAGACATAAAGAAAAGCTACGTGAAGGTCACTGCATGTGTTCAAGCTATGGCACACAGTCTTGAAGATAAATATGTTTAAAAAATGATAACATAAATTAACAAAGGGGTTGGAAGACCTTTGCTGCATAAGCTTCTTTAGTACATAAACTTTAGTACATAAGCTAAAGAAGTTTTTTTTTAAAAAAAGGCTTTTGCAATACTGCCTTTTATGTCTTTGCAGTAGTTTCAAATTCAGTCAACATTTAATGAAAAAGAAGGAATCAGGAAATGGAAAGAACAAAATGCGCCACAACTTATCCAAAAAAATGCTATTGTAGATATTAGTATGCAAAGGATAAGAAGGGTTATTGATTGATATTAAGCCCCCCCCCAGTTGGATGAAAAGGAGAATCTGAGCTTTCATTTCCCTTTCTGAAATATGTAATGAAAGAAGTAAGGTACAAGAGCGGCCTTTGTTCAGTTCTGGATTGTATGCTTTGCATGTAGAAGATCTCAGGTTCGAAGCCTGGCATCTCTAGTTAAAGGATCTCAGAGCCGGACTGGAAGAGGCCTCTGGGACCTTTTTGCAACAAATGCAGTGGTAGGCAGGTTAATATATTCCTGAGTGGTATGAAATGGGGTAGCTTTAGAAGACTTATTTAATGTTCAGCCATCACCTCTCATCTGAACAGATGGAACAGATGTAGTGATGAAACTGTGAACCGTCATTGCAGTGTTTTAGTTACTGTTATTTATTATTTTTGAATATTTACAGGCAGAAGCTCGCCTTCTGGAAGAACAGCGTAGGGTTCAGGTATATTTACACGAGAGCACACAAGACGAGCTGGCACGAAAATGCGAGCAAGTCCTCATTGAAAAACACTTGGAGATCTTTCACACGGAATTCCAGAATCTGTTGGATGCTGACAAAAATGAAGGTGGGTCACCTGTGCAATTGATACCATGTTCTTTCTCTCAAGTCAGGTAATAGGAAAGCATTCCAGAATGCAGAGATTTAAAAATGCTGGTCTGGGAATGTTTTGAAACGGAAGACAGCTATGTACCCCCTGCAGAATGTTAAATCCGTACAATGGGGCCAGCTGCCCCTGCCATATTATTACTGAAAGAGCTGTGGCTACACATGTGCTACAGCAACCCAGACAATGGCCAGGTGGAGGTGGAGGCACTAGATTGGATCCACCAACTTTTCTGATGTTAAAAACGGGAGGAGGGTTCCTCTTTGGCCATGAAAAAGGGCCCTTCTGAGAATCATGAGACCTGCATGCGAGATGGAGGCTGCTGTATGGAGGGGGATTAGAACTGAAAAGGACTGAGTGAAAATAAAACTGGCAGGTAAGTAGTAGGAGGTGAGACAAAGGGTTGAGGAAAACCACTTCTGTGGGAAGGGAGGCAAGCAAATAGACAACTGAGAATCAGTTGACAACTTTAGCACCTGGAAACTCATTTTACAGTGTTGATTAGCAAGATAAATGAGAGGAAACGACAAGGGCAAACATCATTTGTACTTGTGACAGATTCTCCACTGGGAGCCAATATATTGAGTAGAAATAGATTGTGGACAAGGGGCAAACACAGCCGAAATAAGGATGCACAAAAGAGTCATAACCAAGAACACATGAAGCTCTTTTTAAATTTTCATTTGCCTCCCCGAAAGCTATTCATACAACCAGATAGCTGAGCAACGTTTAAAAAGAAGTTATTTACAGGTCTGCCAGTTTAAAAGTCACATCCCAAAGCTGAGAACACAGTCCACAGGAGACCTTTAATTAGGACCAATCAACTGACACAAAGAGAACAGACAAATTCTGATGAACTTGAAAGTGTTGTGTGTCCATTTTAAAAGTGTTGTTGACATTTGTAACCTTCAGGCCTAGAGTGGAACTATGCTTGCTGCTATTCCTTGGTGGCTTTTAGCTGCGTTACGTAGTGGGAAATAAGCTTTCGTTTCCAATTCTAGTCTCACAGCGTACAAGACTCTGCAGGCTATTAAATGGCCTAATAAAAGCTTTTAAGTAAATGTGTTCTTTATCGTTTACCTTAAAGAAACATGAAGCTACTGTGTTCTAAGTGTTCACTGTCCACTGCCCACTCTTGTAAAATCATTCAGTTTACTATCTAGGAATGGAGAAGCAGTTGGGCCCTGTTCATTTCTAGCATCTTCAGGAAACAGTTTACTTTTTTGGAACGTGTGCTGTAAAGATGACTTTGGCACACCCTGTTTTGAAGCCAAGTACACCCAACTTATGACATTTGCCTTTGAAATCATAATTTGCTGTGATCTGTGGTGTGCAAAACACATTCCATGTTACAGCTTCCTGCTGCCTTAGCCTTCACAAAGAAGCTGCTTAAGCAGGAAGCCTTACTGATTTTTTGGTCAACCTTCAAGATAATAAAACATTAGTGAATTGAATTATGACATTTGCTATCTAAGGATGTGACCTTTGTCCTACTGAACATCACAAAAAGGGAATGAGGAAATCTCTGGACAACGAGAACAAGGGATACAGAGTATCTAAAAATAATAATTGTAAAAGCACCAAAAAATACCAGAAAGATGGTTCAAAAATTGCAAAATGTAATGGAAAATTGATATGTACACCAATCAGAAATGGCAACAAATAGGAACACTATCAAAAGATTTTTACAAGCTAAATTTAGCCAATAATAATTTCAATGCAGATATCATCTGTAACTTCAATAGGGTGATTCTATAAAAGAAAAGGTTACAAGCTGGGGAAGAGCAGACTACAAAAGACAGAATTCCTTTGAGTTGTGAATCTTCATCAATCAAGAGTGACCTTGCACTGGTTAATTTGGAGGCTTTGCTAAGCAGTTGTACATAAATAATAAACTGTAACCCAAATAAGGCAAACAATTACATTTAAACACATTATACAAGATGAGAGTCTGTGCATACTGTATATGCTGAGTGAGAATGCTGCTTAGGAAAGAGGAATTAGGAAAAGGAATGAGACAGGTAAGGCACGCCTGCCCTGCATTGACGAGGCTTTGATGGAATTATTAAGGCAATAAATGATTGCGGAAAAGACCAAAAACATTAAAGGCAAACTCACTCTACTGTCAAAAAATACCTATTGAAAACGAGCTAATAAGTCTGATTAAACATACCAAGTATGTCTACTAACCGGGGGGCGGGGGGCACTATTAAATATTGACTGATGAGTCTAACCCTGTGGTGGCGAACCTTTGGCACTCCAGATGTTATGGACTACAATTGGCCATGCTGGCAGGGGCTGATGGGAATTGTAGTCCATAACATCTGGAGTGCCAAAGGTTCGCCACCACTGGACCTGTCATTGAGACCTGTACGATGTATGGATCCAAATTAAGATCCAGAAGGCCTCTCTTCAAAGCTGTTTTTCCACGTCTAATAATTCAGTCAGCAAAGGAATAGGGAGGAAATGTTCATTCCTCTTTTGTAAATATAATTCGGTAACAGGAATAGCCTCTGCGTGTGGTATATCAGTATATGAGCCCTTTGGGGGTTGGGCAGTATATTAAATTTAATAAATAATAATAATATGATGTCATATCCATTGTGGCCAAAAGTTATTATCAAATGGCATATCCTGCACCTTAAGAATAGTCAGCTGGGTCCTTAACATATTTTCTCATAGTAAAGACAAATAGGCAAATAAAGTAATCCAAAATAGTATTGGAGCCTGATCCAGTGGGCCTATCTAGAGGTGGTCTTTGTGATTTGTGAATTTTAGGAAGCATATAAATAATTGAGATCCTAGAAAATCTGTTAACCAGGAAGGAAGAACAAGCGTCATCTATATATCCCAATGATAAACCCTTCTGAACCCCAGTTTTGATGATAAACAGAATCTGCTTAATTGGATCGTCTGCTGTGGCTTATCAAAAAGCCTCATCAGAAAGTTTCCTGTTCATTTCTTGTATACAATCAAGAGTGTTCTGAATAACAATCCCATCTCCATTGTCAGCTGGTTTGATAGCAATGGAAGAGTCTCTGCTTAAATTTGATAACATATTCTCTGCTAGAAGATTTTTTGTGAGTATGTGTTAGTCCCCTTCTTTTTCAATAGGCATCAATACAACATGTTCAAATGCAAGAATATTGTAATTAAAGGATGAGGGGTTGAAAAATGGCAAAGGATGAAATCAGCCAGGAGGAATATATAAAGATTCACCAAAAAACCCATAAGCTTGAATAGATCAACTCCAGTTGGAAAGGTGTAGAGACAAAGTTTAAACCTTTATTAAGAATGATATATTCCTGAAGAGAAAGATTGTTAAAGGAAAAATTACCTCTAGATTCTGCCCTTGCAGAATTCGTGATAGCTTCCGGGCTGAGCCCTCCACCTGTTTGTAGGATGCTGGTACCGAAACGTCCTTCCCTGATTTTCAGAGTGACAGTATTCCTAATAGTCACTACTTTCACTGACCAGGGGCTCAGAAATGGACATTTTAGGAACCCTTTTTGACAACCATGGGTATACATTTCCATTCTTGTGGTCCAGTTCATCACGGCCCATCACCAGCATATCTAGTTGCTCTTTTTGTAAAAACAAAAAAGACCACCACCACCCCAAAAAAAACAGCTTCAAGGAGCTACCGTAGCAATGACACTGGAGTGTATAGTGGCACCACACGCACCCATCAGCTCAAGAAGCCAGGCTTCCTTGGTCCAAGCCCTGCATGGGCTAACTAGAGACAGCCCTGGAAGGAGCCCCAGGCACTGTGGAGGCTCTGCACCATCAGCTGGAATTGCTTGGGCACGTGTTTCACACCCTGACTGGTTTCCATTCCTTTTGCTGTGCACCTTCTATCCCTAATTTCAGAGGCCCATAACATCCCAGCAACAGTTCGCTGTGAAGCTGACGTGCTTTGCGACACACCAGCAGTTCTGAGGAGGAATTGTGAACTTGGAGGAGCCTGTTCTTCCCAAATCCAAATCCAAAACCTTTGTTAGGCATACAAATCCAAAACCTTTGTTAGGCATACATTCCTGAGGAGGAATTGTGAACTTGGAGGAGCCTGTTCTTCCCAAATCCAAATCCAAAACCTTTGTTAGGCATACAACCGGTGTGTGTCATGAATTCCAAATACAGTAAAAAGATCATTATTGCACAACTTGCATTACACAGAGTGAAAATGTAGCAACAGCTTCAGAGATCCTGTTCTTCCCTTTAGCTAGAACCCAGCTGTGCACACCTGGAGGGGTGCCTTCTGCCCCCTTGTAGTCTCTTGCCGAAGACCAATGAGGTTAATAATGAGCAGGGGCTGTTGTCAGATTTGAATTACTGTTATATTGGAACAGTAGTGGAGATAAGTTGCTGTCTGGGCAGTTTTCAGGCTGGACTTACAGTTGCGCCTGGACCATGCAGCCCAAGTTTTATGCAGCATCCAGCATCACTAAATATCACAATTATAGATAATAGGCTGAAGAACCCTGATGCTGTGCTGCATTTTTATAATCTTTATGAAAGGGACCTGTTCAGTTTTTAAAACTCCACCGTTTTTGTGCCTAATCCCCCCTTTTTTAAAAAAATCCAATTCCTTGATGCCTTGGGCAGTTAATGGTTGTGAACCTGCCCAACCCAGTTAAGAAAACACCTGAAGTTTAGTAAAGATGTGGCGCCACTCCTTCGGTTTCGAGTCATCACTAAAAACTCAGTCACAGAAGTGGTTTCTCTCTTCCTTTTTGTTTCGCTTCGTCGTGATTTTTATATCGGCTTGAATTGTAAAATGCAGTTTAATAGTTAAGCAAAGGCGTTTCAGCTGTCCTCTGTCCTGTAGTGCGGAGTTGAACTGCTCTGGAGTTGAACAGAAACAACTCAAAACAATTATACGTGCTAATAGACGTCTGCTTCTCCCTGTTGTTTTGGTGAAGAATTAAGATTTGGGAGAAGGAGTGAACACAAACGAAAGAGTCTCCTTTTTCTTTCAGATTTGGGACGCATGTATAACCTTGTGTCTCGAATTCAGGATGGCCTCGGAGAGCTGAAGAAACTTTTGGAAACTCACATTCACAATCAGGGTCTCGCTGCCATTGAAAAATGTGGAGAAGCTGCTTTAAATGCAAGTACCCCTTCAAAAGTAGTTTCGTGTCACACATGCTTTGTGCCATATATACTACTAGGCAAGAAGGTATAGCTTCTGGAGAGATGAGAGTCCTGCCTAAGCAAAGGAAAAATCAGTTCTGTTCTCAAATCTGAAAATTCGGTGCAACCCAAAAGAACATGATCAGTATTTGGTTAGTACCACACCCTGGATGTGAGGGTGATCTGGCTGCGACATCTGTCACCCCACTGATCGCCAGGGTTGATTCGGCTGATCTGGCTGGCTAGGCAGGTGTCCCCTACTTCCCTCACCGCTCCATCTGTGTACCTCCCAAAGCTGCACACTCGGTGGAAGAGGACCACCATCGCAGATAGAAGGAGTGTACCATTCTTCGGTCAAGGGTACCACACCCGCAGAGTCTGTTAGAGTCTTGCATCTTTCCAACAGCTCTGCAAACGGCAAGACGATCAAAAGTGAAAGCGTAAATGCCCTTTTATACTCTGGAAGACATAATTCAAGTAGGTAGTTCGGCATTTTTATCAGGGGAAAAATATCAACTGAAAAGGATTAAAATACTCTGCGAGCTTTAACCAGCATACTTGTATAATCAAGATCCTTCAAATGTTCATTGATTGGCTGGCTCAATTCACAGCTTCAGTTAATAGTTTCTATCATGTAATTGGTGAAGACCAAACATAATCTTAGATTCCGAGCATTTGTCCTAATCTGCAAATTCTTTGTTTAAGGAAAGGGTCATTTAACCGTGGATAAGATTGCTTGAAATATGCAATAGTTACAGAAAAAAATTTAAATAGGATTTTTTTTTGCCCTCTGTTTTTTTAATGTCTAGGATCCAAAAATGTATGTACAGACAGTGTTGGACGTCCATAAGAAATACAATGCACTGGTCATGTCTGCTTTCAATAACGATGCTGGCTTTGTGGCTGCACTGGACAAGGTAAAATAGATCAAAATCTGCAGAAACTGTTGATTGATGTTGAAGACATCTCTTGAACATTCCACTTTCCGTTGTGTTTTGCAGGCTTGTGGCCGGTTTATAAACAACAATGCAGTGACAAAAATGGCCCAGTCATCTAGCAAATCTCCAGAGTTGTTGGCACGGTATTGTGACTCTTTGCTAAAGAAAAGGTACGTGGGCCGGGGAAACCTCTGCAGCCTCCAGCAGGTTAGCTACCGAGAGTTTCACACACGCAGCTATGACGTATAATTGAATTCCAGTTCTTGATCAAGGAATGCCCTCATCTTCTCTCTGCTTGAAGTTGGAGAAAAGATGCGCTCTCACTCTTTACAACACGGATTGTCACACATAACTGCTTTTCAAGTTATGACAGTGACGAAATCACTGTGGGCTGGTCAGAAATGACCCATTGTGAAGGTATAGTGGGGGGGAAATGTCTTCTCAGCTGACCTCTTGGGTCACAGTCTGCCTTGAGTCAGATGTGACCTTCTGTCCTCCTTAGAATAATCTTGCCCTGGCCTGAAAAGCCCAGTCTCCTGAAATCTTGGATGCTAAGCAGGATTAGATAGGAGACCACCAAGGAAGTCCAGGGCTGCTATGCAGAGGCAGGTGATAGCAAACCATGTCTGGACCTCTCTTGCCTTGAAAATCCTAAGGCTGTGGTGGCGAACCTATGGCAACCTATGTAGCTATAAATCAGGGATTGGTATGTGTGTATATGCTGTCAGGTCACATCTGGCTTCTGATAATCTTGTAAGGGTTTTTAAGGCAAGGAATGTTCAGAGATGGTTTGCCATTTCCTGCCTTCCATGTCATGATTCTGGTATTCCTTGAATGTCTCCCGTCCAAAAACAAACCAGACCTGACCCTGCTTAAATTCTGAGATCTGAGAGAGCAGACTAAACAGTAATAACAGAGAGCAGCAGTGGCGTAGGAGGTTAAGAGCTCATGTATCTAATCTGGAGGAACCGGGTTTGATTCCCAGCTCTGCCGCCTGAGCTGTGGAGGCTTATCTGGGGAATTCAGATTAGCCTGTGCACTCCCACACACGCCAGCTGGGTGACCTTGGGCTAGTCATAGCTTCTGGGAGCTCTCTCAGCCCCACCCACCTCCCAGGGTGTTTGTTGTGAGGGGGGAAGGGCAAGGAGATTGTAAGCCCCTTTGAGTCTCCTGCAGGAGAGAGAGAGGGGATATGGGGATATAAATCCAAACTATTCCTCCTCCTCCTCCACCTCCTCTTCTTCTTCTTCTTCTTCTCCTCCTCCTCCTCCTCCTCCTCCTCCTCCTCTTATAACTGAGGCCCATTCCAGCCCACCACCACCACTCAAAGTTCATATTTCTTTTAGTGGAGTAGAGAAGTGTTAAAGAAATTATCTTTCCATAGATTTGGGGAGCCATCTTTTTTAAAATCCTTTTGGAAGCATGTGCGTTCCTTCTCTAGTCTTTGGGAGGGGCTAATCAGACCGTGGCAAACTTTTAAAAGGGGCCAGCATTTGGAGGACAGATTGTCATATGCTGGTTTTGAAGGATGACATCATTATCAGCTTGTTTATTCCTTCATAAAAGGAGATGAAAATATTCCTCTTCTTAGAAAAGTTTCTAGTTTTCCCCTGAATTCATTGTCGTAGGCTGATCCTGACATTTTGGGTTGATAGGAAACTTTAGGAAGAGACCCTTTGATCAGCATGCCAGAAGAGCTCATGTATGTGACCTTTCTGGTGTCTGTCTTGGACTGGGGAGATGTTGGAACTGAGTCTGGGATCATGCACTTTTAAAATGTCGGTTTCATCTCCTACCATCAGGGAAGGTCTTGCAGTCAGACAATATGCTTGTTAGCCCAGTACTAGCAAACTTTCTGGTGCTGCTTAAGAATTGTAATGTACACTAAACCTTCAGGATATGTAAGCCAGTTAAACACAGTACTAAGGTTTACTTTGGAATCCTGTTCTTACTCATTTCAAATTCATGATACTGAGTTGGAAAGGAAATCCATGAATTGCAAATGATGACAATGCTGAATTATAATGAAAACACTGCACTCTTGACTGCAGCTCAAAGAATCCAGAAGAAGCTGAACTTGAAGACACGCTCAATCAAGTGGTAAGGCTCTTGCAAAATTGTCTCTCTGTATTCACAAACTTTTGCTTGTTTCTAAACTAGATTAAAGTGAGCTGCACTGCTTTATAGATCCCTGCTCATGATTAAAACTAGACTGTGCGGTCGATTCTGAATTATTTGGAGAGCCATAGTCCCCTATTTTA
The DNA here is from genome assembly GCF_021028975.2 of Sphaerodactylus townsendi. NCBI lineage: Eukaryota > Metazoa > Chordata > Lepidosauria > Squamata > Sphaerodactylidae > Sphaerodactylus > Sphaerodactylus townsendi. The sequence continues at coordinate 16,506,348 of NC_059435.1, forward strand.
CATTCTCCCACCCCTGCCAGAAGAAGTTGTGAAATTTATAGCTGCCTGTGAATTCTGTTGAAAACGATTGGTGTCGTTTTGGACATAAATACTGAAAGAGCCTGCTTTTTCCAGATGGTTGTCTTCAAGTATATAGAAGACAAAGACGTGTTTCAGAAGTTTTATGCCAAAATGCTGGCCAAACGGCTTGTGCACCAGAACAGTGCTAGCGATGATGCTGAAGCAAGCATGATCTCCAAGCTGAAGGTAAGTCCCTGTCCCCTACCTTCTTAGTACTTTCCCTTCTCTTTCCTTCTCCTTTTCACTTGCCAAGACTTATCCTTTGTCTGTGAAAGATACGAGTGCTGGTTTAAACCAGATTTCATGACTGTGCTGATTTGAAACACAGCAAGGGTTCCTGAAACCAGGAGTTGACATTCGAAAGGTTCCCAGTTGGAAACCAGGCAGAAACGCCAACCAAATGTATGCGATGAACCCTCTGCCCTTGTGCCCTGAGGAGAATTTTCCCTCCAAATCTTTGACAGAGAAATACTAATAACCAGTGTGTTTTCAGTGTTACGCTACTCAGATCAGACCACCCTTCTCTATCTGACACTCAGAGGACAGAGCAGTTCACTCTGTCTCTCAAACTTTCTCTGCACCCAAACTGACTTTTGTTTCCAAACGGCACTAATCGAAGAGCTGGCATTTTTCCAGCCAGCCAGTCAGAAGTTTCGGGCATTAACTCTTGGTTCCAGGACCCTTTGCTCTGTCCCAAATCAGCAAAATCCTAGAATCTGTCACAAAATCTATTTGAGCCATTCTTTTTTTAAAAAAACACACTAAGACACTTCTTTCAGTCCTGTTGTGGGCACGAGATGACTGCGGAACGTTTGCCCCGTCATGTCCTGTAAGGAAACAATCCCTTCTTTGTATTGTCGAAGGCTTTCACGGCCGGAATCACTGGGGTGCTGTGTGGTTTCCGGGCTGTATGGCCGTGTTCTAGCAGCATTCTCTCCTGACGTTTTGCCTGCATCTGTGGCTGGCATCTTCAGAGGATCTGATATTCAGATCCTCTGAAGATGCCAGCCACAGATGCAGGCGAAACGTCAGGAGAGAATGCTGCTAGAACACGGCCATACAGCCCGGAAACCACACAGCACCCCAATCCCTTCTTCACTCATTTCCAGTTTATGTACTTGGCTAGAGCTAATTCACAACAGCACCTCTCTGGTCTAAAGAATATGGCCACTATCATGGCCACTACTGACCACAATCTCTCCCAGCTCCTGGGGATACCATGTTGCTGGATGCAGCAGCTGCTCGTGACGCCTTAGAGCTGGCCATCTTTTGGTACAGTTTCACAGCTCGATGTGTACGTAATGTGAAAGGTGATGGAAGCAATCAGTGGAATTGAAAGCAGCGGTCTTCTTTTTGGGGTGCAGTCGCTATTAGTCGAGGTTATTCAGAACTGCCAATCAGTCTCGCAGATATAAAATTGGGAGCTACTTTATCTTTGGTCCAATCATTTGTTTAGACAGCCATTGTGGCTTTCAATTGGCAGAAGCTCTCTAAGCTGAGGCTAATTTTTTTTCCCCCAGCCTGACCCATGTCAGCTCCTTTTTAGCAGATGACTAAACCCTGAACCTGCAGAACACTGCAAAAAAATGTGTTCTGCTACTGAGCTGTAGCAACTCTCATAAGTTACAAGCTGATTCATATCTTTACAAGCCTTCTTGCCCACATATATGTATATTAGTCATTTTTTGACATATCAGTGACTGGAAAGGAAGAAGTGAAAAATTCTTCCTTTTCCAGGGCATGAAGTTTCCCTTTTTTGGAGATGACTTCACTCACCATAGGCGACTAGACCTGGTGATTGAGTTTGGTTAGGTGAGGCGGGGGGGTTGGAGGGGGTGTTTGTTTGGTTGAGTTTTTTTGGTGCTTCCGTTGTACTTTCGGGCAGAACTCTTATTCGAGCACAAGATTGTTAGTATTACAAACATCATCTCTACTGTTCCTTAAACCTTAGCAGACCTTTTCTTTCTATGGATATGTGTGACGTGTCCTTGACAGAATGTTGCGCACTTTCATTAGTGGTGTGTGTCAGTCTTCAATTTGATGCGTGCATTACCCTTGGTCTCTCTCGAAGTGTGGCCATACGCTACTCAGGGTTCCTTCGCATCCTTTGAAGCCCTCTGACTAGTCAAAATAGCTTTGTCCCTCTGACCTCCGGCACAGTGCTCTGGCTTTTGAATGGCATAGAACACATTGTAAAGCTGTCTGAATTATCAGTGCCTTTGGAAATGAGATGTCTCGCAGTGGAACGTGTGCTGCTTGCCCTTCCTCACTCAAAATGCGCATCCTGACAATACTGTGATGTGATTGATTACAGCAAGCATGTGGCTTTGAGTATACCTCGAAGCTTCAGAGGATGTTCCAGGATATCGGCGTAAGCAAGGACTTGAATGAGCAGTTTAAAAAGCACCTGTCCAATTCGGAGCCATTAGATTGTAAGTGGGCGTAATTTCACTCTTTTGTTTTAAGAACTGAATTATTATTGTGCTTCCTGTGATGCCAGTGAGCAATTGATGAATACATAAATACAGAAAAGGGTTATGTGGGAGAGCAAGTGGTGAGCTAGAGCCCAGGTTCCCAGGGGAGAGGGTTGACTCAAAGGTCAGAGTTGACTCATAGGTCAAGGAATTCATTCAGCTAACCTAGATAAAAGATGTGTCAGGCATGCAGGTTGTATAAACGAAAGAAGGTGGAAGAACCCGTTGCTGGCGCAAGATTGGTCAAATCCCACCTTTTAAAAAGAATTTCTCAAGACAGAGTTTTCTTATTGGCTCTGGACTCTCAGATCCCTCTTCTTTTTGTTCTCTCTTAAACTGGGGCTACAATAGCGGAACAGTTGATGCGGTCAGCTAATGAAGATAAAGCTTGCTTTCCCTTCCCAGTGGACTTCCTTCTGCATCCAAGTCCCGAGAGTTCCTCGGATCCTGGCCCTCCTTTCCAATGTCTTTGTGCGCTTGCTCTCCCCCTCAGAGGTGAGGGACTTTAATTTAATTTTTCAGTTTGCTGCCTAACTTGCAGGAAAGTTGTGGTTGTTTTCTGCGGGGCCAGTAGCCTAAAATAAAATCCAGTTCAGCCAAGGTTATATGACTGGCTAGGAGGGCTTTGGGGGCTGTTTCCCTCCCTTCTCATCTTCATGGGCTGTTAGACAACTACTTAGGATAGTGAATTTCCAGATGGCATCACTGCCTGGGAATTATGGCTTAAATGCTCGAGATGTTGAAGTTGCTTGGGGTTGTTTTTTTTAAGTTGTGGTGTTACTCTGCTCTACCAAAGTAAAACAGAAACCAACTGGTATCTATAAGATTAACGAAGTTTACTCCAGCGTAAGCTGTTGTGAATCAGATCTCGTTATCAAGATACAAGCAGGAACCCGCAAGGATTTGCAAGGAGGCATCATATCTCCCCCTTAAACTATTTCCTCTTTCCCTTTCCTGAAAGCCCGATGGCTCCTCCCCTTTTCCTGCTTCCTTCTCTCCTTCCCCCCCAATAGCCAACCTACATTTTTTATTTATTTTAAAGGAACTTGAGAGGAAAGGCCACGATTGACTGCACAGTGTATCTTTGCTGTGATGACACCCCTTGGTACACCATTATCCAATTAGGCCGATGGCAGGAGGTTGAGACTGGAAATGTGAAATTGTTTTATTTATATGTCTTTCTTTTTTAATATACAGCTGGAACGGAGCTACCAGAGATTTACCGCTTTCTATGCTAGTCGCCATAGTGGAAGAAAATTGACTTGGTTGTATCAGCTGTCCAAAGGGGAACTGGTTACCAACTGCTTCAAAAACAGATACACGCTGCAGGTGAGCTCAGCCTCGGGCTGGCGGAGGCTTCGGCTAGCCAGAGTTAAATCTCCGAGCCCGGTCCTCTGCCGCTGATGCTGTGGAAGGCCCGACTCAGGCAGGAGGGAGAGGCTCTCCCAGAACTCGTGGGAAAGGGCTGGATGTGGTGAGGCTGGGGGGTGGTGAGGGAAACGAGTGAGCCAAAATATGGTCAGGATACCTGTAGTGCAGCAGGCTTACTGCGGGCAAATTAAGTTTGGATCTGGTCAGTGTCTGTAAGGAAGACTGCCAGGAAACCTTGTCGTTCCACATTTTGTTCCCTGGAAGAAGGGCAGGGCACGAACGTCATGAAACAATAAAGCAGCCACAATTTTCATCCATGTTGATTTTTATGCTGTATACACGCTGTTTCCCACAAAGATGATAGTTCAGCCAGTTGAGAAAGTTGAACGCGTCTGCAGCAGAATGTAGTCCTGAATAACTATAAGAATGATCATTCATTTTTATGCACTGCTTTTGTCAAAAGCATTTTTTTGTGCATTATTGAACATGGGACTTTGATACAAGAGCAGTTATGCCAGAATGTATTTTTGCCTTCAGACAGATGGGGGGTGAAGAGCTAGGTAGGAACTAGGACTCAGGCGGAGCATTCTGCAACAAAGAAGGTCCAACATGCTTTGTTCTGTGGCAAAGAAGAAGAGTTTGGATTTATATCCCCCCTTTCTCTCCTGTAGGAGACTCAAAGGGGTTTACAATCTCCTTGCCCTTCCCCCCTCACAACAAACACCCTGGGAGGTGGGTGGGGCTGAGAGAGCTCCGAAAAGCTGTGACTAGCCCAAGGTCACCCAGCTGGCGTGTGTGGGAGTATACAGGCTAATCTGAATTCCTCAGATAAGCCTCCCACAACCTCAAGCTGTGCAGAGCTGGGAATCAAACCCGGTTCCTCCAGATCAGAGTGCACCTGCTCTTAGCCGCTGCTCTTAGCCACTACGCCACTGCTGCTCCAAAGGAATGTACAGTCCTACTATCATCTATGTGGAACGGAATATGGAAGCTTTGAGTTGAGCTTGACCTCTGAATAAATACACCTCTGAATAAATACATTTCCTTGACCCATTAGCTGCTTATAAATCAAAATAATTTCATTTTACTTCATAATTGGTTGAAATCAGTTTTCTTGGTAAGAGACATAGAAATTGCAGAGCAGCCAAAAGGTCTCCAGATCACTTGAATTTGAGTTTCTTCAAACACCACCCCTCTCCCCCTCTTTCTTGAAGGCATCCACATTCCAGATGGCAATCCTACTGCAGTACAACACAGAAGATGCCTACACCGTTCAGCAGCTTACGGACAGCACTCAAATAAAAATGGTGAGTGCATAGGCAGTAATGGAAGACCCTGACCTGGATCATTCCCTGGCTAGGCCTAACCATATTTCAAGTATCTCACTTAAAATCCACGAGGTCAGCCCTGGTAAGCGTTTGGATGGGCAGCCTCCAAAGAGTCTCAGGGTTGTGACTTGGAGAACAGCAATGGCAAGTCGCTTCTGTGAAGTCTCTTGTCTTGAAAACCCCACAGCAGGGATGTCAAACATCCGGCTTGGGGGCCAAATCCGGCCCCTTGAGGCGGCTTATCAGAAAAACTCTATGGGGGGGGGGGGGTGGGGGGAGGTCCTCAGTTGGCCTGATAAGCCTTCGCAAGGCAGCCGCCACACCACTGCTGCAGGCTCGACAGGCCAGGCACCCCCTCCCCAGTTCTGTTCTGGAGGCAGCCACCCCCAACCATGTCACATTAATGTCATATCCATTTTACAAGTGAAATGTTATTAACCAGTTAAATCTTTGTTTAGATAACTTCTTCTGCCACCTCCTTTTCCTTCTCTCCCCCTTTCCCCTGTCCCTCACCTCTATACATCTTTCTTCTTTTTTGCCTCCCTCTCTTATCCTTCCTTGTCACTTTCTCATATCCTATCTCTAATCTTTTCCTCTTCTATAATCTATAATCAATGGAAGTACAAGTCCCCTCCTGCCTCTCTAAACTCTTACTCTTGTTTCCTCTTTCTCTCTTACTCTTACCTTCTCTGCTTTCTACTCTCTCATGTTTCATCATTATCTGCTCTTTTTCTGCTTGGCGCTTTGTTCCCAAATGACAAGTTATGCAAAACGGATGTCATAATTTCCTATATATTTTAAACCTAATAATTGGCCATGCTGGCAGGGGCTGATGGGAATTGTAGTCCTTAACATCTGGAGTGCCAAAGGTTCGGCCTACCACCGCCCTATGGGAATTAGCTGCAAGTCCGAGGTGTGATGACTTGACATCACACTCCACCAAAAAATGGGGCACATGTGCTCTGTGGTTTATTACTCTTTAATCCCAGGCCACTGAAAATCTTTTTCATGACCTTTGTTTTTTCTTGTGGCCCGGTGCAGTTTCATACCAATAATCATGGCAACAGAATTCAGTATTCTGGAGATTATAGCTTTCATTTAGAAATATACCAGATTTCTGTCTCTTGGGAAAGTGAAAGAAGGGGGGGGGGGATCACCCTCCCCATAGTTCGCAGACGCAAAGTAAACATTGGCCTGCCTTGAATTTGCTACAGAATTGTATTTCTCCTTGAGTTTCCAAAATGCAGGACTTTGTGCTTGGATGCAGAGAGCACGTGGCAGTATAAAATATTAAATATGTAGCGTTGTTTCAGTATCTGCACGGTTGCGGGTTTTGCTTTCTTCACTTGCAGAATTGATAGAATGTGTTTTTACATTTTAACCTTTATTTAACCTTTATTTTATCTTGATAGAATTTGTTTTCTCTAATAAGATGTGTCACGTAAACTCATGGTTGTAAATCGTTACTCGGGAGTGATCCTTTTCTCTCCTCTGGCTTTTAGGATATTTTGGCACAAGTTCTACAGATTTTGTTGAAGTCAAAGCTGTTGGTAAGTTGGTGGGGTGGGGTGGGAAAGGGAAGTGTGAATCGTCGAAGGCTTTCACGGCCGGAATCACTGGGGTGCTGTGTGGTTTCCAGGCTGCATGGCCGTGTTTGAGCAGCATTCTCTCCTGACGTTTCGCCTGCATCTGTGGCTGGCATCATGATCCTCTGAAGATGCCAGCCACAGATGCAGCTTAAACGCATCAGAGAGAATGCTTTCGGCTAGAACACGTTACGGCTGCGCCCGGAAAACCAGGCATACAGCACTCCCCGAAAGTATGAATCAATTATGTTTTCTTACACTGCCATTTTTGTCTGTTCACAGGTCCTGGAAGATGAAAATGCGAATGTCGATGAGATGGAGTTGAAGCCAGATACCTTAATAAAATTATATCTTGGTTATAAAAAGTAAGAAAGAATTACTGCTACAGACTTCCTGTGTATAAAGACAGCAGATTTCCAGACCTTGTATTAGAATTGTTTGGTTGGCAATTATGTGAAAATATCTTCCACCCCATACTGATTGTTTAGTGAGTTTTGTCTGTCAGAATACCCACTTAAGCACAGACACACCAGTCCATAGCAGTATCTTTACCAGAGTGAATGAAGGAACTCTTAAAAAACCTAGACCAGGGGTCTGCAACCCACGGCTCTGGAGCCGCATTCAGCTCTTCCAGCCTTATACTGCGGCTCCGCGGGGCCTGGAGGTCGGAAAGTATCATGGGCGTGTCCCTCCAGGAAAAGTGAGTGGAGGGGCCAAACTGGAGGTGGCTCCATGTGGAGCCGCCACTCTGGCTAGGTAGATCTTCAGGGCCGTGGAAAACGGATCCAAATGGCTCTTTGGGTGGGAAAGGTTGCTGACCCTGGACCTAGACCAACTGGATGGATTGGGGTGGGTAGGAGCATCGTTGTATATAACCATGAATTGTCTTTTGACCTTACTTTGGACTGAAGTGAATGTCCTGCTCTGCACAAATTATATTACAATGTTCCTAGCAGAGCTTATGATATAAATTTTGCACAAATTGTTGTTTTTTTTAAAAGAACGTCACCAGATGCTTTCTTTGGAAAGCGAATTGGAAATAGGAAGGCAGAATATAAAGGCTGAAACCCGAAGTCCCTTGGCTCCCTAGAAAAGCAGCCTTAAGAATTCTTGCATGTGCCGCGAGAATCCAGGTACATGTTAGGAACTCACCCTGCGCAACGGAGTTCGGCGGGGCCAGGGATGCCCGCATGGTGTTTGTACGCTGTTTGGAGCCGCTTAAAGGCAGGAGGGCTAGAAAGGTGCCAGCCCTTGGAGTCTCAGTGGCTGGTGTGATAGAGCGGGTAGACTGTGGCTGAGCTAGAAAGATCCCTAAGTGGACGTGGCCCACACATTCTCTCTCAGCTGCATGGGACTGCTGTGAGGTTTAAAAGATTGTGTTTGATGAGTTCCTTGAAGGACAACAAAGTTTGACTCCGGTGGCACCTTTCAGACAGAGTTTTAGTCTTGGTGTAAGCTTGAGTGTACGTGCACGTGAAAGCTGATACCAAGAATAAAACTTGTTTGGTTCTTACTGGTGCCACTGGACTCAAAACATGTTACTTTCACTGCCGTTTCGACCAACATGGCTACCCACCTGACAGGATACAGGCATGTGATGAGGAAGTGAACCCCCAGCTATGCGACCAGGAGCAGCAGTGGCATAGCAGGTTAAGAGCTCGTGTATCTAATCTGGAGGAACCGGGTTTGATTCTCCATGATCATGCCAATCTGAGCTGTGGAGGCTTATTTGGGGCAAATTCCAGATTAGCCTGTACACTCCCACACACCAGCCAACTGGGTGACCTTGGAGCTAGTGCACAGCTCGAGCTCTCTCGCCCACCCACTTCGCTGCTGGGTGTTTGTTGTGAGGGGGGAAGGGCAAGGAGATTGTCAGCCCCTTTGAGTCTCCTGCAGGAGAGAAAGGGGGGATATAAATCCAAACTCTTCTTCTTCTTCTTCACTTCCATAATTCTGCCAGTCAGGGTGACTTGTAGTGGTAAGCTTTTGTTCAGGTGGGGAAGGAGCCCTGAAGTATCTAGTTCTAAAACATTTCTTTTTTAAAAAAAATTAAAATTTCTACTACCTGCAAAAGGAGATGATACCATCTGCCCACAGCTGCAGGATCCTTTTGCCCCGGAATGTTTGAAATGTGTCTGTGAGGATGAATACAGGGCATGCTGAGAATATGGCTAGAAGAAGCTCTGACTAGGAAGAATGGGTTGTGACCTCCTATCACAGTGGTGGCGAACCTTTGGCACTCCAGATGTCATGGACTACAATTCCCATCAGCCCCTGCCAGCATGGCTAATTGGCCATGCTGGAAGGGGCTGATGGGAATTGTAGTCCATAACATCTGGAGTGCCAAAGGTTCGCCACCACGGTCCTATCACCTCAGGTGGTGCAGTTCAGAGACCTGCATAATATGAAAATGAAGTGGGTTACCAGATACTATTTCTGTTTCATCAAGTCAAAGCAAAAAGGATAGAGGACTCCCAACAACTAGCTCTGGAGCTACTGGTTGATGCAGAGTAGCTTGTACTTGCATGGCACAGGAAAAGATCGTGGAAAGATCTGCTTTACACTCTTTATTTGGTTGGTTCTTTCTTTTTTTAAAAAAAGCTGTTACTTCATAGGACTTTTCTCTTCACTGCTTAGCTGGTTGTTTCATTTATTTATTTACTTATGTCATCTGCTTTAACTCACTGAGAGTCAAAGTAGATTACACAGTGCAAGTCAATGCATTCAGTAAGATGAAACCTCTAATAACCAATAGGAGGATTATAGAACTATGAAACACAGTGTAAAGATATGTTAAACAATGCAGAAAGTGATATTACAGAAGTAGAAAACACTGCAGTGAGAATAGATAATACCTGCAGCAAACGTAGAACAAAGTACACACACTGGTTTTTCTGTTTCTCTCCCTAGTCCACGGTTTATGGCAGGACAATGGGGGAGGGGGGGAGAGAGTTGCTCAAGATATTGTTTAAGCAGCTCTTATTAAATAAAAAGGTTGGTGACCCATAATATCGCAGTTAATAAAGATAAGTAGACATCCCAAAGCTCATGCAATTAACACTCTTGAGGTTGCTTGATAAAATGGAGCCAGCTCTACAGGTAAAACTGAGACATTGAAAAATTGGGAGGCGCAGTGATTAAATTCTTCGTTGCTTCTCTCTTGCAACTATAAGAACGTTGGGAATCTAAATAACTTTTTGTAGTTGACCTTTTTTGAAAAGCCAGTTTTGAAGAATAAATGTCTTCTAAATTTGGATTTGTATAAATTGTTCCTTTTTTTTCATAATTCTGCTTTGCTTTCCAAATAAAGCATATGGACTAATTGTCGCATCACTTTCCTTGACATGTTTTTGCTTCCGTATGGTAGAATGAAGGTTCTCATGATTAAAGATAGCACAGACTGTTGAATAAGTCAGAGCTGCTTTGAATTAAATTGACAGGAAAGCCTTTGGTTTAGAATCACTCTTACCTGCTGGTGACCAACCTGTCTATTCTAGGTAAATATTCAGATAAGAGTGGGGTTTATCAAAAGATATAGATTAACAAGCAAATTCACCCACAAGTCTTCACTCTCTATATGTCCAAAGGTTAAACTATTTTGAGGGACATTTAGATATGTTTCACCTTCTGAAGAAACTGAAATAATTCTTAAGAATGCATGCCTTTTTTACAGCAATTTGTTTGCTTTTAATTTTTCTTCTGACAGCAAAAAACTGAGGGTAAACATAAACGTGCCAATGAAAACTGAACAGAAACAGGAACAGGAAACGACACACAAGAACATAGAGGAAGACAGGAAACTGCTGATCCAGGTAACTGGAGAGAAGGGTGTGCTCTGGTATTCTCCTTCTGTAGCTGGTGGGGTCAGCCAGGAGCCTTGGAAAGTCTCAGATGTTTGCAAAAGATGGTGAGGTTTGCAGGTCTTTTGCTAGTGACAATGGTTATGTGAAAGATGAAAAATACTTCCACATGTGTGTTAAATGGTATAGGCTGCTTTCACAAGGAGGCTCGGATGGACGGTTTCTTCAGCTTTGTGACAGTAGCAGGCTCATGCTAGAAGCAGGCATGACTTCTCTTTGGGAATACACAAAGGTGGAGCATTTTTCATTATATGTAGCTTTCATGTAGATCTTGAGTGCATCACAGACGGCTGGCATTTGAAGGCCCAAAACTGGAAACGCCAGATACTGGACTTTGCACCTGCAAAGTATGTACTCTGCCATTGACTGACTGATCTCCTAAATGTCTGTTCAGACTAGACTGCTCACTACGTGCACAGGGTGGAATTTCGGTTCACCTGTTCTGACCTCTGAACCAGCGCTTCTACATCCTAAATTGGGTTTAGGACAGTGGTGGCGAACCTTTGGCACTCCAGATGTTATGGACTACAATTCCTATCAGCCCCTGCCAGCATGTCATGCTGGCAGGGGCTGATGGGAATTGTAGTCCATAACATCTGGAGTGCCAAAGGTTCGCCACCACGGGTTTAGGATCTGGGAGCCACCATGGTGTAGTGGTTAAGAGCAGCTGGATTCTAAACTGGAGAACCAGGTTTGATTCCCCACTCCTCCACCTGAGTGGCAGAGGCTTATCTGGTGAACCAGATGTGTTTCCACACTCCTACATTCCTGCTGGGTGACCTTGGGCTAGTCACAGTTCTTCGGAACTCTCTCAGACTCACCTACAAGGTGTCTTTGTGGGAAGAGGAAGGGAAAGAAACTTGTAAGCCACCTTGAGTCTCCTTACAGGAGAGAAAGGTGGGGTATAAATCCAAACTCCTCTTCTTCTTATACATGCCACTGCCAGGCAGGAACTTTTAAAGCCTCTGTTCAGTTTCATGGATGTTGCTAACTGCTATTTCAGAATATCTAGCGAGGTCTTTCAAAAGTAAGAAATGCAAGTGGTGCTTGGTACCAAGACAGCACTCCACCATTTGGGAATGCTGCATGCATACTGTCTGTATGTTGTCACCGGTGGATTAATCTTTTCATTGAAAGTTTACACAGGTTAGGGAATTAGGATATTACTACTGATAAACTTCTATGTTCCACTATAGCAGTGGTGGCGAACCTTTGGTCAATTGGCCATGCTGGCAGAGGCTGATGGGAATTGTAGTCCATAACATCTGGAGTGCCAAAGGTTCACCACCACGGCACTATAGCATTCTCTTCCCTTCTAATTAAATGTACCTGTGTATGTTGGAGGTGTATGGCCAGAATCCTGTGTAACCTTTGGCTGACCGAGGGTCATGCTGTGTTCCTAAAACTGTTCTCTTTTGTGTTAGGCTGCTATAGTAAGGATTATGAAGATGAGAAAGGTCCTAAAACATCAGCAATTGCTTGGAGAAGTTCTCACGCAGCTGTCATCAAGATTCAAACCACGAGTCCCAGTAATAAAGGTTTGTTGAGTAATCCAGCTGTGGTTGAAAATAGGAAATGTTTTATCTCAGCTCGACGGGTCTTGAAATCCATGAATGTTGGGAGGCTGCTTAACAGTGGAGCCTCACATTTTACATATAACCAAAAAATCCCCCTGAAGCCAGGGGTGTCCATTGTGCTGGCAGGGGCTGATGGGAATTGTAGTCCATGAACATCTGGAGGGCCAGATGTTGGATCCCCTGCCCTAAGCTATTTCTTCAAATGCAAGATCAGCCAGATATTAGATCCTCTTAGGTAGCTTGAGTGCTTTTTACCAGCCCAGGCTCCATGTGGGCTATCTTTGGAAACAGCGTGGAAGCTTCAACTGGTGCAGAATGTGGCAGCCCAAATACCTAGGGAGGGCTTAGTGTAGGGGTTATATTTCCTTGTGTCAGTTGCACTGTAGCTATATTGTTTCGTTGCCAAATTCATGGTTCTGTTTGTGGCCTTGAAAGCGCCAAATCTTTGGGACTGCATCTCCCCATATTCCCCACATTTCCTGGTAGTCCCCAGCCCCAAGGACATTCGGCTGTCTTCCACAAGAGCCAGGACCTTTTTAATACCGGGCTCCTGTTTGGTGGAACTCACTGCTGATGGACAGCAGGGGCCCTGCAGGATAGACGTCAATTCCGCCAGGTTTACAACTGAAAATGCCTTAATAGCATCACCTTGATCCCGAGTATGTGCCTCCTCCTTTCTCACCATAAGGTTTTATACATCTGAGTTAACTACTGGGAGTGACACGTGGGTAAAGTGCTGCTAAATCCCCATCCATGTAATTACTATATTTGGAAGATTTTCATTGATTATTAACTTAGTTTTAATGACTGTATTTTAAATATGCGTGGTAGCCGCCCTGAACCTGGCCTTGGGCAGGGGGATCAAGTCTAAATAAATAAATAATAGCAATTAGCCTTTGCCCAGGATACCTGGTTCATTTGTATGAACCACTCCATCATTTAATATCAGCTACCGCTGTCCTTCTCTGAGGGGCCTACCTTGAGGAAGCATGGCTGCCGGTAGATAAGTAGGAGAGGGCATTTTCAGCCACGGCCCCCAAGCTTTGTAGTTACATGCCCCAGGAGGTCTGCTCAGCCATTGCTGGTTTCCCAGAAATCGATGGAGAGCAGGGTGTCTCTGGAGGGGGTTGAAGTCAATGCTGTATTTCGGCACTTTGGCCACTGGTCTATGGCTCCTTCCGCACATGCAGAATAATGCACTTTCAAACTGCTTTCAGTGCTCTTTGAAGCTGTGCGGAATAGCAAAATCCACTTGCAAACAGTTGTGAAAGTGGTTTGAAAATGCATTATTTTGCGTGTGCGGAAGGGGCCTATGAGGCGTTACTTTGCTTGCCCAGCTTGTATGGTTTATCTGGTTTTATTGGGAGGTTTCATGTTCTTTAGATACTGATGCTGCTCTTTCGGTTGCAGTTTTGGGCACACTTTTACATGGTCCGCTTCCTGAGTATTTGTGTAGAAGAGCAGATTACAAATCCTGAAAATTAACTTGTTGGTGTAGTGGGAGCACATATACTGTGTAAATGAGATGCATAGGAAATCTGTAAAGTAACCACCAGGTTTTATGCTTAGTCCTCTTTTTAGAGCACTCTCTTCTGTTTTGCGCACTATATAAAGTGACCACGTATAGATAGCAGTGCGCACTAGTCAGTAGCAGTGTCTGCTGTACCCTTATGGTGATTTCAATAGTTTAGAACAGTGGTGGTGAACCTATGGCACGGGTGCCAGAGGTGGCACTCAGAGCCCTCTCTGTGGGCACACGCAAACCAAGTCGTGCCCCCCCCCCCCCACACACACCTAGGCTGGCCTGGACCACTGGGCTTGATTATTAGCATTAAACCTAAGAGCTAGTTTTGGGGAAGCAGTGTAGGTAATCCTGTTAAGCGCTGTTAAACCCCACTGATTTTCATGTGAAGAACTAAAGCACGATCCTTTACCTGGCAGTAAGCTCAGTTACTGGCAATGGGGCTTGCTTCTGAGTAAACTCCCTAGTGTTGTGATTCACCTGTTGGAAGAGTTGCAGGGTTGCTTCAAAGCAAAGCCACTGACTACCACCAAGCTTACTCCCGAGTAACACACACCTCAGAGCCAACCATTTTTTCTAAACTAAAACCTCAGTATTCAGGTTAAATTGCTGGGTTGGCACTTTGCGATAAATAAGTGGGGTTTGGGTTGCAATTTGGGCACTCGGGTCTCAAAAAGGTTCGCCATCACTGGTTTAGAACGTTATTGAGCACCATGCATTTTCTCCAGTCTGTCCATGTAACATATCTTTTAACCCTGCATGCTGTTCAATTGCTAATTGTTTTTCAAACTAGCAGGTTAAATTATTATTATTATTATTATTATTATTATTATTATTATTATTATTATTATTATTATTATTATTATTATTTATAAACCGCCCTCCCCCGAACTTCATTTCATTTCATAACCTTTATCGGCATAAGAAGCAACAGAACAATAAGGAAGGGATGGTTAAGAGCGTATTGAAATAACAATACACAGAAATTTTGCTACGGCCTCCAACGTCGCATTGTTCTTGTTATTAAGGAGAAATAGTTTTTTGTGCGTTGCTTGCCTCAACTTGGTCTACCAACAAGGGGGCTAGGCACTTGGCTCTGATAGACGCATACAAGGGACACTGTAATAAGACATGCCAAACAGTCTCTTTGCGGGCGAGACCACAAATAAATTTCCTCTCGTGGTGCGGGAGCCCCAATCTTCTTCCTTGTCGAAGAGCAGATGGTAAAACATTGCAACGAGCTAGTGATATAGCCTGTCGCCATTTAGGCTCTATTAACAGTTGCAGATATCCTGCCATAGTTACTGTCATAGTTAGCAGGTTACTTGAAAGAGTTACTTTATCATTTACCTGGAGAAATCTGTCCCTGACCAAATGGGGACAAGCTGTAGGTAGTAAGTCCTCCCTGCTTTCTCTTTCCACTTCCAGAAATGCATTGACATTCTAATAGAGAAGGAGTACTTGGAACGGGTGGACGGCGAGAAGGACACCTACAGTTACTTGGCTTAAGAGTTTCTAGCAGCCGTCCGACTGTGTGACGCTCGGCAAATGGTGACATGACGGAACGAATGAGAACAGCGGAACTTCATAGCAGCCAGCCTGCTGCCATTTGGACCTCCCATTTTTATAACGGAGACCGGGACTCCCATCAGCCAGTCTCGGGACTACATCAGACTTGCTCAGGATTGATACATTTCAAGTATGTAAATATGGACACCGATGCCATTTAACCTAATTTAAGAACAGGAAGGAATCTGAAACCTTCTCCGTGGAGGGTTGCATGCTACTGCATTTAAATCAATACTTTGGCTAGACGACAAAACGAGCTGTCGATGCCGGCAGCGCTTGGGTGTGTTGGCAGCACTTGGAGAGAGAGTCTGGTTGGGGCCCATGTTGTAATCTGCTATGAAAAAATCATTTGTATAGTGTGTTTCATTTTCTAATGTGTGATAAATAAACAGAATTAAAAAAACTTCTGTACAAGTTGCGTTTGGTTTTATTGTTAAGTTCCATGAGCTATCTTTCTTAAATGTAAATAAAAAGTTATGATGATTATGAAAGCCAGACCAACTGGGTAGTGTTTTGCTTTCGATAGAACTTCCTTCAAATCGCTTTCACTGGGTTCAAAAAATATAATTTTATAACAGTATTCTTTTGATGAATTGAGAGAAATAGTGAACGGGGGGAAGACATAACAGGAAGTTTCACACAGCTTTTTTTTTTTAATGAACAGACACACGGCTGCTTTCAGAAAATAAAGAGTTCACACACAAATAGTGGAAGATGAGTAATGCTCTCAAAGCAGTTAACTGCAGTCAAGAGCAAGACTTGGTGCATTTTGTTGCTTTAAGATTACCTTTTGCAGAAGACAAACGGGGCGCATAATTAAATGTTCTCTATTCTTTGAGCATATCCTCTACTTTAGGTGGTGGAGCTGACTAGTTGAAATGTAACAGTACTTTCATAAATATAGTTTTAGTGTAAACTTGACATGTATCATGATGGGTTTTTTTCTCATCATTCACAGGAATATTTTTGAAATCTTTCCCTTCCTTGTTAAACATCCCAGTATTACAGTATCTATGTTTCAGCCGTACCTTATTGAAAGCCAAAAGGAAAGCACTCCAACTCAAAGTTCAAGTATCCTTTATTCAAGGTTGAAAAATGTACCACACTGCATTATTGCAAAAGTTCAATGGTACAAAACATGTTGCAGCTGGTGAGAAGGCAATAAAAATTAACTGTTTAAAAATTTGTCATAAATTACACAGGTACAGTACTCCGCAAATTCAGCATTCCAAATTGCATCAATTCAATGTTTAAAAAATTGCCCACAGTACTAGAAACTCCTGAAGATAAGGCAGCTGTTTGATAGAAGAGGTAGTTGATATCAAGGGATTTCCATTTCTCTTTCAATGCCTACATACTTGAGGGCATCGGCCTGGCTGTATCTGTAACAACATGGAAAGCCATCCTGTGAATGCCAGTTAACAACTTTTAGGGCTACAAAAAAGTACCCACTTCCTTTCTGTTTCCATGATGAGCTGCCATATTTTATTTCCTTTTCATCATTTTAAGACACCGCTGAAACCTCTCCCTTCGGGGAAGGGCGGTATACAAATGCAATAAATAAATAAAATAAAACAGTACTATGCAATACTATTTGAGGACAGAAACAAAACAAGATGTTGAGAGCTAAAGCTGGGCTGGAGGATCCTTAAATCTAAACGAGAGGAGCAAGATTGGTTTAGAAAAGGTTAAGACTCCTGATTTGGGGGGCACTCCAGCTTCCACTGAAAGAAAGCAACAAACCTCAGTACATTTTAACCAGTTTTCTTTAACAGCATCTGCACTAAATCAAAGCCAATCTAACTCTAAAATGGAAAATAGTCTAAGAGACTTAAGGAAAGTTCTGGATCACAGTACTTCTCATTACACGCACTTTCTGCATACCATTTTGACAAGATTCATTTCCATGACCTGAATACAGCAGGCACATTCTCTAGCCCAGATTTGTGAAATTCAAAGCATCAGTCAGGTGTTGTATACCTACCTATAGTCAAAAAACAGTTCTTCACCAGTCTGAATGGCTCTCTTAGCAAATATGCCTATTCTGTGATCTCCATTAACCATCATAACTGGAAGACAAATAGTGACATTGGTGCAAAGCTCGTAGAATGCCTCCTTTTGAGTATTTCTTAAATATCTGCATCGTCACTTGAGCACTACTGAAAACAAAATTATTCACCTTTTGCATAGCAGTTGGGATTGACTGAATGGTTTGCAAATCTTATTTTGTTACCCTTCCGCGTTGCATCAACTACAAAATCTAAATAAAAATACAGTTCGTTAGAATAGATTTTGGCACTACTAAAACTGAATTATCGAGTCACAGCGCATAATGGTGATTTGCTAAGGAGCAAGAAAACTCTGTCTGAAGTTCGTTGCTGCAGTTGAGCTACTCTAGTGCAGGGGTCTGCAACCTGCTGGGGCTGATGGGATTTGTAGTCCATGAACATCTGGAGAGCCGCGGGTTGCACACCCCTGCTCTAGTGCCTGGTTTTATTGCAGGCTATTCTGACTGTAGTCAGCGCTTGTTGCTGCTTCAACCAGATAAATATTCAGCTTCAATTACATTTCTCTAGAGCAGAGGGGGTCAAGTTCATTTTGTTACGGGGCCTGAATAAATGTGGCTTGGTTGGGCCATGGGGTGGGGCTGCATTGACTGGCCCCAGAACAGCACTTGGTGGGAGGGGAGATGCCTGGACTGGCAAGTCTGCAGCGGGGGTGGGTGGCAGCGTTGCGGGTTTTTTTCAGGCCCACAAGCTAAGGCAATCCCCCCTCACTCCTGATCTGCCCTGGCGAGCAGCTTGCCAGGCCAAAGGAGTGAAGGGGGTTGTCTCAGTTGGCTTACAGACCTGATCAGCCTCCCTCAAGGGCCCAGATCCAGCCCCTGGGCCACCTGGCTGACACCCCTGCTCCACATCCAGCGAGGCTTTCTTATACAATCCCGTGCTACTTGGTATTCCTTATCATTTTATGTGTTTTCCCTCTTAACAAATGGGGGGGTGTTATAGTTTTCCACATGGGTGTAACAGCACATGGTTCAAAAGCACATGGGTGTGGGACTGATCTAACCCCCATCTCCACTGCCCCCAAACTGTTAGAAAACCTATATTGTTCTGGTCTGATAACCCTTTCTCTTGGCCTCCTGCTGCACGGAGTCAGGAAACCTTGATAGTCACATGAACGCCATGCCTGCTTCAGCAGAAGTAATGGGTAGATGATGAAGAAGCAGAGTTGAGGGCAGAACACCTACCGTTGTTCAAGTTGAACAGAAAGCTGCACATGTATTTGTCATACACTTTCCCTCTTCTGTCTGCTTCATCCTGTGAAATAATCTGGAATTTTATTTAAGAGATTGTGTTGATAAAGACTGCAATTCAAGCAGGGGGTTTCATTTTGTGCCGTTCCTCTCCCCCACCGTATCCCAGCCTTCTATGCAAAACCTAACCAAAAAAAACCCTGCCTGCAGTTAGTTGGCCAAGTGCTGGGGTATTCCGGGGCCAAATATGACCGCAGAATGTCTGGATCTGTGTTTCGGACCGACAGGACTTTTCCTTATGTACCTCCTCTTAGGTTGAAGGTTTAGGGCACTAAATCTCAAGTAATTATCTCTTTTCCCTCAAAACCCCCTCTCTATCCCAGACCTATACCCTTAATATATTTTTTTGCATCCCTGGACTCTGTGAATTCTCTCTGTGTTTGGATTATTTGTGTCCTTGTAAGTTTAATATTTCATCTTTTCTTTAAAAAAAAAAGGACACTAAATCTTTTCAGTCCGATACGTGCAGAAACTAGCTTTCTCCACAGTCATCTATGATCACGATTACAGAGAAAACGTCTGTCCAGCACTCCACAGATAAAATCCTATAGCGCAGTACTTCCCTATGAGGCAGTAAAACTATGGCCCCCAAAGCAAGATAGCAGAGCATACGATAAAAATTATATTCCTCATTAAATCATACTTTAAACTTTGTTGGGTTTCTTGGGGGAGAGGAAGATGGACTAGAATGCTAAATGTTTAATTGGACACCCTCGTTTCACTCCCTCCATCCCCACCACAGTATGCTTTACAATTACTGACTTTTATTATCCTACGTGCACAACAGGGCACACTTGTGAAGGAACTATTACTTTAACCAAAGGAAACTGAGCCTTGTTCTTTGCAAAGCAGTACAATGGAAAAAAAAACACTCCCACATCTTGTCAAAGTTGTCTCTTACCTCGCCACAATACTCAGAGATGAATTCGTTTTTCTGTACTGGATCCTTAATGAAAATCCCCCAACCTGCCACATCAGAAGGTGCTAGCAGCAAATGCTAGCAGAATAAAAACAAGTGCCTTAGAAACAACTCTTGAGCTGAAAATACTTAGCCCTAACTAGCTGGAGCAATGCCAGAGGTTGCTTATTTGCACATACAACACCTCGTATGGATGAGCAGTGGGGAATTCGTAGCTCTCGGACACGAACCTAACAAAATGTGGGATTGAGGTGGTTCCCCTTACATGACATAGCTGACAATCACCTCTAAGTCTCTGCTCCAGATGTTAAACATACTTTGCCTTGAAATCGATCATCTTCACTGGCTAGAACGCAATATAAAACTGATACACGAGCCTTCAAAGCGTTAATACGCACACCTTGGCAACTGGTTTTATATATTTGCCGCCCTGAGCCCTTCAGGGATGGGCGGGTTAGAAACGTAAAAAATAAATTTAAAAATAAAATAATTGTATCAATGTTGCAGACTTGTTTTCTCTGGTAAAGAAGGAGCATTATGCTTGGAACTGTGAAAACCAAGTATGTCAAGGGCTACGCTGATAGGGGGACTGGGTGAGAGCCAGCAGAAAAGCTAGTAAGATGGAACCCATAGCTACTAAAACCCATGGGGCTTTAGGAAATTGTAGCTAAAACAACCCTAATATGCCTCACGCTGCCGCTGCGCATTCTTGATAACTAATGAAATGGACGGAATGGGATGTCAGTGGCTGAAACGCACATCAAGTTGAAGGACTTGTAACTTTACAGCAGCTGGGAAGCATATTATGGCGGCAGAAGAGAGCAGCGTCTTCTTCATGCTGTGAATCATGTTGCCAGCCACTGGGGTCGATTTCTTTCTTCCTTCTCTAAGTTCTGCTCCCCCCCTCCCCTTCCACTCTTATCTTTTTTTGCTTACCCCGCTCCTAAAATTTTAAACTGAAATGGCAGCCATTTTGGATTGCTGGAATTACTGCAGAGTGCAGACTGTACACAGTTACTTGTGCAATTCAAAATAGCTGGTGTGATTTTATTAGGTGGTCTTAAACTATCTTTGAAAAAAATCTAAGCTGTCCGGTAAGCAGGAACGCATTCCTAGGTTTGGACAAATACCTCCCATTGTTATACCTTACCCCCATCCTACAGATTTTTTGATCCTTAATTTAGGGCCAGGTTCAGAATTAAAGCGAGTAACATTTCTGTGAAGGGGGTGATTTCTACAAACTTGCCCAGGGACCTTTAACAGCAACACTTCATCTGCCCCTCCAACTAGCCCAAAATTGTTCTCTGTAGGTAGGAATCCTTCCGTCCACAGAAATGCTCCAGTAGTTTTAAGGCCTAGACTGCATATGAGGCAATGCCAATTGATACTCCCCCAATGCTGATTCTACGTTCATACATGCATGGCCAAATGCTGCAAACAGACAGGCAACATACAAAGGTGATTTGCCCTCATTTTGAAGAGAGAGACAGAGGGAGTTACTGAGCCTCTAGAGCACAGGTGTCAAACTCGCGGCCCTCCAGATGTTATGGACTACAGCTCCCATCATCCCCTGCCAGCAGGGGATGATGGGAACTGTAGTCCGACAGCCAGCATCCGTTGAGCAACGCACACAGGCACAAAGACTTTGTTTACCCCCCCCTCTAGAATTTTTTAAACTTTCTAAGTTTGGTATCAATGTAGAATCCCCGAGGCTTCTGTGGTCCCAGAAGTTTCACGGCCCCTTCAATAAGCAGCAGACAATGGGAACATTTCTTATTTATGATACTATACTAGAGGGGTATGAAAAGGAACAGCAAGTGGGTGTTGTTCACCCAGGAGATGAAGCACCTTTTTAGATCCTCGCTGAATACTGCAATTCTTGCAAGAGACGTTTTTGCTGTCCCAATGATCAGCCGCTCCACGTCAAAGCTGGCAGAGATCGAGGGATCACGCGTGCGACCCGGGTAGCGCAGGGACACTGCTTAGTGTTGCATTGTGCTACTGGCGGCACCCGGAAGCGGTTTGGCCTTTAGGAGAAAAAAAGAACAAAAATCAGACAATGCCACTGACTTAAAAATCAGACAATGCCACTGGCTTCAGGGTTGTGCAAAAATTCAGCTGCTGTACGTTGCAATTGGAACTGCCTACTCCAATTGTGGTTAAGGAGCCTCTCTCAAAGGCTGAGAAGACTGCTGAAACCCCACAGAGGCACGGAAATGAAGTTAAGGTATAAGCTTCGATTCTATAAATTATACACTGGGTAAACTGAAGCAAGTTTATTTATACCTCGGTGAAACAGCAGGTCCCCATGTGTTCCTTCAGTTTCCATTCTTTTAATCTTCTAAAATAGCGTGTGGTGAAAAAGAGGCATCGAGATAGTAACGGAGAAAGTGGCTGGAGTACCCAATTGAAACAGAGCTTGCCCCTCCAACTGCTACAGCTCTTTGCGAGAATAATTTAGAGCAGGGGTCTTCAAACTACGGCCCTCCAGATGTTCACGAACTACAATTCCCATCAGCCCCTGCCAGCATGGCCCAATGACAGGGCTCATGGGAATTGTAGTCCATATCTGGAGGTGGTATTACATGCTGCTTCAGCAAGGGGTGGCTCAGAAACGTGGGGTATACTTGCTACACACGATCTTAGCCAAAAGGCCAAGAAGCAATGTGGGGGCGTACGGCAACCCCTTGGAAGTAGAAAATGTGTGGTGGACTATAAGCTCCTTTATTAAGGCAGCATAGGCCTAATACTAGCCCTGTTCTCTTTCATGGATCCACAAGATGCATAGGCTGCTAACCATTTCAAAACCCTATTAAAATTTGTTTTTATTTTGTAAAATGTATGTCTCAATTCTCTGCCCGCACAAGACCCACCATAAAATAGTCCGAGTATGGCACTTTTCAAATACTACATCCTTGACATGCAGGCTTTACAATGAGGAAAGAGCATTAGAAATGATCCTGGACATATTCAGATTTGCTAGGGGTACACTGCTGTGTCTGATGCCCTCCGTGACCTGAATAGGCACCCTAGAAGACATTCCATTGCCACAGCCCACTACAGGGCAACACTGGGAGTGATGTGCTTCTAGTCTCTGGGGGTGACTGTTCATGACTATAAATCTCACAGAAGAACACAAGGACAATGCTGGGGTCTGAAAGGCATTCTGATCACAGGGAAGTATTTGGCTGGTCTCTACAGACCTTTAGGTATTTCCGTAAGTGCAAATCAGCCAATTTAAGAAAACAAAAACAAAATAAGACTGGAATGTAATAAAATCTGTCCTTCTCCTAATATTGGTGGCATTTGCTTTCTACTCTCTAAAATGCTTTTGACATTTGCCCAACACATGGAACCTTCCAGAACCCAAGCGTTCAGAAAGCAGCCAAGCGAGGCGAGTCTTCTAAATCAGATGTAAAAATTACACGTTTCTTAAGTCACTTACATTCTGAACTGCACTGGCAGAACTTCTCACAAAAGTTCTGAGCAATGACGCATGGGCACGAGCTGTCACAAGGCTGGTTGTGGGTCACATGGCTGGTAGGTATGTATACATGATTTGGATTTGACTCCATCTAAATCTGAACAAAATATATCTGAGAAGTTAAGGTTCGGTACTTCGCGCCTCCAGCTGACCACAATGTCGTGCTGCGAGGAAGCCTCATTTTATCTCTACCCCCTCCTGCCACAAGGCTACATTTTCAGCTTCCAAGTGCCGCCAGTCACCTGCTGCAAGTCCAGCGAGGGTTTCTCTCTCCAAACCTTTCCCATTGCTGGCCCACATGTTGCTGTCTCTGGAGGGACCCCATCCATGATGGCCTCGCCGCTTGGGACAGGGTTCCAACTGGCCACAGCCAACCTGGGGTCCCTGTCACTGCTGAGGCACCTCCTGGCTCTGTAGGGTTCGGTTGTGTGGGAGTCCCTCCCAAACTCCCCTTGTCTCCTGCGGAATTGTTGCCCATGTCTTGTGTATCATTGTATGACAACCGGGTCAAATGCTAAGGGAGTCTTGTCAAACTGTTGTGGCCCTGGATCGTCCAATAATTAGATTCAGTTAATAATTTTTTTAAAAAAAGACAACTCTCAGGAATGCTACACAGTAAGAATCTTCAACAAGACTACTTTTAGGAAGATGGAATCAAAGAACTTTACAAACAAAGACTTTCAAAGTAAATCCTCTCACTGAAACTAACCCCTTTGTTCCGCAAAGCAAAGGAATAGAACGCACAAAGAGTATAAATAAGATGTGCTATATTACCGCTTTAGGTTTCATTCTATGTTTTACTCTGTCCCTTTCCTGCCTCGGCAACTCTTAAGTCCCAAAGAGTTCAAAGGGAGAATGTAGCAAGCTATTTAATTTCCTCATCACTACTATAATGAATTAGATCTCAAAATAGTTATGATCGTCTGCAGGCCATTTTTAAAAATATGTTAGAGACAAGTTTTAAAAGTGGACATCGGCAATGAAATGCTGAACCAGGGAGTCTCCAACACGGCACCTGCAGACAACTTTCTTGGCACCCTCTGAGTGTTTTGAAAAAATGGACGAGGCTTTACTGCTCCAGCAAGGCGGTGGACTGGCGCTTTGGAGCAGTCTAGTTATTTCGTATTGCCGATTTTTAAAAGCGGCTGCTTGACGCTGGCAACTGCTGCTACGAAGGATCTTTGTTCATTGACTAAAGATGGCTGCTGTGCACGCATGAAAAGGTTTTAAGCCAATACGTTCACTACCTTAAAAAGCGACCTGTTAAAACAGAGCTTCTGCCTGAAACGCTGAGAAGAGTTGCGATTGGGGTATGCATGACCGCTCGATTCTCTGACATTCTGTGGAGTTGGCTCTTCTGCACTCCTGAAGCGACTATTTTTGTGGTTAAGTACCGTAATTCAACTCGTGTAAGAATTCAAAGGACACCTGCAGGTTCCACAAAGTTAGGGACTCATGAGCTAAATATAACTGCTTTTTCACTTCAACTAGCTGTCATCTGTAAAAAAAACCGTCACATGTGATAGCCACGGAACCGTTATGTGTATCAACGGGCAACCCCTTGTAGAATGCAGTGGATGTGTGCAATCATCAGTTCCAGTAACGCACCAGTCATTTTGGTGTTTGGGGACTGGAGCCATATGACGCCATCTTTTCAACCTAAAGAACCAACCCGTGATTTACACCCAGGGTCCCCAAATTTTTTGAGCCTGGAGAACCTTTGGAACTCTCGACACAGGGTGGTGGGCAGAGCAACAAAATAGCTTCTCTGCAGGAGAACTATTTCAACTCGCAAAAGTGGCGGCAGGGCAGGAGGTTATGCACAACTCTAGCAGTAATTCTTTAATATTTCAGACAAATGCTTCGTTTAACAGAATGGCTTTTAAAACGACCGTACTATTTGGACATGATTCTGCTGGAAGCTTATGCCAGAGCAACGGTTTTGTTTTAATGAAATTTTATTTATTTTGCTAAAGAAACTCATTAGGATTAAAGCTGAAAATGAAGTGATGAGTCTTGCGAATGAATTCTTCTAGCATGATGAAGAATTATCAATGCTTTTCAAAACCTGCAGACGGGCAGATCTCCATCGGTCGATCATGCTCCACAACTTGACCCACTTTGCAAAAAAGCTTGGTAGGCCCAAGAAAGGTGTTGGCAGGCCGAGGAGGGGAGCCATGCTGAGACGCACCTTTGGACAGCAAGCAACGTGTTTGTATGTCATGTTGGCTGAAATTTGTAACAGTTTTAACAAGTAATCAAGAAACTGTTCTGAGAAATGCTTGATCAATACATTTGGGTTTAATTACTTTCAGTGTGGTTTTTTCTCCAGAGGCGCTCTAAAACCTGCTAAGGGAGTCACAGGAATAGTTTGAGGAGATAGTTCCAGCCTACCATTTAAAAATGCAGATCATTACAGGTGTAGCATTCCTTACTTTTTCGCCCCCAGAATCTTACCATTTTAGTAAAATACCTTTCTGTTTGTTTATCTCACTGGAATGATGGCTTTGAGATTAATTAGCAGTGCAAACCTCTTTATGTTTATTTTATTTTATGAGGTTAGGCATTTGTAACATGCAAACTAATACATTTCCTCACACTCAGTTTAATGTGTACTGCAGCCATGGAACAATCTGAGCGATGTGATGAATTCACCTTTTTCTCATCCCACTTGCTCTTTTTGTGTGTAATAACAGCAATCACTGCTGCTGCATGAATAAGTAAATGTTTCCACTGCACTAGAGTATTGGCCACAGCTTCAATTCTCTTCACACTCATCCTATCGGTTGTCGAGTGGGACAATCCTCCACTCGGGAAGAATGGTCAGTGGAAGGGTCAAACTGGAACTTACATGCATAGTGCTTCCTGACTGAAAACAAATATTGGATCGAGGAATTTGTAAGCACTGACTTAGAAGTGTAGCCTTTTCCACTTTTGAAAATCAGAAGCAGAATTTTAGAATTTCAGAACAAAAATGCTGACCTTTTTTCAGCTGTATCTTTCTGCAGTGAGCCGCCCACAATCTGCAAAGAGACAAACACAATAAAGTTGACAAGCTGTACTGGGAAGGCAGCTGAGGAGTCCAGCTGCAACCTGGAATCCATGGGTTGCTTTGAACGAAGGTGTCTTTCTCTATTTTCAAAAACAGAACAATTGCTTGAATACTGGGAACAGGAAGTGACAAACATCCTGCCAAAAAGTCACTAACTATTCAAATTGTATCAGCAACATTAATTTTGTTCTAATGCTGGCTTCCACTAACCGAGCTGCGTGGTATTGTCTAAGCCATTCCACAGGTCAAATTTCCCACGGCTCATTTATGACAAATATTATGAAGCTTCATTTTGCAGATCTTGTACACAGAAGAACATAAGAACAAGCCAGATGGATTAGACCAGAGTCCATCTAGTCCAGCTCTCTGCTACTCGCAGTGGCCCACCAGGTGCCTTTGGGAGCTCACATGCAGGAGGTGAAAGCAATGGCCTTCTGCGGCTGTTGCTCCCGAGCACCTAGACTGTTAAGGCATTTGCAATCTCAGATCAAAGAGGATCAAGATTGGTAGCCATAAATCAACTTCTCCTCCATAAATCTGTCCAAGACCCTTTTAAGATGCATCGGGTTAGATTTGCCATCACCACCTCACTGTAGCAGCATATTCCAAACACCAATCACACGTTACGTGAAGAAGTGTTTCCTTTTATTAGTCCTAATTCTTCCCCCCAGCATTTTCAATGGATGCCCCCTGGTTCTAGTATTGTGAGAAAGAGAGAAAAATTTCTCTCTGTCAACATAATTTCACTACCCATGCCATATAATTTGCAACAGACTTCCAATCATTATCCCCCCCTCAGGCGCCTTCCTGCGTCTCCAAAACTAAGAAGTCCCCAAGCGGCTGCAGCTTTTCTTCCTCACTAAGAAAAGGTGCTCTCCAGTCCCTCAGATTAGTAATTTGCTGTACATTATTACAGTCCTTGTTTCTGCTACACTAAATAAAGGTCAAGACAAACCGCCTAGCAAGAAAGCATTACGTACATTTTAAGTGTTTAAACAAATCAACTATGTATATGTACTTCTCCCTATCAAAACAAAACACTAAGTGGTCAGTGGTTCAACCGAACAGTCAAGTCTCTGGTTTTCAGACACAATGTTCTCTTTTAACGCACGGCTGATATCATGCATCACTCTCCAAGCATGCATTCAAGTGGACAAAACATAATGTGTGAGATGAATGACATTCACAGCAATTCTCATGGATCCGCGACAGCTGTAATATGCCTGTGTTATGTCCTAGCTCCTAATGTTCCCGCAGACTCATGTCTTTACTTCAGTGCACATCTGAGGATATATATCCATAAGAGGCATGCTTATTATGGCCACTGATATCAATGAGCTAAACACATCCGAAAATGGGTACAATTTTGGACTTCGTATTTCTTTTTCATCTCTCTCAATATCAATGCTGTGCTATATTCTTCATTATTTGGGAACAGTAAGGAACAAGGTACAGTGGTGGCGAACCTGTGGCACTCCAGATGTTATGGACTACAATTCCCATCAGTTCCCCTCGTACAGCTATGGGCCAACTGCGCTGCCAGCATGCCGATGGGAATCCGTAGTCCATGAATCCCCAATCAAATTAGGTACCAAAGGTTCGCCACCGCGAATGTACATTTAAGTCCCAGCCCAGCTGTATTTGCTTCACACTTCATATAGCAATACAACACTATGGTTTGACACTAGAGGACCAAGAGTTGTGTTCACGAAGTGTCTCCTCACTGCATATATTGCAATTTAATTAGTACTTTTTTGAACAGAGGGTTGTTGGCCATCAGATCCAAAGTTTTCAGCAAAGCGATGCTTAAAGCCCGGTGCCACCAGACCAAGACAGCAAAGTACAATTTGAAACTGGGGTGGAGGGCAAGCACTACAGTTTGCCAGTTCAGGTAATTAGAAAGACAGTGTTGCAGAAATTATATAAAAAATACAGTTGGCGGGCACTTAAGGCAAAAGTAATTACTTGCTTAGATGTATTGTCGAAGACTTTCGGCGAGGAATCACTGCCGGGTGCTGTGGTTTCATCGGTCAGTATTCCTTCGGTTATTCTCTCCTGGCATTCATCTGTGGCTGGCAAAATCATGGCCGTAAATCTTCAGGAAGGATCTGATGAGGTAGTGAATATGGGGAAAGCAAGTGGAGTATATCTACTGTGAGGTGAAAAGGTGAGGCCATCTGAATAGAGTAGCCTGGCATGTGATCCTCTGAAGATGCCAGCCACAGATGCAGGCGAAATGTCAGGAGAGAATGCTGCTAGAACACGGCCATACAGCCCAGAAACCACACAGCACCCTACTAATTACTAGATGTTCAGCAGATGGTTTAATTTCATTTATCATGCAACTAAAGGAATGTGGTCACAGGGCTGAAGAATAGCTTGCTGTGAGGTACAGAGAAAATTTTATTAGCAGAAGCAGATCCCACACAGAGTGGATTTCTGATTGCCTGGCGAAAAGCCAAATATGCATGCCAATTCTATACTACGCTACATAACGCCATATTTCTAATTTCACGCATATTTTGCAACTAGCCCATTTATGGCATTAGCAGCAATACGAAAACAGTCTTAGAGAAGTATTGTCGAGGGCGTTCACGGCCGGAATCACTGGGGTGCTGTGTGGTTTCGAGACTCTGGGCTATATATGGCTTTCAGTCATGAAGCATTCCCTCCTGACGTTTGTAGCTTCTGCATCTGTGGATCACTCCTGGAAGATGCCAGCCAGCAGATGCAGAGCAAAACGCATGGAGAGAGGAGAATGCTGCCAGAACACGGCCATACAGCCCGGAAACCACAAAGCACCCCAGTCTTAGATAAGGCCGTAAATCACAGGTGTCAAACTCGCGGCCCTCCAGATGTTATGGACTACAGTTCCCATTATCCCCGGCCAGCATGATGCTGGCAGGGGATGATGGGAACTGTAGTCCATAACATCTGGAGGGCCACGAGTTTGACGCCTGTGCCATAAATGTATTAAAAGGCTTTACTTTTTTTCCAAAAGTAAGAGGGATAAAAAAAGCCTCCCACAGGAGCTTTCAAGAGTCAAAGCTCCCTGCATCCGATACCACGTCAGGCAGGTATCTGACGAAGGCAGCGTTCACTTTTGAAAGCTCATTATCCTGACGTTCTTGTGGGTCTCTGAGGTACTTTTACCCTCTGAAACGGGGCCTTTGGTTGCAACAGTTATTTTATGACTGTCCTTTTCATTCTCTCCAGTTGCTTCTCCTTCCTCTTCGAGCGAAGCACAGTGTTTGACTGGCCAGGCAGTCACTGGTTTACCTGTGTTTCCTCTTCTTCTTTCTGGGAGGAGTATCGACATCTTCAGCGGGCACAGGAGCAATGATACTAGATTCCTTGACTCTAAACTCGTACACCTGGAAAGAGAGCACATGTTTGGCAAGACTAAGTCAACTGTTGAGTGGGAACGTGTGCGTATTTATATTTTTATACACACATACAAGAGAAAAGCCATGTTCAGAAGAAAGTTCCACTTAACATCTTTTTCCTGCCTTTGGCCTGGAGTGGGTGTTAGTCACCCTCCAAACAGGCAGTGACTGGCCAAGGTCATTTCTCATGCTTGTTAATTAACTCATCTGTAACTCATCTATGGATCTGGTTGGGAAGGGGCAATTTGCTCATGGCCAGGACTTTCCTCAGGCAGAGGAAGGTCAGGAGGTTAGGGTCTGCTTTTGCTATAAAGTATAGCCCAGGGGTCGGGAACCAGCGGCTCATGAGCCACATGTGGCTCCTTCCCGCTTGTACTCTGGCTCCCGGCATGGCTGCCCCTTCCAGAGGCGTACCAGGTCCAAATGGTGCCCGGAGACCCAAAAAAAACCCTCCGGGCTGCACGGACTTCCCACTTACTCGCAGCAGTAGCGCGCAGCGGCTTACCTGCAAGTAAGCACTGCAGCGCTTACTTTCGGTGCAGCTCCTAGCCTCATCAGCAGCCACCCTGGACTTACCCAGGTGGCTCCAGGCTGCCGCTCCAGGCAGCCAGCCAGCCTCTATGACTTTCTTAAAGAGGCAATTCCCCAAAAGATTGCTTAAAGGGGAAAGCAATCTTTAATCAATCTTTGGAGAATTGCCCTTTTAAGAAAGTCTCATAGAGGCTGGCTGCCAGAAGCCGAGCCTCAGAGCCTGCTGTGGGAGGGTAAGTGAGGGGAGGAGGGGAATGACGCCGGCTGGCCAGTTGGTGGGGGTGGGGGGTGGGGTAAGGGGGGGCAGGAGCCTGCTGGGGAGGAGGCACTATCCCCTTGTTCTGGAAGGCGGGGAGGAAGTGCTCTGCCGTTGGTGGCAGCTGGCACTTCGACAGAAACTAGGAGCTGGCTGGGTGTGGGGCAGAACGCCTTGCAGTGGGGTGGGGGACAGAGAAATTGAAATTGCTCCTTAGCTGCTGCCACCGGGTCCAAATGGCTCTTTGGGTAGCAAAGGTTCCCGACCCCTAGTATAGCCTATAAAGTACTCCCTTTTGCATTTCATGTGTTCTTCCCTTACCCCACCCAAGTTGCCTATAGACTTTTGCTGTATGCTCTAAAGCATTTTTGTTTTTAGCTATGAGAAGGCAACTTCTACGTTGCAGAACTGAGAAAGTGTATTTAGCTGGTTTTCGTGTTTTCTGTGTACTTGAACTGCCAATGGAACTATACTTACACGCACACACATGTATTAAACCTTTTCTTAAATTTCTTCATTAAAGCTTTCTTTTTATGGTGGGTTGCTGAAGAATTTTCTGAATTAATCCCAGTTTAAACTTGGCAACACTGTCATGGAGAATTTTGTTCCAGGGTCTCGGCTTGAAGCAGAGGAACAAAATTCTTAGTTGAAAGCTGGTCAGCCTCAGGGGCATAGCTAGGAAAAATGAAGCCTGGGGCAGACTCCAAGTTTTCTGGGGGGCCCCCCTATGGGTCCCTGGGCCCCACCCCACTTATTTTAGCTACTTGGTGGCGGAGGCCTGTGCAGAGGCGGGGATTGAGGCAGGGGCGCAGCATCTGGCGACCTCTGCTAGACTGGCCTGGCGGTGGGGAGCAAGGCAGGGGAAAGAGTAGCAGGGTGAGGGGAGGGAGGGTAATTTTTCCGCCCAGTGACCCCAACAGTGTGATCCTATGACTAGTCCCTCTCTCCTGTATTAGCTTCTGCTTCGCTGGTCAGCCTTGGCAATTTATTACATTTATCTATTTCTATTCTTCATCTAGTCTTATAACCATAAAGAAAGTAATATTCAGGACAAAACAGAAAGCTCTCTTAAACATAATACAGTGCTTGTACTAATAACCAGTTTGCTCTTACCTGCCTACATGTTTTGGTCCCAATTAACTTGGCAATTGCACAGAAATTGTCATAATAGGTACCAATGAGAACTCTGAACATGGATGCTTCTGCCCCGCTCCACTCAACATTTTCTGGAGGCTCAATATTTGGCTTCATCTTGATTGGTGTCTGACATCTAGAATTTGCTTCTGCAATTTCAGGAACAAAAAAAAGAAGCAATCTTTTTCAAGGCTTTTTCCCAAGGACCCTACTTTACTAGGATACAACACACACACACACACACACACACAAATGCATGACTCGTCTTGCACTTAAGTTTACTTGGGCCCCTTGATTTTATTTAACGCTTTACATGCAGGGTCTACCTCAGGGTCTCCTCATCTTATGAGGAACCTTTCTTCAATAAAAATGGGCACTGCACATAGAACGGCGACAGAGCAACATGGAAGGGGGCGATCCCATTATATGAGGCTGCCTTGTATGGAGACAGACTAGAGATACTGAGGACTAGGAGCTTCCAAATACAAAGTAGATGCTCTGTCACAGAGCCACACGCTCCCAGGGCACCTGAAACTGAACCATTCAGTTGCTCCTGATGCAGAGACAAAGCGTATGAAGCTCATCAAAGGAGGCCTGCCTATAGCTTCAGAAGTGCCTTCTAATTATGCACGGAATTTAGTAGGGAGTGGGCATTCTAGTAAAGCCAAACTCTGAAAAATACATTGTCAGTATTTTGGGGGGTTTCCACCCCTTCCTAAAAAAGCACCAATAAAAGGGAGTCAAAATGGATTCCAAATAGTGCTGATTTTTTATGCATTGTGGGGAGAAGGAAGGAAGGAAGGAAGGAAGGAAGGAAGGAAGGAAGGAAGGAAGGAAGGAAGGAAGGAAGGAAGGAAGGAAGGAAGGAAGGAAGGAAGGAAGGAAGGAAGGAAGAAGGAAGGAAAGGAGGAGAGGAGGAGGAAGAAGAAGGAAGGAAGGAAGGAAGAAGAAGGAAGAAGGAAGGAAGGAAGTTGAAGGAAAGAGGAAGAGGAAAAGGAAGGAAGGAAGGAAAGGAAGGAAAGGAAGAGGAAAGGAAGAGGAAAGAGGAAGGAAGAATGGTAGGCTTGGAATGAATGAACAGACCCAGACGGACCCAGACCGGACGGACGGACGGACGGACGGACTCTTTTCCCCTCTCTTACTGCAGCCTGGACAGGCCCAGCATTGAACTGTGCGTGCCATCTCCATGTGGAGACTGGAAGCAGCGCATGTAGCTCAATGCTGTGCTCAGCCTTGCCAGCATGTAGTATTGGCTTTTTTTCAGGCATAATAAACCCAATCAATACACATAATGTTTTGCCCACCACTAGAATTCAATTGCCCATGGTGTGCTAGAGTTCTCCAGAGCCACATTACTGTTCTTCAGCAATAACATACTGTTGAAGAATGAAAGGCTTCGCTTCTTCAATAACCTGTACAAGAGATCACTGTGACAGACTGCCACTCTTGACTACTTAAAATTGAGGGTTTTTTTAGTCTTGGATGTCAGCATCACAGCAACGGTTCTCTTACTTGCTCAAATCACATCTGCGTGAATACATTACACACGTATTTACATCCAACTCAAAAGATATAATGCCTTGAAACACTGAAATTGCTCTGGTCAACTCTCCATGAACTCACATACTGGCCTTTTGCTTAGCAAGAGCACATTCCTTATCACTGTGTCTCTACAACTGATATGGAGAGAATGAAAATGTCTAGCACAAAATAAAATTAATGACCATTACGTGGGACGGAACGAGCTTAACCAATCCCAAGAGGCCTTTTCAGCCAAACACACACGACGCATCTGTCTCACCTGAGGAGCTTGACGTCTCGTCTTTCTTCTCTTCCTCCTCTTTATCATTGTTTTCTCCTCCAGTTTCAGTCCCAGCTTCTCGGTCACTGTCTGTGTCCTTAGATTCCAGCACGTTTATCGTTGGGGTGCTAGGCCTACACAGGCCTGTGTTGAGAGCCTTCCAGTGCGACCCGGTGGATTTTAATTTGGTGGCGTCTTTATTCGCTCAGCGGTCAGAGCAGCAGCAAATTCTTTGGCTCCTTCCTGAGTATGCACAGTAAGACTTAGAAGGCATGCCTCTGCTTGTGAAAATGCAGTTCTATTTCACAATCTTCAATATTGTCACTATTGTTATTTCTATATTAAGAGAGCCAGTATGGTGTAGTGGTTAATACTTCTCTAATACTTCTCTAATAAGTTCTCTAATACTTCACATTTCAGGTACTAAGCAAATCCCATTCTTTAATTGATTCAATTTCTCTCCTGGTTCAACTGAATAAGGGATTTATTAGCAGACACAACTTTCTAGATGCCCCACAAGTTTCTTTGTTTGTTTAGAAAAACTGTCCAAACTTCTTAAATTGGGTAGGGGGGGGGGATACCTTACCAAATGCTGGTAACAGTGTGGTCCACACGGTTTATTATCTAATGCAGTCTCTGTATTTTTTCTTTTATAAGTGTTAGGAGTTGCGTGGAATGCTGTGGAATTAAAATCAAACAAAACAATCAGGGTTGATAAATACGGTTCTGTCCAAAAAACCATCAAAGAGCCGTTTGCTAAAAATTGTACTTCTTGACAATAACGATAATACTGTAAGTTCAATAATAATGGGTTGAATTCATCCAGCTTTTCAACTGGTGAAAAAGGAAGAAGTGGTTTTCTTTGTCTGCCCAAATAAAAAAAAAAGACCTGCAATTAAAAAGGCCATTTGGGATGGGAGCGGCGGAATTTTCTAGTACCATCTATGATCACATATCTGCTGAAAGATGTATAGCCAACAAACTAGAGGAAAGAATGCATTTGGGGAACAGTATTAAGCTTCCACTGCAATCATAAGATACTGGCCTTTGGAAGCTGATCCTAAATTAAACGAAGAAGTCCAACAGGAAAATAACGCAGAGGAAAAAGAAACATGGTATTTCAAAAGGGAGCTATACGCGATAACGCTACAGTTTATAAACTTGGTAGGCAAAGTTTGAGGGCCTTAAATATTAGAAGCATCTGCAGAAAATAAAATTAGCAGCACATAAGCATAAGCATTTTATTGTCATTTATTGCACTTTAACTTGAAGATTTACAGCAACTGGCATTCCTCTGATGCACACAATTTCCAGACTCATATCCCCATCCTCACTTTCCCCTTTATCACCCCATCCCTACATTTAATGACATCAACACGAAGCTTGCAGAGTTTAGCATAATACAGCTCTAGAGTTTATATATACAGCTCTATGAGTCTCTAGGGCTCATTCCGCACATGCAGAATAATGCACTTTCAAACTGCTTTCAGTGCTCTTTGAAGCTGTGCGGAATGGCAAAATCCACTTGCAAACAGTTGTGAAAGTGGCTTGAAAACGCATTATTTTGCGTGTGTGGAAGGGGCCTAAGCCTCTAAACACAACATCTGCCTTGATTCCAAGAGCAATGAATTCACTGGACAAGAAAATGTGCACTCTTAGAAACAAGACACAAAAGCACGTCAAACCAGTATTAAACTAGTGAGTTCTTGAACAGTTGAACACTCGGCACACTTCAAAAAGAGCAGCCTGAAACGTGCACCTCGGGGACGGGGAACAGTTATGGAGCAGAATGTTCCAGGGTTCCACAGATACGCAACCGTTTCTGTACTTACGATGTAAAAAGCAATCGTATTTGAAACAGCGTCTGCAGAAGAGAGTATGAAAGGAGTGCAGACTTTGCTCCCTTTGAACAGATTTGGCATTTGGTCCATCTATATTTGGTGTGCACTCGGGAGGAAGAGCCCCTGGAAGCTGCTGCTCTGTAAGTTCTTTGTACCTACAGAAGAAGTGAGAGATGTTGCCTATTTCACACAGAGACACCTTTGCTGCCCTTTCCCGCTCCATACAGACTAACCCATCTGAACGCAAGAATATTTTCTGCCATCACAAAGAATCACTTTACAGAATTACGCAACTATCTGTAGAACATGATGTTTCCGTGTTGACTGATTTTACAATCAGGACCGAGAAGGGAGTAGCTCTGTTTAGGGCCAGCCACTGTCTTCAAAACGGACACGGGATCGATTCACAAGTTAGACTTCATTGGTCTGTGATGCTGTCACTATGAGAAGTGACCTGAACAAAATATATTTAAACAATCAGCATGGTAAGGAAACTTAAGACACTTTTAAATCCTACCCATGTCACACAGAGGGAGTTACAAAAACGTACTCACTCTCAAAGTGAAATCAATGGGTCATAAGATTTCTCTGGTCTACATTTGGAGTTGGATTACTTATTCTCTATTTAGTAATCCAAAGAAAATATCATAGAATATAGCATTAATTATTTGGAAAAATGTATATGCTCCTTTACAATATAGCGCTTCGGGCAGCTTCAAAGAAAGACTCACTTCGGCCCTTTCCATATGGGCCAATAAAAGCAGGGGAAAGGCGGGTTATATGAGCCCACCTTCGCTCCAGCCCCTTCGCATGGCTGGCTGTCCTGTGGACCTTCACACAAAGGCGTTTTCCCCCCTTCCTGCCTGCCTGCCTCCCTCCCTCCCCCCCCCCACCTGCCCCTACAGCACAGTGGACAAACTCCCCCAGTCCATAGTAAGGCTGACTTCCCCTGCATGGCTCAACTTGGTGGGAGGAGGCCAGGGAAGGGGTTTTCAAGAATCCCATTATGTGCAATTCTCTGTTTTAACATGGCTCACAGCCACGGAAGTTCACGTTAACGTGATTGTCGAAAAACCCGCGTGGGGAGGGGGGACACAGAGTGGATCTGCGTTAGAACTGGGATCCAGGCAAAGTTCCCCCCACCCACCCACCCTGAGTTTTTACCGGGTTTATCCCGGTTTAATTGGCCCATGCGGAAAGGGCCAGAGTTAGGGGTGGGGGCATTTCATCCAGTAGCCATAAAACCATCAACAATGGCAACAACATGAAAGGCTAACCCAGGTATAAAACAAGGCAAAGGACACCCCCTATATGACTGTTCAGACATTTTAAACAGTTACTAAACATCGGATCTCAATTATAATCACAGGGAAACACGAAAGGGGTTTCCCCCCCCTTTAATTTGGTGTTTTAACACCAACAATGTACGTGCCAGTCAAACTTCTAAGGGAAGCCCATTCCAAAGACAGAGGGTCACCACCAAGAAAGCCCTGTCTCTAGCTGCTGCCCACCTCATCTCCATGTTGTGGAACATCAGACAGTGGGCTCGAGACAAAAATCAAACCTGGCACGCAAGACAAAATAGGAGAGGACTGCTCTTCAGGTATTTTGAACTCCAAGCTGTTAGGGCAAAGGGAATTATACCCAGACAGGCAGCCAGTACAGACCTTTCACAGCCTTATATCCAGCTCCTAACACCATGCTTTTAACTAATGGGCAAATGTTTTCAGAGAGAGCAGTGCATAATCTAACCTGGATGTGATCAGAGGGTGGTCCACCAGGTCATGCAACATTTAACATTTTTAAGTGCCATTCTATTCAAATGCTTTCTGCCCAACAATCTCAGGTTGACTACCTACACTCTCCGAATTCCCCCCACCCTGTCCTTTTGTCATCGAGTTGCACCAGTCTTATGGCAACTCCATGCAATACAAAAGATGTATAGAGACTTCCTTGGGGGTCTTCTATCCAAGGACTAATCAGGGCTGACCCTGCTTAGCTTCCAATATCTGGCCAGAATCGGCTTTAGCAGGCTC
The DNA here is from genome assembly GCF_021028975.2 of Sphaerodactylus townsendi. Taxonomy (NCBI): domain Eukaryota; kingdom Metazoa; phylum Chordata; class Lepidosauria; order Squamata; family Sphaerodactylidae; genus Sphaerodactylus; species Sphaerodactylus townsendi. The sequence continues at coordinate 16,543,451 of NC_059435.1, forward strand.
ATCTGAGTCGGGGTCCAAATCTCTCCCCTCCCAGGGCAGAAAATATGAAATCTGTGTTCATAAATTATGTTTAAATCAGACACACATCCCCTGCCTATAAAAAGTACTATGAATTTGATTCAGGACTCCTAATCGCAATGGAAAATTCTCCAGAGGAACCATAGGATTTGACCCTACAATTATTGCAACATTTCTCTTTCATCTATGGATCTGCAAATCCAGAAAGTTAGTCTCCCAGAGAGAAACAGGCTTTCACCCCTAACAAAGAGTCTCTATAGCAGTATAGCTCCCTCCATTTTCCATAAAGATGAAGAGGAAGCTGGGACTTGGTGCAGCTTTAAAAATTGTAATTCCTTTGTTTTACGTTGTCTTTGTAGCACTAGAGACCATCATAAATACCCATATAAGTACAAAGGGTATAAATTCTCTAAACAAGATGTACTGAGAGCAGATAAAGGGTGGCAGCAACAATGCTCCCAGCCTCTAATAACTCTGCCTAAGACCCCCCAGATTGAAAATTTGCAGTAGGGGTACAATCTAGTCAAAGGTTTAACTACAAGTATACTTATAATCAGTCTTGAGATCAACTATGACACTTAAAACGATGGATTCACACTCTTCTACACATCCAATGTCAATAGTACAAGTCTGCACATATTACAAACTATGAAACTGAACAAAGTCAACCACAATGTAATGTGACCAGCCAGTTGCTTGCCCGGCCCAACTCACACCCCAGTTTAACTCCATGTTTACTGAACCCATAAGAGGTACTCCATGTTGGGCAAGTAGATCAGCATTTGTACAAAAGTGCTAGACTTGGGGCACTTCCGCACATGCAGAATAATGCACTTTCAATCCACTTTCAATGCGCTTTGCAGCTGGATTTTATAGAGCGAAAAAGCAAAATCCACTAGCAAACAAATGTGGAAATGGACTGAAAGTGCGTTATTATGCATGTGTGAAAGTGCCCAAAGAGAATTCGTAGTACACAATTTAAGAAATTATATCTTACTTTTCTTTCAGTTCCTCTGATGTACCCTTATCTGGAAACATTGATGAAATGGCTTCAAATATCTTGTCAGAAGGAAATTTACGAGGAGGATGGCTCTCTTTGTCTAAACAGAAACAAAAATACAAACGAAGATGGAATGTTACCTATGTATTCTCATAAGAATAGGTTTGTTTCTCCAAACGCCAGGCAAATAGTTAGGCCATGGTTGTAGCTGTGTAAAATGGTGCCTGGGGCAAACCCAATGGCTCACCCTGGGTGCTTCCCCCCCCTTACAGCTGTGCCCCGCCCCTGAACTTCCACTGCAGTTTAAGGCAGGAGCACAGTTGAACACCTGCAAGCAGGGGCTTGCCCTGCCCCCGGACTCCAAGTGAAGTTTGGGAGCAATTTGTTTGGGTCCCATTTGATGCAGACATCAGCTTGCCCAGGTTCACGTGGAGTTCAGAAGCAGGGTGAATCCATTGGATTCTGGCCTTAGCTTGCCTGAGTCCAGCTAGTATAAGGTTGGAGCCAATCAGCCCAGCTGTTCAGTTTGATCCTCGCCTCAGTGAAACTCGCAGTACGTCCTCAGCACAGCTAACGTACCGCACAGATCTCAAGCTTAACATACCTAGCCTGCTGGTTTCCTGATTTTTCTGCTTATCGTTTCTTCCATCGAGATTATCGTCGTCGTCGTCATCATCATCATCTTCATCATCATCATCATCGTCATCATCATCATCATCACTATACTGGCCAAGGGCATTGACCAGCTCCACAAATATCTCATCATTGATAAATCCACATTCTGAAATTAAGCATATTTACATTAAAAAGCACAATCTACCATTTAAAGGGGAGACTGAGAGATAAGTGAACTAACCAAACAAATATAGAATACTGGCTATAATCATACTTTAAACGTTAGAGTTATTACTCTTCAGTTATAGTTTTAACCTCTCAATTAGTTAGTTGACTTATCACAAAGTAGATCATCAGTAACAATTATTTTGTAAATAAGACAAGGACTCAAACAGCCAAAATATTTTGTCTTCTACCAGAGTACTTATACTCTGCGGCTGAAGAGCCAGTCAAAATACAAATGCAGCTCTTTCATACATGATGCGGGAAGCATGTAGTATAGTAAAATAATTACAGATTCTCAGAAATCAATCTATTCTCACATTAGATACCACTGGCATTGGCTGCCAGCAGTAATTAACCATTTACACAATAACTCACCCCTATCCCCATGAACCTTCCCATCGTAATTCTTGATTAGTTCCTCAATAAACGTTCCATCCTGGTCGAGCACTTCATCTCCCATATAAGGAATGTTGTGCAAAACTGTCTCATCTTCTACCTAAAAATAAGATTTAAAAAGAAAAGGTATTTGCAGCCTTCTTTTAATCATCGCTGTGGAAAGCTAAACAGCAGTACTACCACTAACCCGTGCCCAGGAGCAACCAATTCTCCCCCGGCTCCAAAATCTTGAAATAACAGCTGAGATCCTGTCCTATTCCCATCAGAATCATAATGTTATGCATATTCGACAAGAGCGATGCCTAATGATTAGCATCTTCTTCTATACTTCCTTATGGAGCAGCAAAAAGACATCACACGATGAAGTTGCTCGGCAGTAATTTCCTATGGTTGTTCACTCAGGTTGCTTGTAAAAGTACTCCCACGCATCCAAAATTAATCAGCAAACCCACAGGCGCAAGGTGGTATGCACGGATGCATTCTTTTATGGATGCAACTAGGCAGCTCACCCATGTATCGAAGCACATGTGGAATCCTGGATAGGCCGATAGGGTAAAGCCTTATGAACACTTCCTTTGTAAGCATAGCACAAGCTGCAACGAGCTGCTTTATAGCAAAATTATAGCCCAGTTCACACCTGGTGACTCACTACGCCAACCAAAAAACAAAAAACAAAGCATCAGCAGCACACAGAGGCAAGTTAGGGGTGCAGACAGGAAGTGTTCCTGCAGAGATGCACGGGCAGGGTTGCTGCAACCTCTGGACCAATTTTCAAAAATCTGCCACAATAATGAAAGCACAGTGACTCCATATAGTTCCTGTGAAAGGCAGTGGCTCCCCCAAATTCAGTTTCTGCACGATCATGCCTCAACCACCCCTGCATTTGAAGCATTTGCCCCCATTTGAAGCATCTGCATAGGGGATACTGGCCAATACGATCTTTTCCTAAGCTTAATCATCTGTACAAAATAATCAGTCGCACACAAAGGATAATGTTTCATAGTCTATTGGTCAACCACTTAGGGAGAGATAGTACTACAGAGTTTACCTATTAAAGAATGGAGGAATTGGAAAGGTATTGCAACTCGCTGGAAGTGTTGGTTGGAAGAAGTGTGTGTGTCCTCCTTCAAAGATCAATGTCTACAAAACAATCAATAACAAAAGACTGGCCCAGTTCACATACTTATGCTATCAGTGTAGGTGATTTACAAGGTTAATGGTGGGAACTGTCGTTGAATCAAAGTAACCTCTAATTCTCTAATTTATAATTTTCTGATATGAATTCTCCTGCTACAAAGTATACTGAGACAAACAGCTATTTTGCCCACCCACCCCCTTCCTCATTGTTTTTCTGCAACCTCCATTTGGGGAGGTTGCTTGCTGCCTTTTTTCCCTGCCCCCTTTGGTCTAGCAGCAGTTTGCGAGGCCATGGAAATTTCTTGTCAACTGCATTGGATCCAGTGATAGATCTTTAGCATGAAAATTAAAAAGAAAAAAGGTCCTCTCATTCTTCTGAAGTGGTGGCCTGAAAAAAGATAGGAAGTGCTGTGGTGGGGGTAAGGGAAGGTGAAGAGGAGCAAGAAAACCCAAAGAAAGCTAAATGCATGCTGATCTCCTTTGCTTTCCTTGCAAAGGGAGAGGAAAAGTCGCACCTTCAGAGCTTTCAGAAACCACAGGGATTCTCTGATCTGAAGGTGGGGTGTCTGCCAAAGAGGGGGAAATGTGTGCATTTCCAAGAATCAAACAAAAGGAATGCATGCTCAATTCAAAGGATACCACAGCTGCATAAGTAACCCTGTTCTGACCCAATAGCTTTTAACCCCCTGTTATGATCAGCCAATCCCAGGACTGATGAAAGGTTGCTTTAACAAAGATTGTTTTCTTTCTTCTTAACCATGCTCTGCTGTACCTCAGTTCAGAAGAAAATTTTGCAGGTCTAGAGCTGTGATGGACAAGTTCTATTAAAGACCCTAGATTACTACAACCAGTTTAGGAGTCCCTAAGGCAGCACACATGATAAATTGTAGTCACTTCTTAAGAGACTTAAGCCATTTTGCTCTTTTTAAAAAGAAGCACTATAATGAAACAGTATTAAGCTATAGTATGAAAAAAGGATGGCCCAGCTAGCCTGATTTCGTCAAAAGCTAAACAGGGTCAACCCTGTATTGTCGAAGGCTTTCACGGCCGGAATCACTGGGGTGCTGTGTGGTTTCCGGGCTGTATGGCCGTGTTCTAGCAGCATTCTCTCCTGAAGTTTCGCCTGCATCTGTGGCTGGCATCTTCAGAGGATCATCTGAAGATGCCAACTGGTCTGGCCATCTCAGAAGAATACTGCTAGAACCTGACCATACAACTCCAGGCTCCCCAACATAGATCCTGCTTAGTACTTGAATGGAGACCACCAAGGCAATACAGAAGAAGGCAAATGGCAAGCCATCTCCATTAGTCTCTTGCCTTGAAAATCCCAAGGGGTTGACATACGGTGGCTGCGACTTGACGACACTTCACACACACATGCACATTACAAAGTTAATCTAATAAAAGAAAGTACACACAATTATGATTCAGTCAAAACGTAGCATTGTTATAACCCATTAAAATTCAAGGAAAGCCCCCCCACCCACCCACCCCAACTTAAAGAAAGGAGACTTTTGTTCGCAAGCTTTTTCCCGTCATCTACCTGGGGGAAAAACCTGTCAATTCCGGAGATGCTTTGCATAAAATCTAACACAGAAGCATAAAAATAAAATTATCTGATCAGGTATCAATGACGACACAGTACAATTCATCACATTGTTATGGCATGGAGATATTTCGATCACGATACGCTGAATGTCCAGGATCAGGTATTACTAAGATGTCATTCTGTCCTGCAAAACATAACAGTTTGTTAACTTTCATTTCAGTTGGTTTCAGTATTGGTATTTCACCTACCATAAAATTTTGCTGTAGGGGAGACCAAGAGTACATTATGGGCACTGAGGCGACAGCATTCAGGGTTTTCAGAGGGATGACTTGTTTCGGAAAATCTAAGTCGCTGGTGACAGAGCACTGAAAGAAGAGGAAACGTTATACTACCAGCAGTGAATTGTTTTCAAACTACAAAGAGAAGCAAAAGTAAGCGACAGATTCAGGGAATGTATTTTTAATCCCTAACAATTGTGCGTAGTGTTAAGAAGGCATGCAGTGCTTTCCATTTTATTTCAGGGTGTGATTTTTATACAACACATACATCCCTGTTGGACCTATAGATCATCTAATCTACCCACCACCGGTCACCCTCTTTTCCAGGAAGAACGATCCAATTAAAGGTCTAAAACAACCTGAATGCCTTCCTAACTCTTTAAAATGAGAGCAGACATTGGACGTTTCCTAAAACCCAGGGAAATAACTAGAACCTTGGCTGGCAACTACCCTGTTTCCCCGAATATAAGACATCCCCTGAAAATAAGACGTAGTAGAGGTTTTGCTGAAGTGCGAAGGATCCATTGGATACTCACCGTGAAGGGTCTTTCTACTGTAGGTAAGTGGGGCATCTTGTGTGGGTGTGATCTCGACCAATTGCAGAGAGGCAGGAAATGATGAAATTCTTCCATGTACTTCCTGTGAGGTCTTGGGGTCACCTTCACTGAGTACCCATACAGCATGGCATAATAGTATAGCACTTAATGTAACAGGAACATATAACCAAAAACACGGAAGGAAAAACAACGGCTCGGCAATAACTAGGATCACTAGAACAATGACCTTAACAAGTATTAAGCGTTGAACCGTTCTGGCATGTAGTTGGTTGATATGCTGAGAGAGAAAGTACTTCGGGAAACAAATGGAACTAGGGAAGGCCAAGATACACACCACTGACCTACAGTAGAAAGACCGCTTCATGGTGAGGTATCCAATGGATCGCCCCTTGTACTGTAGAAATTGGGGCATCTTGATGAGACACTCCCCGAGCAGTGTCCCGAATTACGGGTGGAGTTTCAGTAGTCCCCGATGATACTTTCCAGTACCCTTTTGCCAAAAGGCTGGTTCTACTGAGGCCAGGGACCCGAGAATTTTATAATAGCGTATGAAAGGTGGAAATGATAGACCAAGTAAATGCTGCTTTTAGATATCTTCCTGATACACATGTTCGGAGAAGGCTGCGTTGGTGCGCTGGCATTGCAGAACTGAGTGAGCTGTGACTCCCTGTGAGAGGGACAGGCAAGTCAGAAGCTTTGTATATGCGCATATACAAACTTTCAGAGTACTACTGGTTGCTGCCTTGGACATTTGTGGCGCTCCCAAGTTGGGCAGACTAATGTTTAAGTGAACACTACTCTCTGATTTGCAGTAACTCCTCCGTTTCTTATTAATAGCTATGCTTTTAAGGCCATTCGCGCGTCCAATGTGTGCATACGATTTCTCTTTGGGATGAAGAGGAGGTTCGGCATGAAGTTGGGAGCGACTGATCTCCTGGCGCTTACTGATGGAAAGGGGAGTTGGCAACCTTCGGAGATGAAAGTTGGATCTGTACGAAGACATACTCTATCCTTTACCGAACACGCAGAATTTTAGAAGGTTGTTGAAAAGTAGCGAGGTTCCAGCCACTCTTTCTAGCCGATGTTAGCCCAATTAAGAATAACGATTTCATTCTTACCCATTTGATAATGCTTACCGTTTGAATGGAGTTCGAACGAGGGACCTGAGTGAGTGCCCGACAGGACGAAAGCGTTCAGGCGCCAAGAGGGGAACCTAGACTACCCGAAGTTGAGACCATTTTACCCCTGTTAGGAAGTTCAGAACGCCCGGATGTCTAAAGTGATAGAGGTGCTTAACTACACAAGGGATAGCGGTAACTTAAGAGCTGCCAATTGTCTGCGTAAGGTGGAGACACTTGAGTCCCCATTGAGTAACCCTGTTGCAGGAACTCCAAGATAACAGTGATGGATGGTTCCGGTAGAGGTGAAATTGTTTTCGATTACGCTTTAGCCAAACGTAGGCCTTCCATGAACAGTTGTAAATGCCAAACCCCGTCGACCTGCGTCTGGCTGTTAAAATTCGTAGATGCTAACTTCTTAAAGTACCCCTTCTCCTGAGGTTTGCCCGTTTCAAGAGCCATCTTTGGTCAGCCAGAACCAAAGCGGGATCGAGATGTATGACCGAGCCCTGCGTCAGGAAGTTGGAAGTGATTGGCAGCAGAGTCAATTAGCGGTTTCTGAGATAGCCCAGTTCCAGGATAGTGAGTGAACCAGGGTCTCCCTGGGCCATCTGCTGGGGCTACTGGAAGGATCCTGAAGGCGCCTTCGGATATGATCCTGCTGCTTGGAGCCGAGGGATCAGGGGAAAAGGAGGGAATGCATAGAGAAGATTTGGAGGCCATATGCAGCGTTCAGAACGTCCGTTGCTACTACTACTGTGGATGGTAATTAATGGTCATGAACTTTGGAAGTTGATAGTTTCTTCTGAGAGCTGAACAGGTCTACCTCCAGAGTGCCGAAGGTATTTACGCTTATCTTGAAGAAGACCCGTGGATCGAGTCGCCATTCGGTTTCGCACAGATTCTGTCTGCTGAGCCAATCTGCCTCTAGATTCTGGACTCCTCTGATGTGTAGGGCTTCCTAAGCGATACCAAAGTTCTCCTCGACCCATCGGATTTTTTGTTGCTTCCGAGTGGAGCCTTGCTGATCTGGAGCAGCCCTGGTTGTTGATGTACATCTTTGCGGCAACATTGTCTGTTCTTATGATGACATGTTGGTGACGAATTACAATGGCGAGGAAATGTTGAAGGGCAAGGAAGATCGCTCGAGTTTCCAACACATTGATGTGGAGCCGAGATTCTTCCAGAGACCAAGTTCCCTGGACATACGATTGACTGAGTGTAGCCCCCCAGCCCTGAAGGCTGGCGTCTGTGAAGACTTGATTTCGATGAGCATGTAGATGCGTTTTCCCCGTCTGAGGTTGGAGCGGTTCGTCCACCAAGAGAAGGCTGAGAGCGGACTCTTGGGGGTATGGTCAATTTTCTGTCTTTCTTGGCAATAATGTCCAGCTGGTATGCCGCGGAGGAATGCGTTGGAGCTGATCTGCGGCGTGGCGTGCCCACTGGGTCAGGTCGATTACTGAGATGAAGGTTCCCAGCAGACTTTGCCAGTTTTATGGCAAGGGCGATCTTCTGTTGGACATGACTAGTAATGTCGTTTTCCTGATTCTTTCTACCTTCTCTTCTGGTATGAAAAGGGAGTCTTGTACCGTGTCCAGCACTGCGCCTAGGTGTTCTAGCCGTGTGGAGGAGATGAAAACAACATTTTTCTTTGTTTACGATAAAGCCATGCTATTACTTCGGGTTTCTTGAACTACCTCGATGTCGTGATGGCCTTGGGGACGGCCAGGCGTGAAACGAATCAGCAGATCGTCGAGGTAGGGGTAGGCGTCGTATCCCCTGTTCCCTCAACATGATGACTTGGGCCAATAATTGCCTTGGAGAAGGTTCTTGGGGCCGTGGCTAGTCCGATTATAGCAACGTCTTGGATTGATAATGTTGATCCTGTATGGCGAATCTCAGGTACTTTCTGTGAGAGTTGTGAATAGGGATGTGCAAATAGGCTTCGGTCAGATCCTAACGAAGTCAGCAGATCTTGATGGCGAAGAGTTGCCGTGATAGGCCGAAGGGTTTCCATCCTGAATTTAGGGACCCGAATGAATTTGTTGATGCGCTTCAGGTTGAGGATTGCTCTCCAGTCCCCATTTCTTTTGGGGACTGTAAAGAAAATAATGAATATGTCCCTGAGAAGCGTTCCGCTTTAGCCGGTGGGTTCGATGGCTTGGAGCTTGGTGAGGTGGGAAACAGCTTCCAGAGGTCTGCTGGCTTTGGCCGGATCCTTTGAGAGCGCCGAAATGAACAGAGTGGTGATGTGGAATAGCGTTGAATTCTATCACACCAACCTGTGGAGATGACTTCCTTTATCCCACCTATCCACGTGGTTTCCCTGCCAGCGGTGCTGAAAGTGTTGGAGACTGACTCCAACCGGGATGCTTTGATCGTCATTGCTTGTTCTTATTGGAGTTGAAGGACTTGCCCGGCTTGTTGTATTGTTTGAAGGACTGTTTGTAGTTCCGAAAGGAATGTTGATTCTGCCAGTGTGGTCTTTGCCCGTCTCGTTGCGCTCGCGAGGGTAAGGATTTGTGGGACCGGAAGGTAAACTTGCTGTTGGTAGAGGACCTGCCCGTTTTGGACAAGATTTTAGCATCGTCTTTTTGTTATCCTTGGTCTGAACGGACAAGGACCCGTCCAATTCTTTGCCAAATAGAGGGCCCCTCCATAGTATGAATAACCAGCCACTACGTGTTTAGATTGTATGTCCGCTTGCCATGGGTGAATCCAGGCGTTGCGTCTTGCTATCATGTTAGAGGCTAAGGATCTCGCTACCAGTGACATGGCGTCGAAGGTGGCATCTGCTATGAAGGAATTGGCAGAAAGGACCCTTTCGATGCCTTCTCTGATGCCTTTTGCTTCGACTGGAATCATCTCCAGGAGACGTTTGAGCCACACCATGGAGGCTCTGGCCACTGTGGAGGAGGGCGTAAGAGTTTTGATGGCTGCCGCCAACCACTCATGGGATCTACGAAGCGCTGCTTCAGACCTCCTATCAAGCGGGTCCTTGATATTGCCCTCCCCCTCTTTGGCTACCAATGCCATGGAATGTAGGATGGACACAGGGGCATCAACTGGAGGATTCTGGAGGAGGACGTGAAACTGCTGAGGCATCAGATATTTTTTCTTAAAATTAGGGGGCAAGCCCTTGTGGGCAGTGGGATTGAGCCATTCCCTATGAATCCTTTTAACAAAGCATTCAGGAACAGGGAAATACTTGTCGCCCTCCCTATCAGCGGGGAAGTAGGATGATGTGCCTTTTGGATAGCCCTTGATTGGCTTGTTGGAAGCGTTAATGGAAGGCTGGGGAATTTGTTCTTCCGCGTCCTCAGGGTCGCGTAAATCCAGAGCGGAGATAGTTTTAGAAATTAAGGATTGGATTTCTTCCAGTTTAAAGAACTGTATGGATTGTTCTACAGCTGGCTCAGGGGTTTCCTCTGTGTCAGAGAATTTTTCTCCCCCATCAGAGCCGTCTAAACTGGATAATTCTTCTTCCTCCTCATTAGGTAGGGCTAAGGGGTCCCTTCTGTAGGAGCCGGAGTCCTCTCGGTGGGGACTGCGGGATCTATGGGACCGAGTAGAGGAGCGGGCATTCGCTGTTCTTTGATCTCTTGCATCAAGAGCTTTGTCTATCTCCCTTCTAAGGAACTCAGCGAAAACTGCAGGGGGCGCGTTCATCCAGGAGGAGGCTGGAGTTAACTGCCCAGTGTTAGAATCTCCCCGTTCAGGATCCTGTGGGTCTTGCCTGTTAGGGGCACAGGGAAGAACCAGTTGATCGGGGGGCCCGCTTGAGGTGTAGCACGACTGCTCCGAGGCCCTGGGAAGGCCGGAGGAGTCGGCTATGGAGTCTCCGGTTAAGGACGCACCCTGGGAAGGCGCTAGACTCCCGGCCGTTTTAGTCTTTTTCTTTTTCTTGGCGGGTTGGGATGACTGCGCATGCTCGGAGGCGCCAGATTTTCCCGCGCGCTGCGTTGCGGCGTCCGTTTGAGTGGAGCTTCTCCCCCCTTCTTTATGGCCGCCTGACTTTGCGGAGCGTGTGCGCTCCGCCGCGGAGCCAACAAAGGTTTCGCGTTCAGGCGAAAAGGACCTCGCGTCCATGATTAACTGTCTATTTGCCAACGTTCTATTTGCCAAGGGGTGGGGGAGGGGTGGGTGGGAAGGAAAGCGGTTGCTTTCAGCGGCGGCTAGACTACTCTTCCCCAAGCCGGATCGCGCTTACTCACCCCTCTAAGGACTTCAGACAAACACAGACTGACACAAACAGACTACGAATAGGGTTTTTTGCCAGAGCCAAAAAACGCGTCTGCTCTCTGCAGAGGCAGGAAAATACTGAAGAAGGTGACCCCAAGACCTCACAGGAAGTACATGGAAGAATTTCATCATTTCCTGCCTCTCTGCAATTGGTCCAGATCACACCCACACAAGATGCCCCACTCCTACAGTAGAAATATAAGGCATCCCCCAAAAGTAAGACGTAGCAAAGTTTTTGTTTGGAAGAATGCCCGAAGAACAGAACACAGAAAAATAAGACATCCCCTGAAAATAAGACATAGCGCATCTTTGGGAGCAAAAATTAATATAAGACACTGTCTTATTTTCGGGGAAACATGGTAGCTTTCCAAGGAAACCATATTTTCTAATGACTAAAAACTGAGAGTTAACATTATTTACTACACATTCTCTCCTGCAATAACCAGGATGAGAAATGGTTCCTGAGCTCTTGCCTCTCTAGTTTGAGTGCAAAATAAGCATTATAAAAAGGGGTAAGACTTGGAATCCAGGATGGGGGAGAGAGCGCTCAAAGCGCAAATTGAGGTTTTTGCTAGGTAGTTGTCTATTCCATAGCTACCCCCTCACCAAAAGAAAAATATCTGAAGCTTTGTTTAAAACCAAGAGATAGACAACCACAAACACACCGACTGCCAAAGAGAAGCCTCCTGCTTCCCATCTGAGGTGACCTTGGAGATAAATTTCAACCTTCCACATCAACAAACAGGCCTCGAGTCCCAGGGAAGGAATCTTTAATTATGCAGGGTTTTCTGGTCATAAACAGAGAATTATGCAGAGAAAAATACCAAGCAACTTTCCTCTGGTAAAATAAGGATGGGTTGACAACTTTGTAGCCAGATTTCTACAACGCATCATGTTAACCAACCTCCCTGGTCCCACGCAATGAGCTCACAGAAGTCATGATGTGTACAGGTTGTATCCGTCGTTGTTTCCATTCCTGATTTAAGATTTCTGTCCTCTCTTGTATCTTCTGACGATTAGAATTAAACATGCTCTGCAGGAGAGAGAAATTAAACAATACTCAGACTAAAAAGTATTATTATAGCACATGTATAATTTTGATATCTGAGAATAATACACATCTCAATATGGAAAACTGCACTGCATGCAAGTAAACCTGTTACAGATGTCCTACATGTTTACTCAAGATGAAGTATTTCAGTAGTAAAGGGTATCATCTTCAGTAATTTCTCAGGTACAGTCCATAATTTCAGGCAGCACATGATATGAATGCATTTTTCTCTGTGGCCCATAAAATAATGTTTAGGAACCACTGATTTAGTGATCGTTCACAAAATCACTTTGATTCCAATGGAATTTCTCCAATGGAAGATTCCTTACTTGGGAAAAGTGAACTACTGGATCCAACTGACTGCCTCAAAAATAACTGGGCAAACACAGAATGTTTTCATTACATCAGACACAGATCTACTTCCATATATACGTAACAAACAATGGGTGCGTCCCAAGAGTTGTGCCCGTGCAGCACTATATCATAGTTCAGAACATCATGCAACAGAGACAGAAGAAAATTTTGGAGGAGGGCAACAATATAGAGTTGTAGTGTAGAGTTCATGGGCATAAATCTGATATATATAAATAAGCCAGGGATCTCAACTCAGCCATAAACTCATTATGCAGCTTTCAACACTGTCTCATCCTCAGCACACCCAGCTCCAAAGTGAGAGTAATAATTCTACTGAATAATATCTATCTACCTTACAAAGTTATTGTAAGAATCACTGGAATGACAAGATCTAAAAAGGCAAATGCTCACGCCTATGGCACCATGATAGCTTCTGACTGCAGCTCTTCACACTGTGTCAAATGGTGTTTGATAGCCCCTGGCGGGGGTGGATTGGTTTGCAGAGTGTCCCATGAGGAAGTTCTGCGGATCCCACTCAGTGTAAGATAATGTGATCATTTTAAGTATGCATATATACTCTGTCGACTTACTACTTCTGAAGAAGGGCAAACATTATCAATAATCTATACAGCTGACTCCATTAATTTTGCAAACTGCTCTTATCTTACATTTTTACATGCCTTAGTTTATTTTCAAGTGTAATAATTCCAAAAGAAGTCATTTTCAAACTATATTTCTCCCCAAAAATGAAAAAGTTCCACCAAATCTTCTGATCTGGACTTCTACAATTTACTTAGAAACATACTTAAAATGGGGTGCTGTGTGGTTTCTGGGCTGTATGGCCGTGTTCTAGCAGCATTCTCTCCTGACGTTTCGCCTGCATCTGTGGCTGGCATCTTCAGAGGATCTTCAGATCCTCTGAAGATGCCAGCCACAGATGCAGATCCTCTGAAGATGCCAGCCACAGATGCAGATCCTCTGAAGATGCCAGCCACAGATGCAGATCCTCTGAAGATGCCAGCCACAGATGCAGGCGAAACGTCAGGAGAGAATGCTGCTAGAACACGGCCATACAGCCCGGAAACCACACAGCACCCCAGTGATTCCGGCCGTGAAAGCCTTCGACAATATACTTAAAATGCTTCTTTTTATATAAATACTGGAATGGAATTTTGGAGTACACATTTTTAAAGTTTAAACTGTTGTTACAGGGCAAGAATAACTTGGCTGCAATCCAAAGAACTGAGTAACTAGTTGAGTGTGCCAAGGAAACCCTCCAAGCTTGTATTTCTCAAACAGCTCTTCTCCCCTCCCATAATAAACCACTTCTGGAATTGAGGAGGATTTCAAACACAGCTATAACATGGCATGGGAGTTCTGCTGTTTGGAGCTAAAAACTCCACTGGGCATGCCCAAATCATTGGCGCTGCTTAAAAAGGGTCCGACTATTCCATCACAGAAGACCAAATATGTTACCTGTATAACATATTCGAGTATTTCTATTGAAAAACAGATGACTATATCAAAACATAAGAAAGTACCGACACTGGAGACAAATCCTATCTTGCTGCTGAAAGCTGTTATGGTGGCATGTAACAACCAACGTTTAGCTTGTCAGTAAAAAACTACTGAGACATTTAACTACAAAATTATAGATGTAAAATTAATTCATACTGAACAAGAGCCATTTTAATACCTTATTATTGGGATTAGTTGGTTTCGTTACCTTTACCAAAGAACAAAAAAAGAGAGTGCAATGGTGAAAGAAAGAGTTGTTTTATTCAAATATACTTACCTTCACTTCATCTGCCCGTCTGAATCTCTTGAGCTGCCTAAGTCGCATATATTCTGATTTTACTCGCCTTCTCCAGCAAATTGGCCCCTTCTCAGATTTCTTTCCGGTTTGACCCATGACTACCCCTGCAGAGAACAGAAGTCAGATATAAGATCACAAACACAGGTCAGCCATGTCTGTAGGCTCCCCACAGTGACTGTAATTCTTAGAAAATACTCATTTGGTGACCAAATATTTGTTCACACATGTTAAGTCATTCAATGAACTCTTAGTGTTAATTGCGCTATATAATGGTAACAGCCTGCCTACCACTGCCAGAGGTTCCTTTCACGATGATACCAATTTTCACCATTTTACCATGAACTTCCTCCAGTGAGTTCAAAGACTAGGATCTTGCAAAACACATTAATCAGGGATCCTTTCTATTCATGTTCTTCTAATAGTATAGTTCTAGAAACAGATGTCTGAAATTAAGTGCAGCTGAGCTTTTCGTTTCCGTCCCACCCTCATAACAGGAGTATAAAGAGTCACATAAATATCACGAAATAGAGTCTAACACAGACTGGTGCATGGCTCATGGAAGTGGCTACTTCTGCCTCTGCTCACAAGTGCTTCATGTGTGCAGATGAATGTGCCCTCTGACCTGTCTACAAAGAGAAGCTGCTATTCCACTGCAAATCTGACAAGAGAAGGTAGATTGGTGGTAAGAAATTGTGGCTTCTGCTTATGGTAAAAATTCAGGCAGCCCATCAGCCACAGGCAAGGGAAGAACACAGCTGCCATTGGATGCAACCGTCATGGACCTCAGCAGATCGCTTCACTGACTAACTAACGCAATCTAGATTTTACAATCTGGAAGTCATTTTACAGTAGATGGAGATGAACAGCACACTAAATATTTAAGAGGTTTATATAAAGTTCTTTTTTAAGTGACAGGAAGTTTTAAACTGGAGTGAAAACATTATGAAAGGTTCATAGTGCAGTATACAGAAAATTTAGCATTCGTTTATACATCACTAGGTGATTTCACTGAAAGTAAAGCTACACAGCACTTCAGAAGAACAATTATTTTTAATCTGATTATTGCATAACCCTCTGTTGAAATAGCAGAAGCGTCAAAGTAGGCAATATTAAGATGTAGTGAAAGAATAGCCGGCCACAATGAAAGCAATCTATTGACAAATGTTATTTTCCACAGAGTAAATGTGTTTAAGGGATTCAGAAACCTTTTGGTCATCGAGCAACAATAACAAAATGAAAGCAATTACAAATCTGTGATGTATGTTCACTTGGTATAGCTCTCAAGTGGTTTGGGAAAACCAGACCCAAATAAAGGGTTCGCACTTCCCTATGAGTAAGTACTTGGCCTGCACAACTCATTCTTAACCCAGACACAGCACAATCCAAATCAGCAGAATCCCAGCACAGCACAATTGTGAACTACTACCCTTTTCTACTGATTTGGATTGTGCTGTGGCTGGGACAGGAATGATTTTAATCTTTTAAAATCTGCCTCAGTCATGTTTATCTGATTAAATCCAGATAACATACCTTTTCTACAGCTACGAAGATTGATAGCACAACAAACACTATTACTATAACCATGATTGTCAGTGATTAAGAGAATTATTTCCACGGAGGGAAGATTCATAAGAAGAAGAAAAACTGAACGGCAAGCTCCAACATTTGATTTTAATAAGCAATGCAGACCGGATTGTCAGTTTCCAGCAAAAGCAAGCTGGTCATTTGATGCTTCCAAATTATAGACATTCTTGAGCGAGAGTCAGAAAGTGGACTCAGCGGACCACCAGGAACAGGCAATCTGTTCAAGAGTTATTAATTAGAAAAGAGGGAAAGCTGTTTACCATTAGTCAAGAGGTATAAAAGGAGGAAACACTTCCTCCTCCTCCTTGATCTACACCTCTCCTTTCTCCTCCATAAATTTTCATCAGGCCTCACACTAATATTTAAAGAAGATCAACTACTATTGACAAATAGCAAGGGTTTGGGGGGGGGGTGTTCATATTACAGCTTTTATGCTGAATTATTCACAAACTGTTGCCAGCACTAGAGCTTTCCTTTATCAGATTAGGGGCTCTGGCAAGCAAGGAAATACACATTGCACAGTGATTTCTAGCTCTGTTTCAAGGAGTCCTTTCAGGTGGTTAGCCATACTACATACAAAAAAGAGAGTATGATTAGGAGGTCCCAAACACAATAAAACCCATGGAAACAATTTGCAAGTGTTTATTATAAAGCAAGCATTTAAGGTTAGATTCCACATCTTTTAAGGTTAGATTCGAGACCACAAGATTTTCAGGATATAAACTTTTGAGATATGTGACAAAGGGAGGCTTGACTCTCCAAAGCCCATACCCAGGAAAAAATATGCTCAAATCTAGCTGTTCTACTGCAGACCAACACGGCTGCCCTCCAAAACTACCCTTAAGGTTACATACAATGCAACCGTAGGAGGAGATGAACGACAGTTCACATTTTATGGTTCAATTATATGCTTGTTACAGACGTTGTTTCATTAGGATTACATACAAGACATGGGGGGGGGATTCAACTATCATACTACCGGTGACAACCAGTGAATAAATAAATTGACACAACGTATCTGACCAATATTAATTTCACTCATTCAACTCAACAGCACATCCACTATAATAAATACACATTTTTGCAAAAGTGTAAATTGGTTTGGAAAGTAAAATATTTGCATTCTATGTATTGCACGGTCAGAATCAATTTGTTGCTGTGGATTTTCCAGGCTATCTGGCTGTGGTCTGGTAATTTTTGCTCCCAACGTTTCGGCCGCATCTGTGGCTAGAATCTTCAGAGGCACAGCACGATAAGCAGTATTTCTCTCCATGGAGAGAAACATTTCTTACTGTGGCGTGCCAGTCATAGATGCAGCCAAAAACATTAGGAGCAAAAATTACCAGATCTCAGCTAAATGTCTGCATTCTATCTCTGCAAAACAAACATACTGACATCTGTAATGTATCAGAAATGAAATGGCATTCCCTGTCTCAACAGTGTAGTCATTATTAAAGGGCAAGCAGAACTGGATTAATGTTTGCCCAGACAGTATTAATGACATTTTTCACAATAAAGAGGCTTCCAAATTATTACAATGAACTAAGACAGGCTGTTTTGCCTTTTTGCTGTTAAATATTTTTGCTGTTCAATGTTGACATTATTTCAAAATTCGAATTTAAATGCTTGTATGGATCACAACAGTTAGTTTTACCTGTGACTGTTTAAGTGACGTTTGCTCTAGTCTAGAAATAGTCTGGGACAGAGCCCGATATCCTATTGTACAATTGTCTTAAATGTATCCACCTGAAAGAATAAACTTAGGAAGTCCCAGTGATTCAGTAATGTTGTCAGAAAGTGAGAATTTCCCCTTCAAATTACCGGTAAGTAATGCAATTTCACTTTTTTTGCCATCAGGTCATAACCAACGTATGGCAAAAGGAAAAGACGACGACCCAACATGAGCTGGATTGACTCAATAAAGGAAACCACGGCATGCAGTTTGGAAGACCTGAGTGGGCCTGTTAATGATAGGATATTCTAGAGGTCACTAATTCATAGGATCACCATGAGTTGTAAGGGACTTGACAGCACCTAATGTACAGGTGAAAAATGACAACATCTATTGTTATGGTGGTGGGTGTAAAAAGCCTCAATAGCAAGGCATACTGGCAACATACAGGGTAATTTGTCATCAAGAGACCATTCTGTGTAACATTAGATGAAGTAAGCAGTAACTGATAGTTCCGTATTTTAGGGTGGACAATGGGTCATTGCAAATTACAACCTTTCCCAGTATCTGTCAAAACTGCATACATATACCTCTGAATATTTAGATGTGTATATATGCAATTGTGACAGATACTGAGAAATATTGCTAGGATTTGCAAAGAACTATTCTTCCCCCTGAAATATGGAGCTATTTACATCTGTGCACATGTCATGGACCAATGTATAACTAAAAATTCTGAATGAAATTTTAACGGATGTTTACTGCATTTGTTACCAAAATAGACTCCTAACTCCTGGGTTGCTCCACTGCTTGTAGAAAAATAAACATTGCTTATCTTTCTGCTGTTTTGTAATGTACATTCAATCTAAATGAAGACATCTTGAGCCTTCTAAATCTTCCTGCAAATGCTATCTTCTTACAAATTGATGAATATGCAATTTAATATCAAAACTGAAGGGTACAATGGTACAAAGCTACACAGCAATCACCTGACTGTTGTGGGTTTTCTGGGCTGTGTGGCCGTGGTCTGGTAGTTTAGGCTCCCAAAGGGCAAAACATTAGGAACTGGAACTACCAGACCATGGCCACACAGCCCAGAAAATCTGCAACAGCTAGGTGATTCCAGCCATGACAGCCTTCAATAATACATTATACAGCAATTCCTAGAAAATCACCTCAAACCTTACCACCAGTAGCCCACTCTGTGATTTGTAAGATTCAGTTACGAAGTGTATAAATTCACAGATTACTGGATAGTTTGAATCAGCATGCCGAACACCAGAAATGTCCTCTATCTATAACTATCTTAAGAAATGTAGAGGCGGACTCATCATTAATTGCTGGAAAGCATTCCTGAACTAGAAGGCTGAGTCTTTGATATCAAACAGGGTGCCCAGTGATCTGTTTCCTCAAAACAAAAAGCCAATCCTGACTAACCCTCACTTCAGTGGAGCAAAAGGTGGTTCAGAAGAAGGTGTGTCATGTCAGAGCACCAGTACATTACATTGTTTTATAGAATATTATTGTTTTTACTTATGTTTGTATTTAGGTTATCTGCCTTGAGCCCCAGTTACTGAGGAAGGTGTGGTTTTTAAATGACACAAAGGTCCCAAGAGGATCATATTTAGAGTGTATAGAAAGTACCCATTTGGAAAGCAGCTGCCCCCATCACTGGGGAATTCTTGGCTTGGAGAAGCCTAACATTGTTTAATTACAAGCCTTGACACTTATTCTCTGATTTGTCCTGCCCTCTCACAGCAACCCTTTCATGGTGGTAACCACTACTCTTTACCATACCTCCAAAAATGCCAAGGCAGCACCAAAAGAACCATCAGGCCTAACCATTAAGTAGAAATGGTTTATTCACCTAGCTCTTAAAGACGATTAACATTAACTTGCAAGATGCAAAACCAAGGGCTTCTCATATCTGGTTGGTTTTCAAGATAGGTCACAGATTTTACAAAAGAAAATACATCTTCACATTTAATAATTAAGATGAGAGCTGTATTTAGATTATCGATGCAAAATTGCATTATTTACACTGATTGTGCAAACTATCCACAACTTCCTCTGATAAACAAGCCATAATCTATGTGCTAGTTCATCTAGTCAACTATTTCTTCCAATCAATTTTTTTTCCTGATGTACAAATGTAGCACTATAATCCTGCAACAAAAAATGTTCCCTTTTATTAGCCCTCACTGGTTCTGGCGAGCAACTGCACTTTATTTTAATCTTTAGAGACAAATGTGCCCCAAATCCATAATTTTCCCTCGCCTCTATATGTCCATTTCATTCAAAACTTCATCTCAGGATCTTTGTCCTAAATCCAGTAGTGTGATTCCCCTCCCCAAAGTGTTTTATTAGTAGTTTATTTAATTACAACACCTCAGGCAAGATGCAAAAATTCAGCTGAGATCTACCCAAGTGAATTCTAAATATTACTGCATCCAGACTGAAGAAGAAGAAGAAGAAGAAGAAGAAGAAGAAGAAGAAGAAGAAGAAGAAGAAGAAGAAGAAAAGAAGAAGAAGAGGAGGAGGAGTTGTTTGGATTTATATCCCCCCTTTCTCTCCTGCAGGAGACTCAAGGGGGCTTACAATCCCCCTCACAACAAACACCCTGTGAGGTAGGTGGGGCTGAGAGAGCTCCGAGAAGCTGTGACTAGCCCAAGGTCACCCAGCTGGCGTGTGTGGGAGTGTACAGGCTAATCTGAATTCCCCAGATAAACCTCCACAGCTCAGGCGGCAGAGCTGGGAATCAAACCCGGTTCCTCCAGATTAGATACACGAGCTCTTAACCTCCTACGCCACTGCTGCTCCTTTACTATATATTGTTCCTACCGCTGAAAGCCCTAATGTCAATTACTTTTCTGGTCACACGTATCTTAATTAAGCCATGGTTTTTAATACAAAAATCCTACTTCATTGTCTTATTGCACAACTGGTAATCAATTCTTCTCTAATTTGTGTACGTCTTAAATGCCTTTATCTATAGACCAGTTTACAGTTTCTGGAATTCTAATCCGGTACTTTGACATTGGTTGGTAAATCCCTCCCAATTTTATGCAGTCTGTTAAAAAAAAACACCTGTTAAATATGTTATTTTATCTCAAGGGTCTCCACCTCTTCCTTTAACAGTTGTGCACCAATTATTAATACTGGTTTTCAAGTTTGTTTTCTCAAAGTGCTGGGAATGTGCTAACACAAAAAGTATATCCATGAAGACAAACTGTGGTGAAGACTGTTTCAACCCTGGAGAAAGAAAAAAACCATACACATCAGATGGAACAGAGCCACATTTCATGTAATCCACACCACTGTAGCAATATAATGGCTCCAAGCCCTGAACAACAGAAACTACAGAGACAAAATAAAGATAAACTTGTTCGCAGATCTCAACACATGTTTGGTAAGATTGTTTATGTAAGCTGATAGGTTCATGATAATTTATGATGGGGTTTACCATATGGCAAATGCATGCAATATTAACAAGAAGCAGTTAAAATAGGCCTCAGAGACTGATAAGTATGCATACAATTAGATTTTAAAAGTTAAAAGCCTAATAAAGACAGGGGAGAAACAAGGTAAGAATGAAAATAAAACTACTCAGCAGCCATTTTATAGACTCTGTAAGACTCTTGTTTATCTACAAACAGCTCTCATCTCATTCATTTAAATCTTGTCATTGCTCCCATTGCCTCTAACATGAATTGTTTGGATGTTAAGTGAGGTGGACTCACTACTAAAATAGTAAAAGTCTGTGTATAAAATGGCACAATGGACTTACTGTGAAAGTGTCTTCTCTTCAGTGCGGTAAATCATACAGGCTCACACCCCCTCAGCTGAATCAGGCAGGACTGTGCAAATTTGCAGAGGCTCTCCTGGACAGCAGGGGACTGTCCCTCCCAGTCATCCAAAAGCCTGGCTCCACATCCCAAACCACACTTCCATCTTCCTTCCAAAGCCTTTGGAAGTTCGAGGTAGGGACTGGATGACTTTGCCTCACTGAACAGAAGACATCTTCACAGTAAGTCCAATGCATCATTCTCCTTCAGTGGGGCCTCAGTCATCCAGGCAGGTTAAATGTCTAAGCCAAAAACTCAGCGTAGGAAAAAGAAGAGGTTAGTATGGATACCTATGTGGTCCTAAGGTACCACCTTCTTCCAAATGTAGCCTTGATAGAGCTCAACTTGTCCAGTCTGTAGTGTCTCACAAAGGTGGGAAAAGACAACCAGGTTGCCACTCTGCAGATTCTATTCCGTTTCCATGCTAGATGACATATAGCAGCCACATGTCAGTAATAGACATCTTCCAGGTGTCGGCGAAGTTCTGGAGATGACTGCCCATGATGGGATAGTCAGGCAGATATGTTCTTTGCAGTATTGCCTTTATCTCGCTTGCTAGACTGAAACTGTTTGCCCTGAAGTTCTTGTGTTCTTTGCATCTCGGCTGTGTTCTGAAAGACTGAAAGGAACTAATATTTATATTTTGATGAATAGGACGAGGATGAAGTCATTGTTTTCTTCTTGTCCTACGTTTCTATGTCCAAGGTATTGTCTCCAAAAAGCAACCTGCTACAAAACTTTTCAGTTGACAAGCTAGACTTTGTTTAAAGATCCACCTTCTAATTCTTCAGCCACAGCACACTAAAACATTTGCTGCCTATGTTCTGGCACCGAATTGTATCGTATCCTGTGATGCATCAACAGCAAACTAGGCTGTTCCCTTTATTTTTAGTAATGATCTCTTATAAATTATTGGATCTTTATGAAGGTCTGCCCAAATGACGATGATCCTAGAGAAATTACTGTAAATAATGCCCTGAAAGCTAAGGAAGCTGCCTCATGTGACTTGAGTGCAAATTCGTGGCTTCTATCTAATGTGTCAAGGACATTTTCTCCATCCTTAGAAAGAATGACTCCTGAATGCAGGGTAATCACAGGAACATCCACTAAAAAAACTTTCAGATCCTCCACAGCCTCCTGTGACAAGACAGAAATTTTTTTAGCTATTGTTCCTAAAGAGCTGTTCCCTGGGCTGGCCGATTCCACCTTAAGAACCTTGTAAAAAATGCCAAGTGACACCCTGTGATAGTTTCAGTAGGCTTTTTAAAGCTTCTGGTGTCTAATTTTGCTGAAGTTGAGGAGCAAGGTTGTTCTGACTCACCCAGCTGGTAATTCAGCATGGTCACTACTTTTTAAAAGCAGCCTCTGAAAATGTTTTGCTTGGAACAGCCTGCAGGAGTCATCCTGAAGCTCAGTTTTCTCCTCAAACTACTCTCCTTCCTCTTTTTCAGAACCAAGTGTAACCCCCATGCTCAGAATGGGTTGACCCAGAAAGGGGTGGAGACTCAAAGCAGCAGAAGGCTGCAGAGCTCATAGTTTGGAGGAGACAAGGCTACCAGACCCGGACCTTGGTTGTATAAGCCCTTAACACCTTGTTAAGGTAACTGCAATATTGTTGGGAACTACTGGGAAGGTAGTTGTTTATTTTTGCTATGTTGTAAATGTTGGAGTTTATTGTTTCAGGGTTTTTTATGTTTGTAATGGGTGAGAGTTCTCCTGGAAACCTTCATCATGTTGAATCCTGTTCATCAAGCCCTTGGAGTCTTCAGGAGCCAACCCACTTGCAAAGAAGAACTGGACTTGGCAGTATCAGTAGACTGTAAATATAAGGACTTGAAAAATGCAACCTGAACAGGACCTTGAAGTATGATGTTAAATGTTGATGTTATATGTTATATGTTAAGAAAGTAAACCATTTTGTTTTTAAAATTTGTTGTTGCAAACTCATTCCAAGTTCTGCCCCACAGAACCCACAAGCTGAGGCCCCTTCCGCACACACAAAATAATGTGTTTTCAAACCACTTTCACAACTGTTTGCAAGTGGATTTTGCCATTCCACACAGCTTCAAAGAGCATTGAAAGCAGTTTGAAAGTGCATTATTCTGCATGTGAGGAATGAGCCTGAGGTTACACAAGAACAGCTGAGGATCTGATAGATAGACCAATGGTTCTCAACCTTCCTAATGCCGCGACCCTTTAATACAGTTCCTCATGTTGTGGTGACCCCTAACCCTAGCAGTGAAATGGAAGAATTACCCTATTCACTTTCACTATCACCACTGACCTGGGTCTCCCTGCAAAACTACAGCTCCTAACTTTAGGGCCTCATCCTTTGATGATGGAGGGGAAATGTCCTTATGCTTCCTCAACTGAATTGCTCTTCTCTGTAGAGAAGGGAGGTTCGATCCCGATAACACCATCCAAATTCCCAGCATGGTGGGCTGTAGCCCCATCATTTTTGCTGGAGCAGCCCAGGAGAAGGACCATTGTAAGCCCAGTCAAGATTTGGCACAGAGAAAAGGTGGGAAGCAGCAGCAAAGAGGCCATTTTGGAAAGGCCGGTGCTCTGCTACACTGCCCCCCAAAACGGTATTTGGGGGAAGAAGGTCCTCCTGACTTGTGCAGACCCAGGCTCCAAGTCTCTCCAAGCGGGATGACAGAAGGGCTCCTGGAATCAGAAAGGCTCACCACTGGCGATCAGTCTAGCTGTCTCTGCAGATCTGTTGTAGCACCACTTCGCAGTGGTGCCCAAAATCAATTCTCTCCCAGACCTGGAAGATCATCAGACACTCCCTACGGTCCCTGCAAGGAGTTCAGCGGTGCAAGTGCAACATTGTTGTCCCCAGAACACCCAGCCCAGGCCATTTTTGACTGACCCTTTGTTAGCCCCTCAGTCTAGCCTTCTAGTTTGTCCCCAAACAACTTGTATGGGATATTCTACCCCATACAAATAGTAAATTATTCAAATGGCCAACTGACCATGCTGGCAGGGGCTGATGGGAATTGTAATCCATGAACATCTGGAGTGCCATAGGTTCGCCACCACAGCACTAGATTTTACCATTTTCCTAAAGCTGGGATTTTTGGATTGGATCTTATTACAAGATTTATTTAAAACATTCCCCTTTCCCTCTTTCTGAAATGTACATAACAGCCTGATGAGTTTTCATTCCTATACATCTGATGATGTGACTTCTACTGAAATAAATCGTGTCAGTTTGTAAGATGCCAGTAGATCCCAGTGTTATTTTGCTGCTGTTGTCCATAAAGAATCAGGTTTCTTTTGGAGAAAGCGTGTGGATTATGGCCATTTATGCAAGCACTGCTTACCAAAGTTTCCCAGTTGTCAAATCTTGTGCCATGGAAATAATTTCTATGAAATCATTCTGCACCCCTCATTCCCTACCCCATTCCCAGTCATTTTCCCCTTTGTCTCTTCATTTGCATTCATTACACACTCTACTGCTGAAAATGTATTAGTCCTAATGATGGTGGGATGTCATCCATGATGCAGAAGAACAAACCTCCCCTTCGGTCAGTTTCTCCTCCCCCTCATCCTCCATTTTTGAAAGCAATTAAAAAGACTCCATCTTATTAGTGGTGTGTCAGGGCACAGACACAAAGGAGGTCCATTGTATCAATTCTGTCAATTTCATTCTGAATGAGTGATGTCATCTTAAGGCGAAGATACAATGCGTCCGCCGTCAAGAATGAGTGAAATAGATTTAATTTTTGTTACTACATTCTATTTCATGGCATT
Organism: Sphaerodactylus townsendi; assembly: GCF_021028975.2. Taxonomy (NCBI): domain Eukaryota; kingdom Metazoa; phylum Chordata; class Lepidosauria; order Squamata; family Sphaerodactylidae; genus Sphaerodactylus; species Sphaerodactylus townsendi. The sequence continues at coordinate 16,568,667 of NC_059435.1, forward strand.
TCTGATTCCACTAACACATGGCTATCTAAAAACAAGTAGCATCTTTTACTCATACAGCATTTTGTAAGATGACTTAACATCATTCAGCCTATTTCATCATCTGCAGAATATGCTTCATGCTACTGCTTGAAAGTATTGCTGCAACTTCCTCCTCCACCACAGTGTATTTATAGTGCCGTGAAATAAAATTTGTTACGCAGCTGACAAATTGGTTCAATTTTGTGTGCATGTCTCTGTGCATGAGACTGATAACTGTCTCTTATGTAGAAGTAGTGATGATACTCAAATCTTGAGAACCAGGGATTTGGAATATGAACTGTGGCAACACCCACCATCTTCCAAGACTGTTCCGATTTGGGTTGAGATGTATCTTGTTTGTGCCTCAGTTCAGAAGAAGCAAAATTCTGTTCTGACCCTCACTATTGCTAACATTTGTTCACCCTTTTCCACACTTACCCTGGCAAGGTAAGGATTGGAATATGGAAGCAGTCACAGGCTCAGAAATGTATGGGGAAGCATGAGAAATGTACAGTTTGGGGTAATTGGGAATGACTAAGACTATTGTGAGTGAGCTGCAGGGGCTAGAGATTAGGATGTGGGATGCTCATGCTTGAACCCCCCACTCTGCAATGGGCCAATCACATACGATCAGCCTAACCTACCGTACACATAGTTGTGAGGGTAAAATCAAAGATAAAGGAATGATGTATACTGCTTTGGATTCCCATTGGGAAGAAAATCAGGGTACAAAGGAAGTAAATATAATAACACTTACATCAGGTGCCAAGCCTCAGAACTCTGTCTACCTCCAAAGGGGGTAGAAAAAAGGGGGGGTGTTTGCAGCAACTGGATGCCTTATGGAACTATGACAACCTTTGAGAATGATGGAACCCAGTTCAGAATTGGGCCTGCATTTAAAATGTGTCCAGTGGTCTCTTGCTAGCCAAATTATTTTATTTAAATTTGACCTGTTCTGGTTGCAACCTGGCAAGTTCACCCCACACTGCAGAATAATGTCCTGCTGTCATTGTGGAATTTAAGCCTAAATTTGGTATTTTGGGAGGTTGTAATATGCCTTACAGTATCACTGATCTGCTGCTTTTACTGTGTTTCCAGGGTTGATTGTTTTGATATATTGTATTTATATTACATTTTAGCTACCTTGGAGTGAAAGTGGGATCCAAATTGCCCGAGTTTTCTTAGTTGCTTTTCTGGGATGTAGTAATTCAGGCTCCTTAACCTAACAAAGTTCGCTCTGCAATTCTCAGCTGTGTGTCTCTTGCAGTAGTGCGGTTCTTTTGTTTTTGCATCCCATCCATTGATGTGCTTCATTTATTTATTTATTTGTTTGTTTGTTTGTTTTTTCAATTTATATACCGCCCGATCCCCGGAGGGGACACATTTAATGTGTCCCCTAATGCTGTTTCATGTGACATAAACTGCAAGGAAAGATTGATGTAGTAATAGTTCATAATAGATGTTTTTCGTAAGTGAACATTTGCATTCCATCCCTTAAACCACTTCTCAAAGCTGTGAAGCAAACATCTTGGAAGAAACCTTTGCCAGCAACTGGAAGCTGAGCATAAATCTGCATGCTGACTAAAATTGGCATTTCTCACCTTTGTCATAAACTAGCTGTCTTAGAAACTGTGCAGCAAACGCTTTACATAAAACTTTGGGAAAACTGTTTAGATTTTTGTTTAATTTAGAAATAAAATTTGCTGGTTCTTAGAAATCTGAGCACTCAGTGCAAAATGCTAACTAACTTCAGGGGAATCAAATGTAGCCTTAACAATGTACACTAGATGAGATGTGCAAATAAAGCTCGAGAGATTTTCCCCCAGCTTTAGACCCAAACAAGCCAAAGAAGCAATAATACGCCAAGTTTGGAAGGGCAGGATACAAATTTAATAAAATATATTTTTTTTAAAAAAATGTTAACATAAATGTGCTCAATCCGATCATAATCTATTTAGGACATCAGATAATTTTCTGGAATGCATTCCAGTTCAGTTTTTGAGGGGAACAGAAAGCATCAGAGCTACGTGCTGTTCAAACCGCTCCACCCGATCACAACTGTTTTTCCCACCTGCTTTTTCTGCTTCGTGTGGTTAGGCATCTCTCTGTTGCAAGATGCATGAGCTTTTCCTGTTCTTCTATAGGACAGTGTAATGCTCTTCAAATTCACTTCATGTTAGCAATCAGTTCACTTCATGGGCCTAGTTCTATGGAAGTTGCTTGTGTGTGACCTAATTCCATGTTGCACTGATAACATCTCTAAAGAGGTAACCCATGGGCCCCATGACCGCACATCATCGAATTAATTTTTTTTCATTTTTAGAATATTATTTATCTCCTGTCTTGTGGCTCAAGGCAGCTGAGTTAAGTAATTCACATTGCCCATCTGGTTCCTGTTACAGAAACTGTGGCTGGGGCATGGGACTGGATCGTGCCTAAGCAACTTGCAAGCTTGTAATATATCCTTTTTAGATCGGTACTTGAAAGTGAAGAGAACAGGGATGTTTTTATTTTAACGTATTACCAGAAACCAGGGCTTGAAATCACAGACTACTGAGGGCTGTTAACCCATGATATAAATTGTACATGAAAATAAGATATATACAAGAACTATTGAACAACTTGTGGATAAATTACCCCACTTGACAACCACAATGCACGTTCTCTTCTCATTTACTGACTATGTTAAAATATTCCACATGTTCCTTGTATTGGAAGAGAATTAATGTAAGAAACATTTGTCCATGTCAGATGGCAACCCAGCCCCCATGGGTAACTCATATTAATGAGCCACTTGTTCTCAACACATTATAGGTGCTAATATTTTGCATACGCTCCCTCTGACAGGGAGAAAGTGGTGTTGGGAATTTTGGAAAACAGTGTTACGAATGCGGGGGGACGCGGCAAAGCGAAAATCGGTAGATTTCAGATCGAATCACTGACATGTACCTAGAAACGAAGCTGGAGCTGACATACTTCAGTCACATAAGAAGGCAAGAGTCACTGGAAAAGACAAGAAATATGCCTAATAAAGATTTCTGAATCTGAGACAAGAAAGGTTAAAGACAGAAAAAAAAAAAGAGGAAGACCCAACATGAGATGGACTCACTCTAAACAAGAGATGTCCAACTCTGACGCTTCAGATGCAGGGGCTGATGGGAATTGTAGTCCATGAACATCTGAAGCACCAGAGTTGGACACCCCTGCTCTAAAGGAAGCCATGGCCCTCGGTAAGCAAGACATGAGCAAGGCTGTTAACAATAGGATGTTCTGGAGGGCACTGATTTATACGGTCGGAAGCACCTTGACAACACGAGACACATGCATCCCTAAAGATATCAAATTTCCTATTGCATTTGCTTCTCTTATTGCATCCTGTATATTTTACCTATTACACTAGAGTTTATCTGATTTTATAAGGATTGTTTCAGTTTAAAAAATACTGCTGGATAAAATAATCTTCCTACTAGTTTCTTTTTAACTCTGCCCATACTGACGTACAAAAGCAACATTCAAAAGCAGCAAAGCTGAGCTCTGGTCCCTGACGATTTGACACATCAGCTTGTGGCTCACTGACTGTCCTTGTCTGCTTCACAAGAGCCACATGTTGCTATCAATCTCCTACCTTCAGCGAAAGATTTCATACCAGCAAGAGATACTATCCCAAGCAAGCTGGTTTTTTGATATTATGAAAAAAGTCATGCTTCCTAGGTGCACCAGTTCCTTCTCTGCTTCTACTCACAACTGTACACCTCCTTGCACATTCAAGTTCAGTAGCTATCACTCAATAGCTACTTGAAAACATCAAAAAAGGAAAATGCTCTTCTACTACATGAAATTATAGAATTAACAGTGCAATCCGATGGGGAAGGGGGGTGAGCAACTGGTTTAGGTACCCAACTGGTGTATTTCAACGATATGTCACCACCACACACACACACACACACCCAGTGCTGCTATACTTCTGTCAAGCACTGCTATGCAGCAGTGCAATTCAGGCAGAGGGCTTTCTATTGCATTACTGTGGGCAAACTGCAGGCTGCAGCTAGAGTTAGTCTGTTCCTTAATACCTTTCAGCCCAGGACCTGATGGGGTGTAAATTTGTGCCAAGGGAACAAGCCATAAGCAGCCATGTTCACAAGGCCCCAAAGCTCCAGATGTCAACAGAGGCTACCAATTATTGTTTCCACTGTGGCAGTCAAGCCCTCTTCCCAGCACCAAATCTTGCCCCCCCCCCAGTCCTATAAAAACCCAAGCCAGGATGCCCCACAACTAGTGAGGCAGGATGCATGGCATGAGATACTGTCTGCCAGCTCTCTGCTGTGCTCACTTAGAGGAAGCAGTGAGGCACCTTGGTGGAGAGAAAAGCACAAGAAGGCACGTAGTGTTACTGGGCAGGTACTTTGCACAAACACCCAACAGAGTGAGTGAAGTCCATACTCTGTGACTGACCTCTCTCAGTTTTGAACCGAAACAGGTAACCCATCTCCTCAGTGAGGACCCAAAGGGGCAGTTGCACACTGTCAGGTAATCAGGGGACTGTTTCCCAACCTCCTTCCCCACCCCACCCTGGGCCAGGATCCAACCCCCACAATGCCGCCTCCTACACCCAAGCCCGGCACAGAAACTAAACAAAGGTAAAAAACAGAGAATGGAGCTTTAGAAAGCTCTTCTCTGCCTGCAGGGGTTCCAGCAGCCATACCCTGTGGGGGCTGGCTGGCTCAGGCTGACACATGGTTGCAAAGGGGCACGCAGCTGTAGTAGATAGTGTAGCACCTTGCAGCTTCTTTCCCCCCAAGTCGTTGCCAAGTGCCTACGGGCAGGCTGTGCAGAGGCCAACACTGTTGGAAGGTGGTCCCTGTAATCAGCCCACCCTGCAGATGGCAACTTTTCCCAACTGTGCGGCTTGGTTGCCGCAGTGGAAATGATAATTGGTAGCCTCCTTCATTGACATCCGAATACGGACAGTGTCGTCTACCAAATCTGGCTGAGCAGGGTTTCCTGGGTAAAGAGGACCACTATTCTTTATTCTCTGTAGAACTGGTCCACAGGTGTAAAGTAAGTAGAATGTCCTGCCTTGTCTTCCGACCTAATAGCAATGCACTCTGCCTCCTGGTTCACTGAAAATGAGTGTCTAGAAATATGAAACATGGTTTGTGTTTACATTTATAACTGTATGGACAGGAATACATGCTAATCAGCAGATGAGGTGATTGGCTGCAAGTCCTTTTTATGCTATATACACTAGGAAATTTGTATTTACCTCTGCATAACATACAAACTAGCCATTCAATCTCTACACAGCCAGTTGTTCAACCCTGTTATATTTCTACTCTAGATACAGTAGCAGAGTTACTTCACACATGGGGGCCCAAAAGGCAAAGTAGACACATAAGTAACTTCAAAGAGATTGAATTCCACTGCCCTACAGTATTCAAACTTAACCTGAAAAGGCTGAATAAGATTACTTGACGGGATTGGGTGAGATATCATCAGCGTGCTAATGACTTCCAACCCAATTATTACCCAGACACAATTCAAAAAGAGCCAGCTTGGCTGGTGTAATGGTTAAAATTTTACATTGGATCTGGGAGACCCAAATACCAAATCCCTGTTGGACTATAAAGTTTTCCGGGTGATTAGGTCAGTCACTCTCCCTAAGCCTATCTTAAAGGGTTGTTGTGAAGGTAAAATGGAGGAACTGAATGCTCAGCTCATCATTTTGGAGGCCCCGCTTCACATATCACTTCCACTGGAAACCGGATTAGTCATTACCACAAACAGCACCACTTTGCTGGTCAAGTATACACACGTTCTTTAACTCCTTCCCTGGAGACTTAGCAGGCCACTGTTCTGCTTGACTGTCAAAGAAATGTAAAAATCGCTCTGATGAAAAGAAAAACGAAGCCGATATTTCTTCTTATATTTTTATTTTATTTGCTTTCTTACGGTTCACTGTATACTGTGTTACATGCTATTCTGGACATCTTTTTAAAAAGTGGCAATAAATACATTTTAAATAAAATATAGGGTTGACATCAACAAAAGGACACCGTAGAATTCTTCCATGAGTTAAATGATGATGAAGGACCATTGCAGGTGACTTCTTTAGCTTTACTTCAGAAAAGCACATGGCGCCCCACCAGGCTAAATGCCCCAGGGACTTAATATAACAGGCCACCTATTTTTTTTGCTGCCTGTCTCAACTGCCCGCAATGGGGCATGAAGCATCCAGGACACAGCAGACCACAAAACACAGATGGTGCGTTGTATTTAGCATGGTGGAATACAAGTTATATAGGCCTCTTTTACAAGGTTAGGCAAGGTAGAAAATGTAAAGGTGCAACATACTTTTTGAATGGGGGAACACTGTAGTCAAGCCAGCTGCAGATGGAAGCTGGCAGTAGGCATGTTGAAGGAAGAGAGACTGATAGCTACTTCTTCACAACAAAGAGTGGTAACAAGTTCCTCCACAGAGAAAGCTCTTGGGTGGAGTAGATAGATATGCTCCTTCTTCTAATAAAAAAAAACTGGTTTTGCTTTAGTACGTGGAGAAGAAAGAAGAGATTCTTTAATTGTGCCAAATGCTGGCGGGGTGCCACATACCCGCCTTCTACACATTGCTAAATTCCAAGGGTGTGCAAAACCTTAATGAGATCCCTTGAAAAGCCTGCTGAATCACACACACATATAACTTGTTTTAAAACAGAAATACAGATGCAAGTACTGTAAGACCGGCAGGCTGGCGAGTGGCACAGAAAGAGTCGCAAAGTTTGTATCCAAAGGACTAAAGCCAGTGGACGACACAATAGGTACTAACATCAACCGGTTGATTTTTACCTTCCAACTTCTTTTAGTAAAACACACACTGGGACAGGTCTTCAAGTAGTAAATGTAGATTAAAATAAATCATGGAAAAATGAGTCATAATAGGCATACCCTCATAATAAGCACAAAGCACTCCTAGACTCAAATATACGTAGTCACTGTGACTGTTCTACTTTGAGCTATTGCACAGGTGTGAAGCAGGCTTTTCTCAATATTACTTTTACTGCATGCGAATCATGAACAACTCATCTAAGATCAGAAAACCCCAAACCTCCCCATCTGACAACTCATCTCTTAACTACAGATTTATCAAACTCCGATTCTGAAAAACTGCACAAGTGCATCAGGTCTAGATGGCTTAAACTTCTCAGCTTTAAACTATCTCTCAGAAAGCTTTTTGTTCCTAGCACATGAAACTTTCCCCATCAGTTCCAATTAAATCATTTTGAATGTGCAGTATTTTGTTGAAGGATCACTTTTTTTCAAATAGTCACTGACTTCAGCAACACAATCCAGTAGTGGTTCTCTCTCAAGGCAACATGAAAGGGCAGGAATGCATCCCATCTCTAAAAATATAACCCACTCTCCCTTTCTTTGAGCAGCTGAGTTTCCAAGTCTTCAGAAGCTGTCTGCTCAGCCGGTCTACTGTGTCTGTGGAAGACCTGCGTGTCTTTCTGGGCAAAACCCAGTTAGACGTGCTGCACAGTACCCATTAAAACAAAGAACACTTTACACTCTGTGTCTTCCTCTAGCTGTCACCAGATCCCAAGACTTTGCCTTTCTGTGGGACACACCAGTGTGTCCCTATGAGTGTTTTCAAGATTCACATGCCCCTAAGCATCCACGCACAATCCTGACCTCAAGCCCCTCTGACAGACAGCATCAACTTTCAGCAGCAGCCTCCCTTCCTCATTGCATACTCATTGCTATCCAAAACATTATTCAGAGAAAGGCACTTGCAGCTCCAGGTGCTCTAGGAAAGGAAAATGTGACAAGCCCATAAACCTTGCCTCATAAGCGTGGAATCTTCATATTAGCATGTCTTAACATCTTTCCCTCGTTGGTGATGGAAGATACACTTTCCCAAAAGAATCTGCACCTGAGGAAATGAAAGTCCTGACACAATTTCCCATATCAGCTCCACTGTCAATTATTCATCAATCGGAGAAACAAGATTCTCCACCCCTTGTTGTCAATGTCTCAAAACTGCCGATTCCCAACTAATGAGTTTATTACTAGAAAACAGGAATGCAGAAATCTCATCTACTGTTTGCCACCTGTCTCCCAGGACCAGACCTTCAAAGGACTCGGGATTAGTTCATCAATGAACTCTCCATGTGGCTGTAGACCTATCTTTTTAACGGCCCTAATTTATCATAACAGAAGTCTAACGTCAAAATCCTATGTTTCTATTTATTCGTTTTATGCCAATAGAGGTACTGAATTGAGCTGAATTGAACTTTCCCCATAGGGAGGCCCCTTCCAACGCTGATTGCGTCCCCCATAGTAGCCCCACATTCTCAGTCTCTTCGTAGCAGCCTATTTACAATACTCTGCCCAGAAGCCCACCTCCTGGTCCCAATTCCGCCCCCATCCCTCTCTCCACCCCCCATGCCAACACCGTTCCCACAGCCCCCTCCCACCGACAGGTAACTCTTTGCAATGCAACCCCGCCATACCGACAAGAGGGAGGAGGAGCTGTGGGGAGACCCCGCCCCCTTGCTGTCCTTTGGAGGAAGCCACGCCCCCCAATTCGCCCTATAGATAACCCCGCGCACGGGCGCGCGGATATAAGCAGCGCCCCCTCCCCCGCCCAGAACACCACAAAGAAGCGCGTCGGTTCCTTCCCGGCCATCCGCTTGCTTACCCCCTTCCCCGGAGGCCACCGCCGCGCCTCCCGCCCCACCGCGCTCCGTCCCGGGATGGCGCCCGCGCGCCGGCTCCCCCTGGCCGCTCGCCTCGCTCGCCTCCCGGCCCTCCGCTCCGGACAACAGAGCGCCAAACCCGGCGGCGGCCCAATGGCCACGGCTCCTCTCATTGGAGCGAAGCTGCCGTCGCCCGGATTGGACGACGGGCCCCTCGCTCCGCCCCGCGGGGGTGTGCTCAGGCCAATCGGGAGGCGCCGTCCGGAGCGGGGGGCGGGGGGAGGCCGCTTCGCCCCCCACGTGCGGGGCGGGGGGGAGAGGAGAGAGAGCGGGGAGGGAAGTTCTTTGTTCTCGCTCTCGGGGAGAGGCGGGGGGCGGCTGTGTCGCTCTCGCCCCCCCCCTTTTGTATTTCTCTCCCTTGAGGAATTTTTTTAAAGAAAGAAGTCGTGGGGGGTGACACAGAAGGGGGGGCAGACTGAGTTTGAAGGCCGTCCCACGCTGAACGGCGCGGCCGCGCGCCCAGTTTCAAAAGCAGGGAGCCGTTAACGGTTTTAACAGCTGTGTTTGCCCTGCGTGGGGGAGGGGAGGGGGTTGACGCGCTGCCGGGTCCCCTCCCCTCCCTACCCCCACCCCAGCACCGCCTGTTGCTGGCTCCTGCCCAGCCAGTGGCCGCTCACTTGTCGCCTCGCCTGATAAGGGAAGGGCGGGACCCGCTTCTTCTGGGACCCCCTGAGGACGAAGGCGCGCCTCATCATGATCGATTCCTCTCTCCCCCCCCCCCCAAAAAAACCAGCTCTCCACTTAAGTTTAATTTGCTTTATATTTTACGTGTTTATATATTACATTTGAACCCCGCCACTCTCCCGAGGGACTCGAGGCGGTTTATACGTAAAACATAAAAACACTGCGATAATATAAAACAGCATAAAAATATAACATGATAAAGATTCAAAACCAACTGGTTGTGGTGGGTTTTCCGGGCTGTGTGGCCATGGTCCGGTGGATCTCGTTCCTAACGTTTTGCCTGCATCTGTGGCTGGCATCTTCAGAGGTGTATCACAGAGGGAAGTCTGTTACATGTTAGGAGCAAGATCTACCAGACCACGGCCACACAGCCCGGAAAACCCACAGCAACCATTTGAATCGGGCCTTCGACAATACCTTTAAAACCAATTCAAACAAGAAAGCATAAAAAAGAAACCTACATGGGAACATGGAAGGAATTGAGCAGGGATGCTCCCACCCAGCGTTGCAGCAACATCAGGAGAATCCTTCTCAGGAGACTTTGAAATCATTTTAATTAAAAGCCCCCTCCCCCCCCCCCCCCCGTCTACACACACTCACACACACAAAAAGGGGTTACAACCTGTCCTGCCAAATGGGAGAGCCCCCACTTGAGCGCCTTTTTTATCATTGTGCAACACCTCTTGCTTGTTAACCAGAAAACAGACAATAAATGGGGAATAAGGAGTCTGTATGGTTCCTTATGACTGCGGGGCTGGGGGAGAATACAGCCCTGGGGCTTGCATTGTGTAGATACAAGCCAGGAAAAGTTAAATGGCCCAGAGACTAGAGCTTTTCTCTCCTGACTTGGAAATGCAAGTAGAGGAGAGCAGCTCTGATTGTGTATTTCACTGTTCTGAAATGAATTAGGAGCCTTCCCACTTCTGCAAAGGCTTAAACCTTTTTTATTCCATTTGTAGCCTTGGGTGGATTAGAGCCCACTGCCTTCCAGGCCATGAAAGCAAGCAATGGGATGGATAGAGGCAGCGTACTGTTCACCTTTCAGGTGCCACACGACTTCTTGGTTATTTCTGCTGCCTCCCACTATCACTGCAAGACAAGAAAATGCTTAATTCTGGCTGCATGGTGAGGGGGCAGCTGTTCTTAAGCATCTTGACTCAGAAGTTATTTCTTCCCACTCAAGTTTAAATTGTCTTACTTTTAACTGTGATTATTGTCTTACTTTTAATTGGGATTGCGTTTTTCATAGTGGAGGCCAGATTGCATGCTTCTGCAGGCTGGGACCTGTCTTCTCTGCTATTGATACTGCGTAACATGCAATAGAGATTGATATTGCTATAATAAAAGCAGCTGAAAAGGTGACCAGCAATAGGAAGGGGAAGAGCAGAAAGGAAATATCAAGTGCATAGGATGAGCAATTGAATCAAGCTTAGTGGGAAAGGCGGGGTTTCTTGAGGAATTTGAAGCAAGACAGAAATGAGCTGGAAGGGAGACGTCCCCATCTTTTCCTCAGATTGGTTGGATTGCAGCCGCCCAGTATACCAGCCCATCATTCAACGCTGATGGACCCTGACACCAAACTGATTGGAAACATGGCGCCGTTGCCAATTAAAAATCAGTGTAAGGGGCCCAGTACCCAGAGAAATCACAGACATTATTGACGAAGCCATCTACTACTTCAAAACAAATGTCCTCTTTAAAAATTATGAAATAAAGAATGAGGCTGACCGAACCTTGATCTATATCAGTGATGGCGAACCTATGGCACGGGTGCCAGAGATGGCACTCAGAGCCCTCTCTGTGGGCACGCACAGAGTTCATCATGTGGGGGGGGAATCGCCCCCCCCACACACACACACACATCTAGGCTGGCCTGGGCTGCTGAGCTTGATTATTAGCATTAAACCTAAGACCTAGTTTTGGGGAAGCAGTGTAGGTAACCCTGTTAAGTGCTGTTAAACCCCACTGATTTTCATGCAAAGAACTAAAGCGCGATCCTTTACCAGGGAGTAAGCTTGGTTGCTGGCAATGTGGCTTGCTTCTGAGTAAACCCTTCTAGGGTCGTGATTCACCCATTGGAAGAGTAGCACGGTTGCTTCAAAGCAAAGCCACCGACTACCACCAAGCTTACTCCCGAGTAACGCACGCCTCAGAGCCTACCTTTTTTTCTAAACTAAAACCTCAGTATTCAGGTTAAATTGCCGTGTTGGCACTTTGCGATAAATAAGTGGGTTTTGGGTTGCAATTTGGGCACTTGGTCTTGAAAAGGTTCGCCATCACTGATCTATATCACCCTCTACGTCTCAGAGTGCTTGAAAAAACTGCCAAAGCGTAATTCCAAGGAGAAAAAGAAATGTACACCCTAGGAATCACAAACTTCCCCATTCCCGGAGAGTCAGGATTCCCACTCAATACTCTCTATGCCAGACCCAGCAACAAACAAGAAGATGAGGTGATGCATATTTTCAGCAACTGAGGCAAGAAACTGGGCTGAAACTTTTGCCTAGCAAGTGGTGGATCTGTTTTGTGAAGAGGCAGTTCATGAACAAGAGCCTGTCAGACCCTGGGCAGCGAAGGGGAGTGTGAAGAGCTGTTTTGTTAAAGCACTTTGCTGCCAAATTTTAAAACTTTTGCCTCTGTTTTATATTTTTTCTACTGAGAGAGAATAAGCATTTTTGGAAGAGGAAAAGGGCACCGACATCATTAAATGTGGAACTAATATCAGGTGCAAGTTTTCTGGTTAAGCTGGAGCTTAATGGTGAATCATAATAAAAACTAGTTTCTAAAAAAAATCGTTTAAAAAGAAGCAAGATAGAAATGGGGCCATTTGAGAAAGTGCTCCCAAAATTGGAAGGGGCATGGTGGTAATAAAGGGTTGGGATGCCCCAATTCTTTTTTTTACTACTAATGGTTTCCTTAAAACATGCATATAGCATATTCTTGATTTCTTTTTTAAATCATGTTAATCCTTGTAAAATATTTAAATGCTATATGTTGCTTGCAAGGAATGTTTGCTACCGTGGCTTTTTTAATTTTTAAAAATATCTATTTTCTAGAGGCCAGTTCAGATGTCAACAAACAGCACAATTGTCCTATATTATTTATTGTATATTTATTTCCAGCCCATCACTAAAGTTCCTATGTGTAACAAGTAACATGTGTCTTGGGGAAATGCAAACAATATGTCTGATTTTTTTCCTTTCTTTTGTTTGTTTCCATGTGAAATCAAGAAAGTTCTTGAACATCAATTCAGCCAAAGCCTCCCCACCCCCATGTCACTGTCCAACCCGGAATATCTCCTGAAATTTATCTTTCTTTTACCTGAGCAAGCATCCAGTGGTTTGATATGCGAGTCATTATTTTAACAGGAGGCTTGATTTTAAATATATTTTCATCTTCTCATTTTGCAGTTATTTTATGAATGTGACCTTCTCGGGCAGGGGGAATTTAAGGAACTAAAAATCTGAAGAAGTATTTTGTGATCCACTCCAGGGCCGCTCCCACTGTAAGGCAAGGTGATGTAACCTGTCCCAGGCAGCAGATTTATGGTTATCGTTAGAGGCCAGAAAATTGTCAGTTATAAAATGTAATATATATTTTTATCAACATGGAATGCTACAGTTCCACATTCAGTTTGAGGGACTAGTCTAGTTTACCGAACTTTCAAATCATCCTCACCCTTACTTGGATGGCCTATTTAAAACTATAGTAGTTGCAAATAATGCTGGCCTGAACCAGCCCCCGCCCCCCCTAAAGGCCATGCCAGCGGGGGCTTGATGGGAATTGAAGCGCCAGAGTTGGACACCCCTGAACTAGTGTATTAAACAAAAACAAATTACTCATTTTTAGAGGAAAATAGCAGCCTGGTTCTAAACATGTTTACTTAGAAATAAGCCCCACTGACTGCTGCGGCTGAGTCAGGGAGCAGATCGCAGATCAGCACTAGAGAATAAGTAGGAGTAGAGCCCTGGCAAGTGTGCACACTCACAGCAGAGCTGTACGTTCAAACACAGCCACCGGGTAAAGGTCTGCCTCTGAATAATAGCAGTATCACTGTGAGGTGGGTATAACATTTGCAAGCTGCTGGCCACATGGCTTGGCCTGACCGAACAGAGTAAAGCAGTGCTGCACACTTACTAATATGATGATGTGCTGTGAGTTCTCTTTGCAAACCAGTTTCACTTTGGCTGAGTTTCCACTAGACTTGGCCTTTAAAATTACTTCTTGATTCATCAGTCTCTGACACATTGCTCTCATATTGAATTCAGTCACCATGAATGAGCTTGATAAGGCTGCCACAAAATAACTGTAACCCTTGTATGGAATCCCAGTCTGCCTTTTGCAAAATACTATTATAAATGTCATTAATGGCTTCAATAATATTTTATGATAAAGAGCAAATATTTAAAACAGAGTGGATAAAAGCAGATGTAATAAAAGCTGCATGGAATATAGGGGCTTGTTTGGATACTGCTGTATGAAGCCAATTATTTTCCCTTTGCTATTTTTAATAGTATAAACGGGAAGTTGGGTTGTGCAGGTAATTTGACAGTGTTTTCTGTGTTCCTGGTAGGAATTCAGCCTTTGGAATTAACTCTGTTTATAATGAACAAATACATTCCACTCACTACAAACCATGAGCGACCATCCTGCAGGTATTGGAAGCAGAATAGGCTGTGAGAGTGTTTGTGGCATGCCACGATAGGCTTTTAGGCTTTCCAAGGTCATAAAGCCAGAGTGGCACTTCTACTAACCTCTCCAGTACTGTTCAGTTGTTTTCTCCCCTAGAAGCAAAACTATGCAAGACATAGAAAAAAGGCTACACACCATGGTGTAGTACAGTGGTGTACATCTGAGTCATTTTAGTTACATTTTGGCACAAATGCGCAACAGTGTAGGGCTTCGTTGGATTATGTTATGTATTTATTTTATGTACTATATTTGTGTTCTGTTTTTCTCCCCAGTGAGGATCCAAAAGGGCAGATATTGCAGGAAGAGAAATTAATTTGGGGGGAGGGGGTATTGCTAAGTGGTTCTGACCTCGTTATGGATTAATTTGGATCCAAGCCAAATTTGAGCAAATAAGGCTGCAGGCAGCCATATAAAAATAAGAGTTGCATTGAGAATTTCATATGTAGTGTGAACCTGTCTTCCTTTTGCCTTTGCAATTGATAGATGTACTTAGCCTTATAAACCATTTTTATTTGTCATTCATTTTTGCTTTGTTTAAAAATTCTTGTGGGCTGTCTGCCTTTGTATTTAAAAAAGGTGTTATATGAATGTTTACTTAAAATAGTCATGCGTCGCCTTTGTGTAGTTTAAAAAGCACACTTATTTCATAATAAATTGCAAAATGTCACTGGCAATAACTAACAAAGGCTGGTTTCTGCTGCAAATAGAAGTATTTTTCTCCAAGCTACAGAAAAATATAGCTAGAAAAATATAGCTAGAAACAGAGAAGCTATAGAAAAATAAATCGTTCATTTATGCAAACCATGGAGAATGCCCTTCCAGATTAGCCCCACTTCTTTGTTTGTACACTGCCTATGTTCAATTTGAGCAGATAAACAAGCAGTCTTGGAAATTTCAGTTACATGTTGTTTTGCAGAAACATATCTTGGTCCATGCTGCAATGAACTGTTAAAACATATCCCACTAATTATGTATAACCACTGAATGTTGCTCTGAGTCATGATGATGCACATTCAGAATACTGGGAGAGGAGTTTGTTAATCTCTTGTTATAGTTACTGTAGGTCTCATGCAAGATACAAAATCTACCATGTGCTGTGTGTGTCAGACAGTGCCTACACACCACTTAAAACCCGCTTAATTTTCAAAAATAGCTCCATGATATTTCAGTTATTTATTTTTCATAGCTCAGTGTTTGGAAACAAGGGCTTACTCCTGACTCTTTGCACATTTGTAACTCTATTGATTTGTCTGGCATTACTCCCAGTTTCTCTTGAGAGCTCAGAATCAAGCCCAGCGAGTACAGATGACTAATTCAATAGATTGAATGAATCAGGGGCTAATTATGTAAATAAGCTACTGTGCCATTATGTGTTTCTGTGATCATTTTTATGCATGAGTGAGTGACTGTGTCGCTTATTCAACACAATATATACTTGTGTGGTCCCTTCCAGAGGCAGGGCACAAATATTATTTCATTGGTGAAAAAAAGGTAGCTTTTGGAAAAAGAGGATGTGGCTATCCTATTTTATCATAGCAACACAACCAGCATATTAGGCCACCCATGAGCACTGCAGTTTCACAAAGTTTCAAATCTGACTCTTCCTACTACAAGTCCAACACTGGAGCTACTGACCAAAAAAACAGTGACATATATAAAATCTGTGATTTGAAATAGGTAAAATTTTGGCCAATGTTACAGCATTAAGCATATTTATTTAAGTCTCATTTTAATCACTGTATAACTTTTGAGTGAGAATGCTTAAAATTGGGGTGCGCAGCACAATATGACAACCAACATAATTGGTTGCCATATTGGAGTTATACTTTAGCCATACAAGTCCATATCAATGAAAAAAGTTTTCAGTTATTTAAATACAGTAGGCTAAACTGGAGCAGTTTTTCAACTGGTGAAAAATAGAAGGATTTCCTCTTTCACCATCAAAAACGTCTATGCTGGGAATCATTGGATCTGCAAGGACAAGTGCCATATTTGAATGGGACTGTAATAAAAAAGCAAATTGAGCAAGATTGTCCATAAAAGCTGGCAAAATCAAACTCATTATTTTAATTGACTTTTTAGAAGTAGTTATTAATATTGTTCTGTATAGTTATTGACTAACTTGTTCATTTTACTAGATTCATTTGTTTTAACTATTTTAAAAGCTGGCTGGATCCAACTTCTTTTTTAAAATTTAACTGACTGTTATTTTAAGTAGTGTTAAATATTTTGATTGCAGTTGACTTTAGCATGCTCATTTTATTGTTATGAGGTTAGTTTAACTGCATTTTAATTTTGTGATGCTGTATGCACATTAATATTTTTGTAAAAGGAGCTAATAAAAATTAAATAAAGACAAAGTGTAAGGTTAACTTCTGCCAAACGAAGCTGTATGTTTGTGATTTCTATTTCCATGCCTAGTATTTCCAGAGAAATAGGCAGAATTAGAAAATTTGTTTTTTTCTCTCTGTTTTCTACGGATATGTATTTAGACAGAATTTGAATCTTGCTTTATGTTAGGTACCTCCCCCCCTCTCTCTCTCACACACACACCTTCTCACACACCAAGCCTACATGTAAATGCTTGTTTTACTACTTGTTTTCTAAAGCTGTTCACACAGAGAGAAAACTAGGTGACAGAGATGGTAGGACAATCTTAACCCCCAGGTTGTCGGTGGAGAATCATCTTTTTGTCACACCTTATGTTGAAACTCCTCCAAAATAGAAACAATCGCTGCAAGCTAAGAGAGGTGATACAACTCTTTTTGCTTGCTGTCCGAGCTTTCTGTTTTCTTGGTGTTCTTTATGTGAGGAAATACTCAAAAGGAGGAGTCCACACACAGTCTGCAATGAGAACCTCCATCAGGACTCTGTTACTAACACCACCTCACCTCACATGCATTTATCTGAAAGCTTCTTGTCCGAGTGGATTGTTACATGAGGTCAGGATCCAAGAGCTGCTTGGGCCTTATCTGACAGGCTTGCGCACTGAACTCAAGTGGGACTTCTTTTCAAGTAAAACACATGAATGAATTGCACTGCAAACTAATTGGGCGCTATGCAGCATTCGTGCAATGTGTCCATTTAAATATTCATGCATGTTCTAGGTCGGAGGCCTCCTTTCACCATACAGCATTGCAGTTTAGGCAATGAGTACAATCTGTCCAACGTGAAGCACTAGTAAGTCTCATTCATTTTCATGACAGTGTCATCCTGAGCATAGTCATACCCTTCAAAGTCCATTGATGTAATTGGGCTTAGAAGGGTGTAACTGCTTAGGATGGCCATGGAAATCACTAAATGTTCAAATTTGCCAGAATAGTATCTGAAGCGCAATGTTTTACTTAGCTAAAGAGAAGCAACAGGTGAAATAAGAATGGGATCAGATTTTTGAAATTTTGACCAATTCATTAAGTATGGGAACTCCTGATCATCAAGAAACAGATATTTCCACTCTATACAAAAATAATGTGACCTATTTTTCTGCTTCCATTGGGCATGACCCAGTCAAAGTTAAGCTCTTTAGATTTCAGTGGGTGAGTTAAGCATGTTCTTAAATATCTCACATTAATCTCAACAAATGTTAAAAGCACTTAACTTTGATTGGGTTGTTCCCTGTGTTTCTATTCTTTAAAATGCCCTCCCTAGATCACATTAAAATACCTTTATTCATTTGTTCTGCAGTCTCTTGTCTGCCCACTCATGGTTAAACCGTTTGATGGTCAGTTTCTTTAAAGATTTAAGCCCCATCTTTTGATCTTAATAATATATTAAACAGTGCAAGAAACATGACTCCAGGAGCCCACATAGGATATGTCATTTGGGCCCTTTCTTGGTATGGAATAGCTGAGAGAGATATTGGGGAAGCATGATGGTAAAGCTTCTCCCTCACTCTCTAACATTTGTAATGCCCATCCTGAAAGTGCTTGTAGTGAGCCCACGGGAAACTCCTCCTCTTTCAAGGAACATTTCTAGCTGCCAAACTAGATGTGGTGATAGCAGAACCAAGAGTAAGGGGGCAATTCCGCACATGAGTAAAATAGGTTCGACCCAGTTCCCTGAGAAGGGTACTGACCTAGGTCAAAGCCATTGTTGTTCCCCACTGCAACCAGCTTGATCCCAGCTCGGAGGGCGGAATCATCCTGTGCCTCTTTGCCGCTCCATTCCGATTGGCTACTATTCTACGGCCATGTTCCGTCTATCCCCACACACGTTATTAAAAAAACTGCCACAGGAATGGAGGGACGAAGATGGCATTTTTTGATTGGCCAGCTGTACGCATGCCCGAAACACTCAGCTGTGATTGGCTGAATGGGGGACTCCTGGCACCAGAGATTCCGCACTTTACTGGAATCGAGCTGAGTTCGAGCGTGGTTCCCTGAAAAAGTAGTAGTTCCCAACTGGATTCGGCAATTTGACTGTTACACGGGGCAAAGCTGGTACAAAACCACGTTGATCCCAGTGGTTGTGCGGGGCACTTAGGTCAAACGCAGCTCGAACTTAGGTCGATAATGCAAGTGCGGAATCGACCAGAGTTCAGCCTGCCACCGAATTCCTTCCTATAAAGGAATCTGGGACTGGGGGCTGTTTAAAGGTTATTGGGGAGGGCTGAACCCTCTCCCACAAAGCCATTTTTTTCTCAACCTTTTTTCCTGGGGGGTGGGGAGGGAACTACAAGACTGAAAGCAATTCCTTCTAGAGGAAAAATAGGTGGAGGGAATGGTTTAGTATCAGCTTTGTACAGGAGGAAACATGCTTGACATCACCTGCCAGGGGCGAATCTAGGTAAACTGGAGCCTGGGGACAAAATCTGAGTTTGGTGCCCCCCCACCCCAGGTATGGACGACCACCTTCCCCTACAACGACCAAACAATGATTTTTTGCACCAGCGCACAAAACACCTCCCACCACCAGCAAAACATACATGGCTTTCTCCCCACCAACTCTCTTTCCCAATTGTGTCCTCACACCAACCCTATGAGGTAGGTTGTTAGCCTCAGAAAGAGCTCCAAGCCAGTGCAAGTGGGAATTAACTTTTAAGCATGTAAATCTCTCACAAGTCACCCCCCCATCTGAAGGTTTACCAAGCAAACATCAGCATCATCTCTCACAAATCACCTCCTACCCCCAGCAAAACAGGCATGGCTCTCTCCCCACCCCTTTCCTAATTGTGTCCTCACACCAACCCTGTGAGGTAGGCTGCTAGCCTGAGAAACAGCTCCAAGCCAGTGCAAGGGGAATTAACTTTTCAGCATGTAAATCTCTCACAAGTCACCCCCCATCTGAAGGTAGCAAACAAAAGTCAGCATCATCTTCAGTTCTGCTGCTTCTGGGCTCCCTGCTCAGCTTGCCTTTTCCTGTGCCTGCCGGCGCCCGGCTGTGGGGAGAAGGCTTCTGAGTAATGCCACACTTAATTTAAGGTGAATAAGGCATGCTGGGTTAGAGGGAGGGGAGGCGGAGTCCTGCTCCTGGGAGCCCAGTGGGATTTCTCCCCCGCCCCCTGGACACTCCAGGCCACCGTACAGAGTGGGCGGAGCTACGACAGGCATTGGGAGCAGTCAGCCTGCTTCAGTGCCTGCTTGCTAGGGCTTGCTCAATCTCTCCCTGTGTAGGAGGATGTTTTGGTGCCCCCCACGTGACCTCAATCGATGCGCCCGGGGACAAGAGGTACCCCATGTCCCTAGGCAGGTACGCCAGTGTCACCTGCCCATTTTTTGCAATCCCGGGCAGGCAGCAGAAATAGCTTTATTGCACCCCTGGTGGGTTGCCCGACACTGATAGATTGTATTTGGCTTGGTGGGTCACATGATGTGGAAGCATATTTGCAAATCAGCTGGAGCTCCCGAAGTGCTGTGCTGAGATTTCTAAAATTGGCTGTATATTTGAAAGGAAACATGCAAATATAAGAGGTTTTTTATGCATCCCAGTTTGGCCCTAGAATGACTCACAATAAGGGGCTTTCAGATCTGATTTTATGATAGGCAATTGATGTGCAAAAGGCAGATGGCTATGTGCACAGTGGACAAACCTGGCCAAAATGTAGTTGTTCTTGTATACCTGGACACTGAATATTCTCACAAAAAAAATACACATAAGGGGAAATGTCTGTTTTAGGTGATAATGGTATTTTGTGGGCCTATTCAACTGAACTGTCTTGTGGGACTGGGAAAAATATTTGCAAAATTGGAGACTGATCATTATTACAATCACAAGCATGGCTCGTTTGTTTTTTTAAACAACTCCCCATGAAATCTGTTAAAAACTCCTATTATATAAAAGACCTCAAAATATAACGAGGACACAAGTCATATCTGACATCAAGAAGGTGGTGTCTAAATACTGGATCAGGTTGAAGAGCTTGAGTTAAAACTTAACTGTATTTGTTCTGAGAAGCTTGCTCTTTGCTGAGAGAAATGACAGGGAACTGGATTAGTTAATGTCGATCTTTTGATAAGAAAGTCCTCAGTTACGCAAGGGAGAAAGTGAATGCAAACCTACATGCAGCTATTAGTGGTCTTCATAAAAGCAAGTTCCCACTGTACGCCAGCCAGTTGAGAAGTGTCTGCTTCAAGTATGAAAGGAAATGTCCCAAGAAATATTAATACATGCCGGGGCTTCGTTAACACTAATAAAACGCCCAGGCATGCAAAAGGGGAAGGTACACAACCAAGGTGGAAAGAAGAAAACTTGTACCAACCAGGCTACAATAATTATTTCAAAAAAATTTTGTCTCCTGCTGGAGTAGCAATTTACTTACAAGTAACCAAAATAATTTTACAACACAATGTAGATCCAGAAATACCAGGTTCAGAAGAACTATAATCAATTTGTGATTGATCTGACCATGTCACCTTACATGGCCTTCTTGTAGAAAACTTATTACTAAAAAAGGATTTGTTCTGCATCCATTGGTAAACATAACCCTTAGAGTAATCATTTGAGTCCGTATTGAACTTCCTCTTCTTATAGTCATGAATGTTATCACTGAAAGTTTTAATATCAGCATCAATCTGAGCAACTGGTGTCATGACTGTGAATTCTGGGTGCAGTTTCAACTGTTTTCACCCAGCAGCTGCAATTCTAGTTAAGAGCTGTTGTAACAGCCAGCTGCTTTGTCTTGACACACATACACACTCTGAACTGTGGTAAAGTGTGATATTTCAGCTAAAGAGAGACTTCCAGCTAGAGATATAAAATTTCCAGAAATTTTGAAGCTACAGGGGTAAGGGACTTGTTTTATAGGGGGGGGGGGAGGATGAAAATTTGGGAAGCACTGAAATGTATGCAGTAATTTCCTACACAATTGTAACTAACTTTACTGATTGAACAACTTAAAATGCATTCGTTATCACTCAGCATATAAAAACATACCTTTTGCCATATCTGTGGAACTGAAAGGTATAAATTGCTGCACCCTATGATGTCATAGAACATATATCTTTAATTTGTGCCATCTGAGAGGTTGGGGAGTAGGTTGAAGGTGAAAACAAATACTGTAGTATTTGAACAACAGTAGGAAGGATTGCCAGCATGTTTGGATAGTAAGTCCAAATGCTGCATGATTGAAATTAGTGAAATGTTTTATAAGGCAAAGTTTTTCTCATTCAAGAAAGAAAATACCAGGTGGTTTTTATCAGTACTTCCCAATTTTCCCCCTGGGCCTTTGGTTGAGGCCACCCCATGAATTAAGTATACCATATGAATTAGTTGGTCTTCCACACCTATGTTACCTGGTGCTATATTGTCATCAACAATACTGTGTACCTCTTCCATCTGGTGCGTGAGCCCTCCCCCATCTGCTTGTTTCTTCATCCCCAGTAAATAATGGAAGGATGAGAGAGGCTTGGAATTTATTGTGACAGCCATCTATATTGGTTTTTGTGGATTATATAGGGTTGTTATTCACTTATATTGTGGAGTTTTAATTATGATTTTATATGATATTGTGTTAGATTCCAATTCATATTATAAGTCGCCCTGAGCCTGGCTTCGGTCGGGAATTGCGGGGGGGGGAGGGAAAGAAAGAAAGAAAGAAAGAAAGAAAGAAAGAAAGAAAGAAAGAAAGAAAGAAAGAAAGAAAGATAGATAGATAGATAGATAGATAGATAGATAGATAGATAGATAGATAGATAGATAGATAGATAGATATTTGCATTAAGAAGCATTTTACTCAAGATAAAAGCTAAATGTATTTCACAGGAATTTTTCTACTGCTTGCTCAAACTTTCCTATTTTTTCCTAGGGGAAAATTAGGTGGGGGGAGAAGTCTGGGGAAAAATTCCCCAATTTTTCCTGTCATCCTGCCTTCCGCCTTACATTTCTACTTCCATTATACTCTCAAGCGCCAGATTATCTACCATCAGAGTGATGTGTTCATTCACGGTCAGTAAAAACAACCGAATGTGCCGCAGCAGTATTTCTTTACCTTGTTTTCTGCTTGTTAATTCTTTTGGTGGGGGGGAGGACTATTTAGCTATGTGTAATTGTGTTCTAAATTGTGTTCTTAAAAAGTAACATACAATAGTGGGGAAAAAAACAATTAAAACCAATAAAATCGCAAACAATATGAAATAGCAATCAAGCACAGTTTTAGAAGCAAGAAAACAATCCTGCACAGCAGCAGAGCACAATTTTAAAAACCACTTTTTAAAAAATCCAAGTATAGGAAGGAGATCTTATCTCAGTGTAAGGAACTAGATGTCTTTTCCTGCTGTACTAATTTATTAACTCAAGAATCGAGTTCATCGGATACGTATAGAGAAACTGGTGATATAACTACAAAGGAGGTCAACGATGGTAAGGGCGACATGGTGCCATCTGGCAGCTCTTCTCTGCCTTACAGGATATTAGCCCAGTTTCCAGAGGAGCATCAGCAATCTTGCTGTGAAACAAGTACTATTTTTTTTTGTTCAATGTATCAGTTGTTGTCCTGGAAATCATCCTAATAATTAGCATTGATAGAATTCAACATATTTTGCATTTTTCCTTCACTAATCGTTATAACAGCATTGTATACCCAATAATTATCGTCTTCACATTGCAAATGAGAGCATACCTGGGCACAGCTTCCCATTTCTGACAGTTGTCCTCTATACTTTGCACAGGGCCAGAGGTGGGATCCAGCAGGTTCTCACCAGTTCCCGAGAGTGGGTTACTAGTTATTTGTGTGTGCCGAGAGGGGGTTACTAATTGGGTCCGCTTTTCCATCTCCACACCCTTGCCTCCCCCTCTCTTCTTCTTTCTCGTAGCCCGGAGCTTGCCGGCTAGTAAGAGGAGGGACCCTTTACCTACTGTTGGGTCCAGGGGACTCCTTAGTTGTGTCTGTTGGCAGTAGACAATAGGACTTGCTATAATGAGTTTAAATTATGGACAGAAAGATACCAGCTGGAAATTAGGAACTTTTTTTTACAGTAAGAGTTTTTTACAGTAACAGAGAAATTATTAATGCCCCGCCCCCGGAATGCTTGGTCACGCCCCCATCATGCCCCGCCCAGCCCCATTGGCACTGCGCCACTGTTTGAATCCCACCACCATGGGAACCTGTTACTAAAAATTTTGGATCCCACCACTGCACAGGGCCTGCGTTTTTATCAAAAGGAGAAACGCAACTCAATTATTAAATTGAGATGAAGAGCAGGGGGCAGATATGTGGATATTCACATAAGTGCCTACATGAATCGGCCCACAATTGTATCGTCACCCACACAATGCAATTTTCTAATTCCCTGAATCACAGCATTGGGGATCTGTGTGCGCATTATAAGGGCCTTAGGACAAATTAATCATTTCGGGCTTAAAGAGTTACTGTAAAGGAATCTTGAGGACTTATTCTAAAGGCACCAAGAACCTCCTTCTTGCACAAGGTTATTAGACAGTTCTGCTATTTCATTCTGCTCTTTAATAAATAAAATGGAAGAAAGTTTTGAAAGAGTTGAAATCACAGTACAACAGGAGTTTCCGGTTTTCACAGACAACACCCATCTGAACTGCATAAGGAAGGAGGAACATAAGTCATGTTTGCTAACCAGAAGTATGACTTGACACCAACACTGTTATTAGGAAAGCTATAAGCAAGGCCAAAATGTTAGGCAGTCACTGCCATGCAAAAAGCTATCGCAAGTTTTGACAAGGCAGTTGTTGCACCTCAGTAGTAGACAAAAGTCTGCTAGGTAAGAGATTGGCTGTGCAATCCGAAATCCCAGATGCCAGTGCATGGCCAACACACAGCTTTTGAATCTTTCAGGGGAGAAAATAGGCAAAAAAATGGCACGGCTTCAAGGGGCTGATGGCCCAACTGCACTAGAGACCGTAGTAGCATCAGTCCCACCCACCAATCACAGTGCAAGGTGCCAATTACACCTCTGTCAATCAGATACGGAAACCGACACACAGCAATGCCAGCTAACGCCCCCTGACATCACACACAAGGGAACACACCAAACACATGGCACTCTGTACTACATGGAGAACTTCAGCAAGCTCAGTCAGAACCCCATAACAGCTCTATTCCTGGAAACTGCCAACTAGTTATTTAAAATAGTGATAAGTCCA
The DNA here is from genome assembly GCF_021028975.2 of Sphaerodactylus townsendi. NCBI lineage: Eukaryota > Metazoa > Chordata > Lepidosauria > Squamata > Sphaerodactylidae > Sphaerodactylus > Sphaerodactylus townsendi. The sequence continues at coordinate 16,593,365 of NC_059435.1, forward strand.
GCTTCCTCGGGGCACAACTGGGCTCAAGGCAAGTAATAACCAATGACAATGGACAATAAATATAAATACACTGAAACCTCACAAATAAAAACAACAAAATAGGAACGCTCTATCAAATCGCCAGGAAACAATTATTTTGCCAACGATCTCAAAATACTCCCGAGGTTTTACAGAATACCGGTAGTTCCATTTTGCAGCCTCTTTGAAAAGCCGGCAGAGTAGAAGCCTGCCTGGCCCCTTCCAGGAGGCTGTTCCATAAATATGGGGGCAACAGCTAAGAAGCCCCAAACCTGGGCAATTGCAAAATAAACCCTAGACAAAGAGGCACAGACCCCCGATCGTGAAGGGCTTCAAAGGTAAGCGCCAGCATCTTGAAGTGAACCCAAAAACAAACGGCCAGGAGATGTAATAGTAATATGGTTTAGTTGGAAGGATGTTGTATGGCAGAAATGAAGATAAATACAATACCAACAAAGGAGGATTGGATATTGAAGGTCACAGAATATTCAGAAATGGCAAAATTGACAACTTTAATAAAAGACAGTGATAGTTTGAAGTTTGAAGAAAAGAAGTTTGAAGAGAAGTTTGAAGAAAACTGAAAACCTTTTATGGACTATCTATTGAAAACATTCGGTATCAACTGAAAACATGAGGTAATAGAGAAATAATTGCAGGCTTCTAAAAGAAAACAACAGAATGAATTAGACCATTAGCAATGATACAGAGTGTATTTGATAAATTGTTTTATTTTAAATATATGCGCAAACCTAGAATGGATTAGAATTCGACAATGAGATAGCTGGAAGTCACTTCATAGGTTTATGGTGTTTAGTTCAGTTAGTTATAATTGGTTGTGTTTAGATATTGTCAAATTTGTATTTTATTTTTTCCTGTAGTTTTTGCATCCTTTATTTCTATTTTGTATTAATGTAACTGGATGTGGGGGGGTATATAGTGATATACGTTTTTTTTTTCCTTTTTCCTTTTTTTGCGTTGGGAAAATAAAAATGTATTAACAAGATTTCTGCCGAATGGGTGGCTGCATCTGATGCATGAAACTTCCACATGAGCTCTATGATCTCAAGTCCCATCTGCCAGAATTATGACAGAGGCAGAGCCTTCCAACAATAAAAGACTCCTGAAAGTAGGTTGGTAAACACCGGTTAACAGTTCTTTGAAGTAATTCCACTGCTCCACTCTTGGGTGTTAGCAAAAAGAAGACGACGAAGCAAGCGCTTGAGATTCATAAAGTAGTATTAGTTTAATAGATGTACATGATTCACATTTCCCGGACTTCCATTTTTTAAAATAGCGTCAGCTGTCCGGCGAAGTGAATACTATATTCATCTCCTTGGATCACAACCTATTTTCTAAGAAAGCGCAAATTCAAGCTCATTTTATCTAGGACATATTTGAAAAAGATACTCCTGAGGAAGCATAGAACAATTTGGGGGCACTTTAAACATGACTCTTTGCTTTACAAATTAAATGAATCAGCTTCATGACTAGCTAGTCATGAATCAGCTTCATTTACTAGTGCTAAAATGCTCTTAGCTGTACACATAATGACACTTCCAAATTCAAAAGACATGAAATAAAGACAGATGAAATAGTCTCTCTTTGTTGAAAAACTCCTGGTGGTACAATGAATAATGACTACCTATTCTACTGCTTCTGAATCACAAAGTCTGTTTAAGAATACTAGCAATCCTCTTTTTTTACTGCTGCAGAGAAGAAAGAGAGAATGCTGGGTGATATGCCTAAACTTTCTCTCTGGCCACCACAGACGGAAAATCTAGCCCTACCTTTGCAACCAGAACCAGAGAGTGTGACTGTGTAGAGTAGCCATCTAGTGGTAGAAAATAGTTTTGCAGGAAATATGGAAAATGTTGCTGTTAAGACCTATGCCAGGGTTCCCAAACATAGCACCGGGGGCAGTGGTGGGATCCATAAATTTTAGTAACAGGTTCCCATGGTGGTGGGATTCAAACTGTGGCATAGCGCCAATGGGGCTGGGCAGGACATGGCAGGGGCATGGCCAGGCATTCCGGGGCGGGGCATTCCCGGATGGGGCTGTGGCAAGGACGCAGCTGCTCCGGTCCTTGGGCGGGAAACAAGTGCACGCAGGCGCAGGCTGCCACGCACGCTGGTGTACCTCCTGCTAGACTGCTTCAAGTTCTGGGGGCTACTGCTGAGAGGAGGGGTGTATAAGGCAAAAATCACGTGGCAAAATCACCAATTAGTAACCCCCTCTCGGCACACACAAATAATTAGTAACCTACTCTTGGGAACCTGTGAGAACCTGCTGGATCCCACCTCTGACCGGGGGGCACCATCACCCTCCCTTGCCTCTTTTGGTGGCCACTGAGGTTTTTACTAAACGTGGGGAGCCATTTTAAGGCAGGACTGCCCTCATTCAAATGAAATAGGTTTTTGATTGGAGGATGAAGAAGACCTGGGCTTTCCCCATTCTTCCTTCAGGTTTTCCTTCTTCTGTGGAGGTGTAACGTGTTCCATTTGGTTCTGCCTCCAGCAGCAGCCATTGTGGGTTCGCACTCACTACGCCCTCTCGACATTCAAGAGGTGCCATGCTGGCAGGGACTGATGGGATTTGTAGTCCATGAACATCTGGAGAGCCGCAGGTTGCAGACCACTAGATGAACAGAATCAGAACCATGCATGGGGAGAAGGGGCTTGATCCTTTCTCGCTGCACTATTTCCCCCAATCTGGCACAGTTCATGAGAACTGCTATTTGCCTTGCTGGGAAAGGGAGAGAGAGAAAAGAAAGACTACTGTTTATCAGATTTGACTTTATTAACTAAAAAAAGTGGATAGAAATGGCAGGAGAGAGGCAGGGAGTGAGAGAGAGAGAGCAGACAGTGAAGTAGTAAATACAGTTGCAAATAATCCCAGTGTCCAAAATGCGCAAATTGCATCAAGTTTTTCACCTCTTGGCTAGTCCCAGAAAGGGCCCACCCCATGGGAGGAGAGGTTGGGGGCCAGGTTCTGGGGGAGATCAGAAAGGAGCTGGGAGCAAAGGTGGGATCCAGCAGGTTCTCACAGGTTCCCGAGAGTAGGTTACTAATTATTTGTGTGTGCCGAGAGGGGGTTACTAATGGTTGATTTTGCCACGTAATTTTTGCCTTAGTTACGCCCCTCCTCTCAGCAGTAGCGCGCAGGACTTGAAGCAGTCTAGCAGGAGGTGCACCGGCATGCGTGGCAGCCTGCGCCTGCGTGCATTTAATTTTCCAGCCAAGGACTAGCACCAATTCTGTGTCCCTTGCCGCACAGCCCTGCTTAGCTTGGAATGCCCTGCCCCCGGAATACCCAGCCACGCCCCTGTTGTGCCCCGCCCAGCCCCATTGGCGCTACGCCACAGTTTGAATCCCACCACCATGGGAACCTGTTACTAAAATTTTTGGATCCCACCACTGGCTGGGTGGTAGAGAAAAAACTGCCTGTAGGTTTGGATCACTGTGTAGGCAACCCAGGAGAGCTGGAGTAGAGCTCTAAAAGTTCAGGAGGAATTTGCTCAAAGTTTGAGAGAGGGCGGCTATAGAGACTGAGCCTTAATTCTATCGTTGCATTCTCAAGGGTTGGGTGGGAGACACCAGCAAAGGAGCCACCAGGGGGCAGGAGAGAGGAGGTTAGGAGTATGGCATGAGGTGAGAGGGCACAAGACAGTGTTGGCAGGACAGGAAGCAGAAGAGTACAGGATTTGGAAGGAAGAGAAAGAAGGAGAGAGTAGGGTGCAGAGTACTCTGTCCCTACAAGAAAGGAATAATACACATTATATGTACTTTGTGGTGCTTTGGAAAAAAAAAATATGGGAGAGAGAAAACCTTAACCGAGAACCTGGTTGGAAATTGGGCTATTTATTCTCCGATTTGCTTTTTTGTGGAGGGTGGGGAGTTTGATTTACACTCAACAGAAGAGGGATGTTCTATGAGGAGCAACAGAATCATTTTATTAGGAAATGGTTGTGATACTCAGTGACTGGTAAGGGATCCAGATTTTTTAGTAACAAGGTTCCCCATGGTGGTGAGGATTCAAACTTTGGCTGATGGCTTGTAGCCAGGGTTCCAATGGGGCTAGGCATGGCACGACGGGGGCGTGGCCCAGGAACATTCAGAGTGATCTGGGCATTTAATAATTTCTCTGTTACTGTAAAAAACTCTTACTGTAAAAAAAAAGTTCCTAATTTCCAGCTGGTATCTTTCTGTCCATAATTTAAACTCATTGTAGCAAGTCCTATCGTCTACTGCCAACAGAAACAACTACTTCTCCTCTAATTGACTGCCTGTATCAAATGCTTAATACTTTCAAATAGCTTAATTTTTGATTTTCTAGAGAATCAAAAGAAGGATACTTTCGCTTAAACAAGGAACTTTGGGACAAGATTTCCTAAAAGGCATGTTTTTAAAACCTTATTGCCCAACAGGGAGAGTATACCCAGGTTTTCTACAGCCTGCAGCCAAGCTAACCAGCCATAGGAAACTAACAGGACTTTACTTGATTTTTTTGGACCCTAATAATGGAATTTCCTAGCTTGGAAGAAGCCAGACCCAATTAGTAACCCCCTCTCAGCACACACAAATAATTAGTAACCCACTCTCGGGAACTGGTGAGAACCTGCTGGATCCCACCTCTGGTTGATACCTTAATGATTACAGGAAGGAGACTAGATTGCCCTCCCCTATGGCCTCAGCATTATTTTGAAAGTCTACTGAGTTACACTGGAATGCTTGCTGAACTTCTTAAAATCCTTGACCATTTTTTAGGGGCAGTAATTTTCAAATGACCTCAGAGCCCAGGAGCGTGCTTCTCACAGGACACCTGATGGCCTTACCTTGAGATGGCATCTGACGTGGCTTTAGTTGCCTTCTCTAGCGTAAGCTCTTCTTTCCTGGCACTTCTGTTTAATTATCTCACTGAGCAACAGGAGAGTCCACCAAAACAGAGGTTATGCCAAGGACATTGGTCACCAGCAGCATCTCCAGGGATTTTAAGACCTTGACGTGTATGGTCATCCCGCCAGCCTTATCTGGTTTGAACTTAATACTGGCTCTTAGCATCTGATATTCCTAAAAGAACAACTATAAAGAGTCTCAGGGTGAAAAAGGACTTGACTTGGGGTGGTGACCAACCATCTACGTGGTGAGCTGGGGTGTATCTGGTTCCAACTGGGAGCAGCAGTGGCGTAGTGGCTAAGAGCAGTGGCTAAGAGCAGGTGCACTTTGATCTGGAGGAACCGGGTTTGATTCCCAGCTCTGCCGCTTGAGTTGCGGAGGCTTATCTGGGGAATTCAGATTAGCCTGTACACTCCCACACACGCCAGCTGGGTGACCCTTGGGCTAGTCACAGCTTCACCAGGAGACTCCTCTCAGCCCCACCCACCTCACAGGGTGTTTGTTGTGAGGGGGGAAGGGCAAGGAGATTGTAAGCCCCTTTGAGTCTCCTACAGGAGAGAAAGGGGGGGGATATAAATCCAAACTCCTCCACCACCACCTCCTCCTCCTCCTCCTCCTCCTCCTCCTCCTCCTCCTCCTCCTCCTCCTCTTCTTCTTCTTCTTCTTCTTCTTCTTCTTCTTCTTCTTCTTCTTCTTCAGTTAATTCACAAGATGGCTTAGAAAAGCTGCTGTTCTCTCAGCCTCCTGTCTGCAATAAGGATAACACTATAAGGCCCTGAGAGGGTTGTTCTAAGTCGGTGGAATTCACTGTGTGTATATGCTAAGTGCATTTAAAAGTCACTGTAACGCTATCAACAATGTCTTTGAACGCAAAAGGTCTTTTGAAATCGAACAGTGTAAACACTCTGCAGAATTGATACCATGGTTTGTTTCACCTTTATTTATTTTATTTATTTATTTATTGTTACAGCTTCTATACCGCCCCATCCCCGGAGGGCTCTGGGCGGTGTACAACAAAAAATATAAATAGACGAATTATAAAATCTTTAAAACAGCGATAACAATAGCAGTAAAAGTAATAATAGAGGCGTCCGACTAACCCCATTTTTAAAATTCTCCCCAAAATTCTCCCCAAAATTCTCCCCAAAAAAGGGGGAGGAGGGTGATGAGTCACATTTGATAATGGCCACGGTGGGACTCTGCCCTGTGATCCCTCAGCTATCTCAAATGCAAATATTTCAGCCTCTGTGGTCTATCAGGGGTGCCTTGGAAATGTTTATGCTGCCTGTTGGACTAATGGACAAACTGGAAGGAGCAGCTGTTTCACACAGCAGACATGTCAGTGCCTCTGCCACATTTTTCCCCCTCCCTGGGCTGATGATGGTGAGCTTTTGATTCCTTGTACACAGCTTCAACAGAATATTGTTCTGTTACAGTTAAATGTCTGAAGAAGAGAACTCTGAAACTCACACAAAATGTACAGCAGTCCCCACTTTCTCAAATCACATACCTGCAGCCCAATCTGAGGGCCAGGGGGTTGAGGGGTGGGGAGAAAAGAAGAAGAGGAGGAGGAGGAGGAGATTGGATTTATATCCCCCCTTTTTCTCCTGTAAGGAGGTGGGTAGGGCTGAGAGAGCGCCAAAGAACTGTGACTAGCTCAAGGTCACCCAGCTGGCGTGTCTTGGGGTGTCCAGGCTAATTTGAATTCCCCAGATAAGTCTCCACAGCTCAAGTGGCAGAGCAGGGAATCAAACCCGGTTCCTCCAGATTAGAATGCACGTGCTTTTAACCACTGCGCCACTGCTGCTCCTAATTAGCAGTAATTAATCGGCAACATTAATCGCATAGTGGATTATATTCGGAATTAATGGAATGGATCTAGAGTGCAGTGGGGAAACATGCAAGGTACTCACAATCTAGCTAGGCCCCTTCCGCACACGCAAAATAATGCATTTTCAAACCACTTTCACAACTGTTTGCAAGTGGATTTTGCTATTCCACACAGCTTCAAAGAGCACTGAAAGCAGTTTGAAAGTGCATTATTCTGCACGTGCGGAATGAGCCTAGCTTAGAACGCTCAGCAGAAATGTGGTTGGTTTTGAGAACTGAATAGGCATGATGGGCAAGGCTGAAATGCCAGAGACAGAAGTCGTACAACTCCCACCCCCACCTCACCCAAGCTCACACGGCAAGCTTGACTTTTTTTTCTGTTGGGGGGTGATGGAGCTATAAAGTTGCCAGACCAAATCTGCTACCTGTGGGAAGACTGGAGGTGGAGGTATTGAGGGGGGGGGGGGCAATGTTGGCTGCATCCTTATGTCACTTCTGAGGAAAATGTGGAAGTGACATATTTATTTCCTCTAGGAATCAGCAGAAATTCTATTATTTTATCAGAGATTCTGCTGATTCCTAGAGTTACCCTGTGTTAATTCCAGGCTTTCCCCAGAACTGACATAGTGATGCAACCAATGTCTCTCTCCTCACCCCTGCCTGCCATCACTTGGAGCAGTGGCAAGCAACAGGCCCTGGAGACAGGGGATCCCCGCACCAGCTGGGGAAAGGCAAAGAGCCATGCAATAGTACCGCAGGAGTGTGCATGCATTTGTGCAAACATTTGTGATGAAGTTTAGAATGACTTTGGTCGAATCCCCACTACCGTCTTAGCCAGGTTTCACACTAACCAGGTTTGAGGGACGACCTCCCCATTGCTTGCGTGGCAGATTCCGTTTCTGGTGCTCGTTCTCCCCGTTAATCTGCGTTCCAGCAGGACCTGGTTGCAAGTGGCATAGACCCCATTAACACAGTTCAGAGCTGATTCGAGGGGAGGGATGAGGGTTGAAACCCTGACTCGTTTCCCGCCCTGGAGTGTGATGCAGAATTTGGGCAACCAAACAGCACTGCGATGCACACGCAGCCTTTCCTTGGTTTCATTTCCGCTTTTGCGATCAGCCAGCGGAAGGGGATGCAAACATTAAACAGTCAAACGCGTTACTTTGAATCGTTCATGGTTTACACAGGTAACAATTAACTGTTTGCACAGTGAAACGTTAAACTTTTACATGATGTTTTTTTTTAATCACACCCCTACAATGTACATTTCCGCAGTGGGAAAAGGTCCCGCCCCATCAAGGCACGCCAGCCAATCAGGGGAGACCGGCGAAGCAAGCTAGCCTGGTAGCGGGGATTGCTAAGAGTTCTGCAACCGGGTGTATCTGCTGTGTGCTCACTGCAGTGGGGAGGGAGAAACTCCGATGAAGAGGACACGGTTTCACAACGAACAGGTTTGGATCTGCGTGCAAATTTCAAGTGGGGATTCGATCCCAGTGTGTTTGAGTGCAAATTGTTTTCTTAGAGTGCAAGAATGCTGCTTGCAAATTTCAATCCCACTGTAACTGGAAAAGAGGGCTGTTTGATCTATTACATGTTAAAACATGTCACTTGTGAAGAAGGGAGGGAGCAAATTAAACCAAAGGTGTACCATACACTGAACCTTTCGCCCATCATTCATTCCCTCTGAAACCGGCTTCTCCGTGCTGCTTTTCTGTCATTGGGGTTTATTTCTGGTTCAAACCCCATTTGGGAGAAATGCAGCCAGGGAGAGGGAACTAAAGAGGAGGAAGGGGTTTAGCTTCCCACTCCCACCCATCCTTTTTTCAGCAGGGTACCAATTGGGAAATGCATCTGTGACCCACATTCTAAAACACAGAGCTGCTGCTAAAGCATCTAAGTCATCCCTTCGATGGCCTTTGAAAGGGAATAAACGAAGTAATAGAAATAGGTTTCTCAACAACTAGTAACCAAGGTGTTTTCCCCACAGCCAAAATATCCTGGGAGAAAACCGGGATCATACATACCGGGATGTTTCTATCTCGGTTTCTCCCTCCGTAGCGCGTTCAGGCCGGGAGGAAGAACTCCAGGTGACTATGCAAGGCCCTGGTTTAGTTTGATTTCCCTTGCCAACATTGCTGTGCATGCGCAAACTGTCCCATTTTTCCGCCATTCTGATTGGCTGCAGCTGGTGAGGCAGGAAAAATAAACCGGTCCGTCTCCTGCAGTGTTTGCATGGGACCGGGAGCGGCGCAATATTTAAAAAGAACCCCCAATTTTATCTTTTTTTGAAAGGCGCAGGATAAAGGAAATCTCATGGGGCGGACCTGAGTTAGACCTGGAAGCCATGCGGAAATCATGGCCGGGATATTTCACCTCCTTATCCCAGGATATGTTGGCCGTGGGGAAAACACCCAAGACATCTAGATAAAGAGGTGATATTACCCCTGAGTACTTACTTGATGTTGGGGACAGACAGTTCACGAGGCCTGTTGCCTTCATGCCTTCCGTGGAAGCTTCCTGGAGGCATCTGGATGATACACAATCGTCACAACAAGATGGTGGACTAGATAAACCTTCCTTCTGACCGCCCTCAGCTCTTATGTTCTTAATCCAGGATGCGATGGAGAAATCCAGAAAGTCAAGAAGAAACAGTTCACGACCTCAAGTGTGCTGTAAAAGAGAACAGGATATTCAAAGGTGCGTGGCAAAATGTCAAAACTTAGACTTCACCCATGTAATAAGGGAAAGAAATGAGAATTCCTACTTAAGAGGCAGCCGTCTTGCAGTGCACGCTTCGAGGGAAATATCCAGCCGAAAGCTACGGTTTCCCATGTCCATTAAATCTTTGGTATCGGTTTCACCATGTCTCCCAAGAGACACCAAATATGAAAGGGCTTTGAAGTAATATGAATCCCCGACTGCTAAGCAATGATCAGTTCATGACTCATAGATGAGTCAGCAGGCGGCAAGTGGCGTATTATGCGTCAACAACCTAGCAAAATGAAATAATTTTGCAAAGACCCTTCCCTGTGATCTTTACAGCAAAAATCCCATGGACAACAATTACAAAAAAAATCAACCAGAAAGCATGTAGTGGTTTGAGGACAATCCCAAGCAGGTCTATGGTACTTGGAACTACTTCAGACTTGTGAATGTCCACCAGTATTTATTGTCAAGACCACAGGTGTCAAACTCGCGGCCCTCCAGATGGTATGGACTACGGTTCCCATCATCCCCTGCCAGTGGATGATGGGAACTGTAGTCCATAACATCTGGAGGGCCGCGAGTTTGACACCTGTGGTCAAGACCAACGTTCTCTGTAGGCCTGTGCATGTGTGCAGCCGCATAGCCATGGAAGGAAACTGTAGCTGCAAGCTGTAGATTTTATTAGGAAAGCAAGAGTAACAATCGAAAGACGATTCTGAAAGGCACATATTCAAGCATGAGCTTAAATCCCCAATGTCCCCTCCCCCACCCCATTGGCCAAACGGCGCCAACCTCCCCCGTTCCCACAGAATCAAAGGGAAAGTACAAAGGAAAGAAAACACTTCACACCTAGAAGGATGTGAACTAAACCAGGCTCCGAGGCCGACTGGCCCAGAGCGGAGATTGCTGACACTGGGGTGAGAGTAACCATCCATCACTTGACGACCCCCCTCCCCAAACGACAGGAGGATGCCATCCCGACACTGATGCCATGCAGAAACGGGCTGCCCAGCAGGGGGAGCTCTCCCAGGTGGCTCTGTTCCACACAGCATTTCCAGTCTGCCACACAGCTCATGGGAACTGAGATGTAGGAGATGATTGGCATCTCCTACATGACGATGTTGCAATCCGGGAGTGATCCTGTCACACCTGATGATGTCCCAGTGTTCGTCCCAAACTATGGGGTAAGAAGACACTTCTGAGTCATGCTGGTGTTTACATTATTGTGCCAGGGATGCTAGTCCCCCCTTCCCCAGAACTGTAATTCCACACTTCCTCCATCTCTCCCTTAGAAGGCAATTTGCACTAAAATCTATGCCAGAGTCACACATTTGGGACTTAAAGAGGGATAACGGTACCATGAAAGTCAGTCTGAAAGAGGGTATGTGTATGGTGTTGGAAGTGAAGGACTTTACGCTGTTTCCTCCCTCAATGACAGAGGAGGACTTATCAGTGAGAGTCAGATAGCTAGAGGGGGTCAAGACACTGGACACCTTTCTCTACCACTCTGACACTATCCCTTTGATGTCTAGATTGCTACTCTCACGGGACTTCCTTCCTTCCTTCCTGCTGCTTCTCCTCTCTCCACCATTCTCCTCCTCCTCTCTCCACACACCAGAGGGATGCAGACAGCATCTTTCACCATCCAGCTAGACAGATTAGAGATGAGAATAGAGAACCGCTCTCTCCACTTTCCTATCCAGAATGGAGTTCACTAATAAAGACTCCTCTTATTAGTTAGCAACTTCAAATTGACTCCTTGTTGCCAGCACACACGCATGCCTGGAGAGGAGACATCTGAGGAGGGATATGATTAGAAGTTCATAAAATTATGCATGGGGTAGAAAGTGTTGACAGAGAGAAATTTTTTCCTTCTCACAAATACCAGAAAACCAGGGGTATACACTGAAAAATGCTGGGGGAAGAATTAGGATCTAATAAAAGGAAACACCTCTTCTCACGCCAAACCTGTGATTGGTGTTTTTCAATCCATGCCATCAGGAGGTAAGTCATGCCACCAACCCTGGGATAGCTCTTACCTAAGGCTTGACCAGATTTTATGGAGTGAGAAGTCGGTATTTATGGCTACACAATCTTGATCCCGCATGATCTGAGATTGCACACTGCCTTAACAGACCAGGTGACTCGGGAGCACGAGCCACAGAAGGCCATTGTTTTCACATCCTGTATGTACAGTGAGCCCGCAAAAGGCACCTGGTGGGCCACCAAGCAGTAGCAGAGAGTTGACGCCCGCCCTTAGGGGCTCAGTGTTTTCACTCTCGCGTGCGAATTTACTCCTTATCAGTTCTCAAGTCATGGCCACAATTGGCCATGCTGACAGAGGCTGATGCAGATTGTAGTTCCTGGACACATCTGCCTTAGAGTCGTGAGTGTTCCCTACCCTGACTAGATCAGGACTCTGGTCTGATCCAGCTGGCTTGTTCTTATGTTCTTATGAAGCTCTACTGTGTTTTGCCTCCGTGCTCTCTGATTGTAAAGCAAAGGTCTCTCTTACCAGAGAGAATTACCAACATACGGTTGTTATATTCCAGTTCCCCAAATCCAACATATTTTAGTATACATAGTATGCAAATTTACTAATTGTGCAAACCAAGCAGGTTCATTTTGATTCATTACTAGTTGTTTTGCGTCTCCTCCTGTCAGTGGTGAGAAGGGCCGCTGAGTCATGATTGACTTATGGTGACCCGCTGTAGTGAGGGTTTTCAAAGGCAAAGAGATGAGCGAGCAGGTGGTTTACCCATTACCTCCATGTCATGATTCTGGTATTCCTTGGAGGTCTCTCATCCAAATACTACCCAAGGCTTATTCTACTTAGCTGCTGAGATCTGATAGATTGGGCTAGAGTGGTTCTCAACCTGTGGGTCGTGACTCCTTTGGGGTCGAATAGACCTTTCACAGGTGACGGCCTAAGAGCTCCCCTGCATTCCAGTGTTCTCCATCTGTAAAATGGATAAAATGTTCAGGGTTGGAGGTCACCACCAACTTGAGGAACTGCATTGAAGTGTCGCTAGCCATTAGGAAGGCTAAGTTGAGAACCACTGGGCAAGCCTGAATTAGGACAATCCAGAACAATGCTCCTCTGGCTAACTAACACAAAAAGCTGGAGGAGGATCACAGGAAAAAAACCTCTCTCATCCTTTGCTCATGCCAAGATTTATTCACACTTCTCTGCTGTGACTATGGCAAAGCGTGTCTAGGAGAAAGAACTGGGGAGGAAGCCTGTGAGCTTTGATTTAGTTGCTTCAGGAACTACACCTGTTGTTGCACCAGAGCAATCTTTCAAACGCTTCAGGAAGAAATTACATTATGTAGATGTCCTGTGTTGATTTTTTTCTTCCCAGTCTCTAAGCCCCTTGACTAGTTACACAATGAAAAGAAATACACACTCCACAAAAGCGATGTAGCTTTTGTGGGGTCTCTATTTAGTACAAATGGAAGATTCTTGTAGTCAGAGGCTCCTTCCGCACATGCAGAATAATGCACTTTCAAACTGCTTTCAATGCTCTTTGAAGCTGTGCGGAATAGCAAAATCCTCTTGCAAACAGTCAGGAAAGTGGTTTGAAAATGCATTATTATTTCATATGGTATGAAGGGCCAAAGAAAGATCTGGGCAGCTGTTCTGTGCATACATCCAGCTGTTTTCAGTAGCGTTTCAGTGGCTTGAATTCAATGGGATATATCACCATAGATGGCTTTTGACTGCATACTGGAAATTTATCTTCCTTACGTTAACTGAATTCCATTTTCCTGACAAAATTTTTAAATGGATAAGAATTCCTTATTCATCTCCAGAGTGCTGACTAATAACATATTTTCCATGCGGTTCCTTCTTGAGAGGGATACTAGAGAAGGTTGTCCTCTTTCTTCCTTTTACATTTCATCTTTATGTAAAAACCTAGTACCATCAGAAAAAAATAATAATATCGATGGCTTTCTACATAACTCTTTGGAATTTGAAATTATTCTTTATACAGACGATCTTTTATTGTCTGTTTCAGAACCTTCACTTGTTCATTCCTGCATTAATGAACATGATTAATACCTTTGTAGACTTGTCTGGCTATTTGAGTAGTTGAACAAAATCTGAGTTTATGCCATTGGTAGACAATATATCATGGAGGGTATTTACTTATGGATATTTTCAGTGGTACCCAGATGTCATTACTTATCTTGCAATCTTGATTCCCAGACATATTACGCATATGATTATGCCGAAGTTCAACAAGCTGATTGCTGATATATCTTTGGATTTGGACAGATGGGCAACCTTCAATGTGCCTTTATGGGACAAAATTAATATTCTACCTAAGATTATGTATGTTTTACAAACAATTCCTTTTCATATACCCTTGTAGATATATTCATAATATGAATACATTATTTTGGAAATTCATGTGAGACTCCTTATCACCTCAGATTTCTTTCAAGAGGATGCAACTCCCATTTAGTGGAGGAAGATTTAGTTTCCTGGATCCTAGTTTACATTTCAGGCATATTTATTAATGTTCTAATTATTGGGATCACTCATCTCAGTTAGAGTATCTGTCCAATTTTAGAGGCTGTTTCTATCTCATGCCCTCTCCTTTAAGTGGTAAGTACGAATTAGAATCTACTTCTGCTGGAATGAATCCTGTTCATCCTACAATTTCTGCAGGAAAAGAACTATTGCACACAATGCCATGACCATATAAATTTGATCCGCAGTTGTTCTAAAGACGGAGTTGTTCTTGTTGGGCTTCTTTGGGGAGGTCAGCCGTTGAAGGTGCCATCTTCTGCGCTCCATATTCTATTCTTGGAGCACACATTCCCATCGAACCACCCTGGTGTTATTACAGGGTCATTAACTGATTTTAGAGCCAAAGTTGGTGTCATCATCTCATGTTTATTGATGTTTTAATTGGAATTTTAATGTGATTATTTATTGTACCATGTGTTTTAATGACTGTACACCACCCAGAGCCTTTTGGGGATGGGACAGTATATTAAATTTGAATAATAAACAAACAAACAAACAAACTTGGGCGCCAGGCAGGGAAGGTGCAGCGGCAACCCAGGAGGAAAGGTGCCTTCTTTCCAGATGGGCTGAAGCAGCTGCACGAGACTAAGAAGTGCACCCCTCAACCAGCGACCTCATTCCTGGGGGGCAGGGGGGCTGGCAGGAAAAGCGCCCCCCATGTGATTCACTGATGCGGTACCTGGGGCCCCAACCCCTTGTGTCACCCTCTAGATCCGCCCCTGCTTAAATATATGCTTTGGGTGTGTCCAGTCATTCAGTTTTCCTGGAAATAAGCTATTACTCATATCAATTCTGCATTAGAATGTTCACTGATTTTTTGAGGATGTTGATGTACTTCTAAACTATTTGATCATCTCTTGGAGGCTAACCGATGGTCAGTGGAAATTGAGCTCCCATGTCCTTAGTACAGCTAAAAGACTCATATTACAGCACTGGAGAGAAAAATGGCCATCCCTGCAAATGAATGGATCAAGGATCTTTTCTTCCTTTCTTCTTTTTGGGCTATATTCCCCTTGAGGGGGTGAGCACTGACATTTTCTTCGCCAAATAGCATGTATTCAGCAATGCTGTCCATCCAACATTTCTTTGGTCTTCTACGATTGAGGGTATTAAACTTTATCAAAATCTGAAAGCAAGACAAAAATGGCCACAGTCAAGAAACTGTCCCTTAATTCAGTTTCTTGTCCACCTGAACAGGCTTCAGGCCTACAAGAGAAAATTTAGAATGGAAAATAATTGTGTTGTTGCTCGATGCAGCAAAGTTGTGATCTTTTTGCAACCGAGAGAAGAACCCAGATGCTAGACGAGGGAGTGTCTATCCTGACTCCCTTTTAAATCTCCAAAATCGAGAGCAGCACAGCCACATATCAATTAATTAGCGGATGATTTTATGATCTTTGTAATCTGTGAGAAATGAGAGGGTTTAGCCTGCAAATAAATCCTACCATTTTATCTCACTCTGACCCTATGGGTCACCTGGCTAGCAGCAGGATTATGTGATTAACTGACATCACCAGCCGCAGATCTGATTGGTCGGTGTGCCCTGGCCCACTCAGAGCTGTGGTCATAATGGTTAGTATTTTCAGCCTAATGTTCTTGGTGCTTTCTTTATTCATGACTCCTTGATCTCCCGGCAAACCTTGTGGTCACATGTTTGCTTTATGAGCTAGAAATGCCGTCTCCTCTTGCTGATTCTCAGAACCTGTAGACTTCGCATGCTGCAGGATTTTAGTAGGAAGGGTGACATCTGGTAATCTGATCCCATGTTATTTACTGTGTAGTTAGCCTTTGTTATTCTAATTCTCACTACTAACTGTTCTAACTGAAATATTCTTCCACAATTCTCATATAGCATTTGAATTATATTTTGCGGGATTTTAATCTTCAGGTGGCTTCAGTCTAATTCCAGTACCTAGGCCCGTGGTGGCGAACCTTTGGCACTCCAGATGTTATGGACTACAATTCCCATCAGCCCCTGCCAGCATGGCCAATTGGCCAAGCTGGCAGGGCCTGATGGGAATTGTAGTCCATAACATCTGGAGTGCCAAAGGTTCTCCACCACTGACCTAGGCCTATGTGGTTACACCTATCAGATTAATTGTTTTGTGAAACTCATGCTCCAAGTAGCCTACCTTGCAGGGGTGACTTTCTTGACTTCAGTCCTGGGAAGGTTGGAAGCCTCCCCCTTGGCTTCTGGCTGCTTGGGTAGCGAAAAGGAGCCTGTGACAACTACCAAGACTGAGGTGTGCGAGGTTTCATGCCCAAGGTTTTGTAATTTTGTGTTTTTCTGGCCCACCCAATGAGAATACCTTGGACTAGTTGTTCTCGACAACAACAATTTCATATGGACATATTTTTAGATATTTGGAAACCCTTCTGTGACGAAGGCATTCAGTTTCCAGGGTGAGAGTCTGCCCTGAAGGGGTTAAGCCCTGGCCAGCCCTGATTGGCTAGAGGGAAATGGCAAGAATATAAATAGAGTCAGCCAGAGCGCTGAGGGCTTTTTCTTTTGGTTCTTCGTGCCTTCTGGTATGTTTTGGCAGAGTGAGCAGATCAAGCCGAGATCTGTCACTGCTGTTGGTCTGGCAGGAGTCAGACAGTGTACTCTGTAAGCTGAGGAAGCTTATCAGAGACATCAGGAAGCCCTGAGTCTGGTGGAGAGTGACCCGCCACTCAGGTATTTTGACAGAAAACCTCTGTCCAGACTAAAGTCTGTCCTACACAGTACAACACCAGGCTTAGGAGGCCCAGTCCAGTGGCAGTGTGGCCAGTTTGGATGCTGGGAGAGGGAGGCTTGTGTGCCAGAATCCCATAGGGCGTAGACTGGGGTGTGTTGGTTTAGTTTGGTTAGGTACAGAAGGACTAGTGTCTGACAGAAGAGGGAGCGTGATACTCTAAAGTAAAACCTTTTCTGAAGTAAAATCTTTTCTGAGGGGACACCTGCGTGTGTCTGTGAATGTTTGAAACTGAAGTGCCAACAACATCTCTGAAACCATTAAGCTCTTGAAACCATTAAGCTCTTGAAACCAATAAGCTTTTGAAACCAACAATCTTTTTTAAAAAAATCCTCTCAGGTTACCTGAAAGTCCTACTTTTATGCCAGTAATAAACTTTCAAGCTTTGTTCAAGTTACAACCGTTCCAGTCTAGTTTTGTCTGTGTGTGTTCCTAGAAAGTGTGGTGTCCATTTAATCAGTTTGTGGGCTATAGCACAGATTGGTGGCAGCGAAAAACACAATTAATTAATAGGAAGGTTCCTGAAACCAGCTACCAGGAATCCTTCCTAGAACAGAAGCCAGCGTTACACCTTCATAGAAGCTTTTGCTTATTTCTGCCACTAATGTAGTTACATTTTTACATCCACTCTATATATACAGTCCTCTCCCTTGTCCTCTTTTTTAATGAATGAGTTTTTAGGGGGGGGGTTCCCTTCTAGTTCTTTTTCTGCTTTTTTCTGCTTTTTTTTAAGAAATAATTTTTTTTTTTAAGAAATAAAAATTAAATAAACAAAAGGTCTGTGTCTGGAACAATTTCCACCCACAGAGAATTATTTTCTTGCCCCACGAGGTTCAACAAAAATGCCCCCTCAAATACAGATCCTGGGTATCCCGACTACATGCCCAGATTCCAGGTAAAGCCCAGCTATTGTGGCAACTCTAGGGCCTTACTACTCGTTACACTTTCTTCAGATCCTTTTCAGTTCCATGTGATTAAACATGTGTTGCAAATTCTGTGCTGAGAATTTACCCTGGGGGCCCGAGCTGGATTTGGACCATGATGTATGAGCAGTGGTGGGATCCAAAATTTTTAGTAACAGGTTCCCATGGTGGTGGGATTCAAACTGTGGCGTAGCGCCAGTGGGGCGTGGCGGGGCATTCCGGGGGCGTGGCATTCCTGGGCAGGGCTGTGGCAAGGACGCAGCTGCTGCTCCGGTCTTTGGGCAGGAAACGAATGCACGCAGGCACAGGCTGCCACGCACGCCGGTGCACCTCCTGCTAGACTGCTTCAAGTTCTGCGCGCTACTGCTGAGAGGAGGGGCGTATCACGTGGCAAAATCACCAATTAGTAACCCCCTCTCGGCACACACAAATAATTAGTAACCTACTCTCGGGAACCTGAGAACCTGCTGGATCCCACCTCTGTGTATGAGGAAAAAGGGCTGGTGTCTTCCCCACATATCGTTCTATTGAACTTGAGGGCCCAGGAAGGTGCTATTTGCCCTACTGGAAAAACACAGGTGTACCCCCCTCAATGCATATAGACCCCCAATGAAGCAAATAACGCCCATCTGGGGCCATTTTAAATCAGGAAAATGAAGCCAACATGGTCCCAGTTCTGACTGAGGCAGCACATGGCTAGGATTAAGTTCCCTGCAGCAAACTCACAATACATACTTCATCATGGACACGCAGGGAAAAAGTGTAATATGCAGGTAGACCTGTGTTCATCTAGGACAGAAAGCGGGTGACTTTGGAGTCTAACTGAAGAAGGGAGCCCCTGACAGATAATATGAGGTTACTACAATCAACGTACCATATTCCAGAGTAGTAACACATGTCGCAAACCCAGAACAAATACAAATGTACACAGAACACTAACTCAGTAGCCTGTTTAACTGTGGGTATGTAAATATTTTATTAATTTAAATATCTGGATTATTTCTGCCTTAGATTAGCCTAACACAAGTAGGTGCAGCAGTGCCTTGGTGGTTAAGAGCAGGTGAACTCTAGTCTGGGGAACCAGGTTTGATTCCCTGCTCTGCTACTTGAGTTGTGGAGGCTTATCTGGTGAATCAAATTAGCTTGTGCCCTCCAACACATGCCAGCTGGGGGAGTCACAGCTCTTTGGAACTCTCTCAGCCCCACCTACCTCACAGGATGTTTGTTGTGTGGGGGAGAGAAAGGAGATTATGAGCCCTTTTGAATGTCCTTACAGGACAGAAAGGGGGGGGGGTTATAAATCCAAACTTCTTCTATTACATTCTGAGACCCTAAAGCAAATACAATATTATCTGAGGTTGCAATCAGTGGTGGGATCCAAAAATTTTAGTAACAGGTTCCCATGGTGGTGGGATTCAAACTGTGGCGTAGCGCCAATGGGGCTGGGCGGGGCACGACGGGGGCATGGCTGGGCATTCCGGGGCAGGGCATTCCTGGGAGGGGCTGTGGCAAGGATGGAGCCGCTGTGCCGGTCCTTGGGTGGGAAACGAGTGCACGCAGGCGCAGGCTGCCACGCACGCCAGTGCACCTCCTGCTAGACTGCTTCAAGTTCTGCGTGCTACTGCTGAGAGGAGGGGCGTAGCTAAGGCAAAAATCACGTGGCAAAATCACCAATTAGTAACCTCCTCTCGGCACACACAAATAATTAGTAACCTACTCTTGGGAACCTGTGAGAACCGGTTGGATCCCATCTCTGGTTGCAATCCTAAACACTCTTTCCTGGGAATAAGCCCCATTGAATAAAATTGGACTTGTTTCTATTCTAATTGTTCCCTGACGCTCCAAGGTAATAAAAAAAACCTGGGAGGGTGGGACCAGCCCTGAACTCCATCGCTGGAAGGAATGGAGTCATTTAAGACAGCAAAAGACCCTGGAGTGCTAGAAAATTAGGAGGAAAAGCCACAGGCAGACATATACCAAGAAATAAAAGTAGGACAAAAAATAGGTACAGAGAACCCAGGGAGAACTTTTAAAGGCATCAGAAGGCTTTTAGGATGTTGTGCGTGTTTCCTTTTTTCAAGCACAATAATTTATGACATAGGAGGAGCGCAGGAAATCACTAGCGGCTCTGACATGAGAAAATGAAGCCAGAGGAAGTGAAAGATAAAGCATCGCTGTAATGTGGGGAAATCAAATAAATCTTTTGAAAAGCACGGCTGGCTTAATACCTTTGTTGCAATAGCCTAGAAAATCCAGCAATGATGAGGCCACGGATGTCGACCACAGCTCTGTGTTCTGAAACAGGGATTGACCACCACCATCCTATGAAAAATTGTAGGTGGGGGTGGAGGGTTTGGTGTGTTTTTTTGTAGCAGCCATGACCTGGATGGCCCTGGGTAGTCTGACCACCTTGAATCTCAGAAGTGAAGCAGGTCGGGTGTGAGACCGCCAAGGAAGTCTAGGATTTGAATCAGCCCTTCAGAGGTGGGAATTCCAAGTGTGGAAAATGCTGCAGAAGGAAAAGAGTGATCCAGTGGTGGGATCCAGCAGGTTCGCACCACTTTGGCTAGAACCAGTTGTTAAAATGGTGCTTGTAAACAATCAGTTGTTAAATTATTTGAATTCCCACCACCGGAACCGGTTGTTAAATTATTTGAAACCCACCACTGGAGTGATCCCCTTTTATCACTATCCATTACAGTCCTGATCTAAACTGGGCGGTTCCCATGGCTTCTCTTTACCAGTTGAGAAGGCCTTGTGAGGTGCATTGGTCTCTCCTTGAATCTTAGGCTCATTCCGCACATGCAGAATAATGCACTTTCAAACTGCTTTCAATGCTCTTTGAAGCTGTGCGGAATGGCAAAATCCACTTGCAAACAGTTGTGAAAGTGGTTTGAAAATGCATTATTTTGCGTGTGCGGAAGGGGCCTATGGGTTGCCAGCCTCCAGGTGATAGCTGGAGATCTCCTGGAATTACCGGAACTGAGAGCTCCAAACAATTAATATCCAGGTCATAGACTTAAATTTCTCTGGAGAAAAGGGCTGCTATGGAAGATTAACTCCATGGCAATATACTGTGCTGAACCCCCCCCTCCCCCAAACCCTGCTCTTCCCAAAGCCCACCCCCCAAATCTCTAGGAATTCCCCAATCCAGAGCTGGGATTCCTATAATCTTCACTAGCTTTGGCCTTCAGTACTGCCCATTTGCCCCAAAACTGCAGGTTCCTGCCATGTCATCTGTCATAATGTCAGCATTCTTTCTTTAATCCCATCACAAACTTATCCTGCCTTGCCAAGATATTTTTACAATTAATGCCATGAGGATCACTGACTGGTGGCTGGAAATAAGCATAGAACATAGAACAGTGGTGGTGAACCTATGGCACGGGTGCCAGAGGTGGCACGCAGAGCCCATTCTGTGGGCACGCGCAAACAGAGTCGTCGTCCCCCCACATCTAGGCTGGCCTGGGTCACTAGCCTCGATTATTAGCATTAAACCTAAGACCTAGTTTTGGGGAAGCGGTGTAGATAACCCTGTTAAGCGCTGTTAAACCCCACTGATTTTCATGCGAAGAACTAAAGAAGAAGAAGAAGAAGAAGAAGAGTTTGGATTTCTATCCCCCCTTTCTCTCCTGCAGGAGATTCAAAAGGGGGCTTACAATCTCCTTGCCCTTCCCCCCTCACAACAAACACCCTGTGAGGTAGGTGGGGCTGAGAGAGCTCCGAGAAGCTGTGATTAGCCCAAGGTCACCCGGCTGGCGTGTGTGGGAGTGTACAGGCTAATCTGAATTCCCCAGATAAGCCTCCACAGCTCAGGCGGCAGAGCTGGGAATCAAACCCGGTTCCTCCAGATTAAATATACGAGCTCTTAACCTCCTACGCCACTGCTGCTTAACCTCCTACGCCACTGCTGCTTAACCTCCTACGCCACTGCAGCGCAATCCTTTACCTGGGAGTAAGCTCGGTTGCTGGCAATGGGGCTTGCTCCTGAGTAAACCCTCCTAGGGTCGTGATTCACTCGTTGGAAGAGTTGCACGGTTGCTTCAAAGCAAAGCCACCGACTACCACCAAGCTTACTCCCGAGTAACGCACGCCTCGGAGCCAACCGTTTTCCCCAAACTAAAATCTCAGTATTCAGGTTAAATTTACCGTGTTGGCACTTTGTGAAAAAAAAGTGGGTTTTGGGTTGCAATGTGGGCACTCGGTCTCGAAAAGGTTCACTATCACTGACATAGAAGATGCAAGCTGGTTTTGTTTTTTGTCTCTTAAATAAACGAGGGACATCTCATTCTTTTATTTCCAAACCAATAGCAGCCTGTTAGGTGAACCCTCGGAAGAGAATAGAAGAATGGGAAACATAAGCCCTACGGGGGAGAGCGGGGTACAAGTCCAATAAATGAATGAATGAATATTCCCCCCCAAATAACTGATGACAATGCCATTAAAGGACTGATGCAAACTAAGCAAATCTAGGACAGGCTGGCCCTACTTGTAATCCATTGAACAAAACATACCCCTCCTGTGATTAACATCCAAGAGTCGTGTTCTTCCAGTTTTTCCCCCTGCTGCTTAATAACTTATGTACCACCATATTTGTGGTCCCAAGTAACCATCTAAAACAGGAGCTTTTGAAGTTCCTGAAGAGTTACCATCGACTGCATCAAAACCATCGTTCTTTGCATTATTAAACACAGTAGAGTGATAAAAGAGCATTTATAGTGCCTCGAACGACTATCAGCAAAAGTTCCCTTTTTCAAATGGTGTCATTCTTTTCTATTGAAAATATCGCTGATGTAGTGGGAGCCGGCATCTGCAGAGAAATCTTCTCACTGTTACTACAGAATGATACTTGCGTGGCAGACTTTATTTGTCAAATTTTAATAGTGAAATGGCCACATTTTAATAGCAAAATGGAACTTTGCACGCCTCTTCTTGGACTACTCCTCAATCTTCTAAAAAGTTGCGAGGGCAGCTTTATTTTTTGTTTCTGCATTCCAACGGGGGCAGGACTGAACTAGGTAGTGCCTAGGACCCCAGCAATGCATTCTGCTACAATGAAGGTCCAGGATATGACAGATTAATATACAATTGTACTTTTATCTTTCAATGAAAACGAAAATAGCCTGGGGTCACCCAGCGGGAATGTAGGAGTGGGGAAACAAATCTAGTTCGCCAGATAAGACTCTGACACTCATGTGGAAGAGTGAGGAATCAAACCTGGTTCTCCAGATTAGACTCCACCGCTCTTAACCACTGCACTACACGCCATTAGACTGGCTCTCAGCTTATTCTTTTTGCAACTTAATATTTTGAATTTTAAAAAGGTA
This sequence comes from Sphaerodactylus townsendi, assembly GCF_021028975.2. Classification (NCBI taxonomy): domain Eukaryota; kingdom Metazoa; phylum Chordata; class Lepidosauria; order Squamata; family Sphaerodactylidae; genus Sphaerodactylus; species Sphaerodactylus townsendi. The sequence continues at coordinate 16,616,334 of NC_059435.1, forward strand.
CCCTGTGAGTGCAGCAGTGGCGTGAGGAGGTTAAGAGAGCCTGCGTGGTACTTCTAATCTGGAGGAACGGGCATTTGATTCCCAGCTCTGGCTGCCCTCGAGCTGTGGGAGGCTTATCTGGGGAATTCAGATTAGCCTGTCCACTCCCACACACGCCAGCTGGGTGACCTTGGGCTAGCCACAGCTTCTCGGCGCTCTCTCAGCCCCACCTACCCCACAGGGTGTTTGTTGTGAGGGGGGAAGGGCAAGGAGATTGTAAGCCCCTTTGAATCTCCTACAGGAGAGAAAGGGGGGATATAAATCCAAACTCCTCCTACTCCTCCTCCTCCTCCTCCTCCTTCTTCTTCTTCTTCTTCCCCAATAAGCAGAGCTTGTGTTTGATATATTAGAGAATTGCCACGAGACTTATGCATAAAGTCACTGCCTTATGTTTTGTGGTTGCTCCCACTCCTCCAAGTTAGAATTCCAAAGGTGCCCACAGGTTCAAAAAGGTTGGGATCCCTAATGCAGCAGTCAGTGTTCGATAAGAGGAGACCTTGGTTCAGGTTCCAGCTTGGTCGTGGAAGCTCACAAGGGCGGTCTTGGGCTAGGTATAATCTGGCGACCAGAACTATCTCCCAGATTATTATGGTCTGGATAAAATGAAGGAGGGGAGAATAGAGTTTGGCTCACCATGGAGGGAAAAAAATATTTTTAATGAACAGAAATAGATTTATAATTTCTGTTTCATATCCCTCCTACTGAAATCAAATTCTGGGTCCAAGTCACTGGAAACCCCATCACAAAGGCTGGGAAATCTTGTGGGATCCGTTCTGCAATTTCATCCGGAAGGCTTTTCAGTCTCATCCAGTTGAAAGTAGCGTTCTGTGGCAGTGCCAGGAGTTTAGGCTTGGCAAAGGACAGGCTTTTCAAAAGTCTAGGGCTCTTCTGCACGGGGAGTCAACCAAGATGGAACAACCTTCCTCTGCAAAACGTTTAAACAGAGCCCAGAGGTTGAAAGGCTGGCTGGTTGGCTGCCCTTAGCCTGTTAAAATAGCTTGCCTGATGAGGTCTGGAAGACTCCTTCACTCTTCTCCTTCTACAGCACAGGTGTCAAACTCGCGGCCCTCCAGATGTTATGGACTACAGTTCCCATCATCCCCTGCCAGCATTATGCTGGCAGGGGATGATGGGAACTGTAGTCCACAACATCTGGAGGGCCGTGAGTTTGACACCTATGTTCTACAGAATGGAACAGTTCAGAAGGACGTTTTCATACAGCAAACAAAGTAGCAGTTAACGTCTGTTGATTTTAAGGCAGCGTTTGTGGCAGGGGCCAACCAGGAAGCCAAAACTGCTGTGAAAGAAATGGCTCCTGTCCACCCGTCTTGCATAAAGCAAGGACCACTGGCTTTCTGTGGCTCATGCCTGCCTCCGCCCTGTTAAAGGAGGTGCCAGCCCTGTTCCCCCATGCCCTGTCATTGGCCCACGGAGAGTTTTCCCAGTGGCCTTAACAGCCAAACCATCCTTCTTTGCTAGACACCTAATTGCACTCTTCTCTAATTCTTCACTGTTTCTACATTTGTACTCTGGGTTCATTTCACTGCTATTATACACTCTCAAAGCATGGCTCTCCCATCTTGTAATACTGTCTGTGTTATGCTGTGGCTTTAGGGCGTTGTTCTCTAATTTTGCTAACTGTTCTTACCGTGTTGTTTTTCGTCTTGGATCTCCGCAAGAAGAAGAGTTTGGATTTATATCCACCCCCCTTCCTCTCCTGTGAGGAGACTCAAGGGGGCTTACAATCTCCTTTCCGTTCCCCCCTCACAACAAACACCCTGTGAGGTAGGTGTGGCTGAGAGAGCTCCGAAGAGCTGTGACTAGCCCAAGGTCACCCAGCTGGCATGTGTTGGAGTGCACAGCTAATCTGGTTCACCAGATAAGCCTCCACAACTTTGCATGCCTCTTCTTGGACTACTCCTCGATCTTCTAAAAAGTTGCGAGGGCAGCTTTATTTTTGGCAGAGTGGGGAATCAAACCTATAAAATAAAGTAAAAAACCAGAATGATGAGGGATCTCGGTGCATTTTGCATAAGTGAAGCTGCACTACAAGAACAAAAAATATTTTTTTTTTCTAATTTGGGAAGAGATTCTAAAATGATGTTTCAAATAGTGTGAAAGGTACATTGTTCTTTTAAATCTCTATTTTTGATACAACATTGTGGCAAAGCCACTTTATCAGATAGCAGAACACATATTTCCATGCATTACTTTGGGATTCAATGTGAATAACCAACCAGAGTAGATACAGATAGAATTTTCCTTGAATATTACTGCCATCTGCTGCATTTTCAGAATGCAAACGTTTCAGTATTGTCGTCAGTAGTAATGGAAGGAAGAAAAGCCAACACTGATAATTTCAAATTAGAAAAAAAGTCCCTTAATTAAAAAAAATAACATAGTCTGTTTACCCAATGTGATAAGCAGTTATCCGTCTTGGTTCATTTGCAGCAAGATTTCAACACACACAACAACAAAAAATGCTGGTTGGTCATTTACACACATCTTCCCCAACATAAAGTTGTTGCAGAACAAACATATTCTTGATGTTGCAGGTGGCAATTAACCTGTGCCACCTATTCTCTCAGATATCAATGGCCCACCCATTGAAGAATTATTTCTTTTTTTCCCCTTTTGTTGCAGCATTGCCTTGGGTTGCTTGTTTGGAACATATTTTAATGACTGTTGTTTTATTGCAGGTAAACAGACTATGTTACGTATTTTAAAATTAAGGGACTTTTTTTCTAATTTGAAATATCACAATTTGAAAATCAAGATACAGCGACTATGGCACAAACCAGCTGAGGTTGTCTCAGTGGCACCATTCTGAAAACACTAGGGCAGCACTTGAAACATCTTCAAATCGACAAAATCAACATCTGTCGGATTCAGAAGGCAGCCCTGCTGGGATCTGCACGAATACTACGTTCTAACTTCCCAGGCCTCTGGGTGAGGCTCGAATTGTAATGAAAGGCCAACAACCAAGTAAGGAAGGCTTTCACGGCCAGATTCAACTGGCTCTGGTGGGTTTTCCGGGCTGTGTGGCTGTGGTCTGGTGGATCTTGTTCCTAACGTTTCGCCTGCATCTGTGGCTGGATCCTTCAGAGGTCTATCACAGAGGGAAGTCTGTTACACACTGTGTCTAGTGAGAAGGGAAAGTTTAGTGTGGTATATTGTCCAGGTCCCAGAGTGGGGAACCAATCATTAAGTGTTTGGGTGGAACTTGCTATGCAAAGGTGTGGTTGAGTGCATTGTATTGCGGTCATCTGTTATAGTATATAAGGAACAGTCATCTGTTATAGTAAACAAAATTAAATAATAATGAAACAGATCAGTTAACTGTTCAAAAAAAACCCTTCTCTGTCTTATCTGTGAGCAAATTTTTCCAGTTTGGAGTAGAAGGTGCTACATTAGCTCTACATTAGAGCCAGTGTGGTGTAGTGGTTAAGAACAGGTGCACCCTAATCTGGAAACCGGGTTTGACTCCCTGCTCTGCCACTTGAGCTGTGGAGGCTTATCTGGTGAACTAGATTAGTTTGTGCACTCTAACACATGATCTTGAGCTCGTCACAGTTCATCAGAGCTCTCTCAGCCCCACCTACCTCACAGGGTGTTTGTTGTGAGGGGGGAAGGGAAAGGAGTTTGTAAGCCCCTTTGAGTCACCTTACAGGAGAGAAAGGAGGGATATAAATCCAAACTCTTCTTCTTGCATGAAAGTATTATTGATGTCAGATTGTATTCTGCAAATAGCACAGAAGACTGTTAACTGGGCAAAGTTCTACAAGGATTCATATTGCTACACACCATATTTCCTCCCACTCTTTCCCCCCTCACCCTGCAATTTAATTCAGGTCTGTTTTAAATAATGAGGATTTTTGGATTGTGGGAAACATTAAAACAGTCTTGTTGGGCTTTCGCTTGGATGTCAATCTAGAGATCCCAGTGTTGGAGAGGGGGAGAGCTTGCATTGCATTCCCGCATCAGCTTCCTCGGCCGAGCGCCTCTCCCACTCGGCATGTTTGATTGGCGGAGAAGCCTCTTTTATTTGCATAGCTCTTACCCACAATGCAACCCTGCCTTCTCGTGTTCTCCCAGTGGGACTAGAAAAGGAAATCAGATTTTACATTCTTGTCAAACAGAGCTAATTGGGATGTCATGTGTAAAATGGCTATGTTTCTGTCACACGAGCACCCAAATCTGGGTGGAATTTATTTACCATGACCTCAAAATCAACAAAAGTCGGAGGTATATATACAGTTTGCTTCAGCAGTACATTCTGACTGGTCCGATGGCAGTGGTACTTATAATTAATTGATCACAGTCAGTTACAGGTTTCTTTGTTCTTTCTCCACTCCCACTGCTTCACTTGACTAGTCTTTTGCTTTATTAAGCCTTAACTGAATACTATTAATAAAGGGATACACCACATCAATGTAATTATTTCTTCCCTTCATGTGTGTCCTTTCGATAGGGACACAGAACGGCTCACATCATTCTCTCCCCCACGTTATCCTCACAACAACCCTGTGAGGTAGGTTAGTCTGTTTCCCACTGGGAAGTGGGCAGAAAATCCAACTTTCTAACTGCTAGAAAAATCCAAACATGGAATTTTTGATCCCTTCTGCCTGAATCTTGCAACACATAATCTGATTTTTTAACAACACCCAGTAGACAACAAGCCAGAGCATGCCTCCCTCAGAATATAAGGACTTGGGAACAGGAATTTTTTCTGTCTTGCAGCTAAAGAACTAAGCGCTGAACACACACACCCCCCCCCCATACTACCTTATCCCTCGGCTGTGTTAAAACAGCTGCATATGCAGAGTTTGCAGGATCTGTCACAGAACCAAGAAGCGGCTTTGGCAAGGTTGGCCATCCTGCCTGGCCTGCTGCCCTTACTAAGCCTCTGGGGGATGCTGCGACCTGGTGCTTCATTTAGCCCAGTGGTGGGATCCAAAAATTTTAGTAACAGGTTCCCATGGTGGTGGGATTCAAACTGTGGCATAGCACCAATGGGGCACGACGGGGGCATCGCCAGGCATTCTGGGAGCGGGGCATTCCTGGGCGGGGCTGTGGCAAGGATGCAGCCGCTACGCCGGTCCTTGGGCGGGAAACGAATGCACGCAGGCGCAGGCTGCCAAGCACGCCGGTGCACCTCCTGCTAGACTGCTTCAAGTTCTGCGCGCTACTGCTGAGAGGAGGGACGTAACTAAGGCAAAAATCACGTGGCAAAATCACCAATTAGTAACCCCCTCTTGGCACACACAAATAATTAGTAACCTACTCTCGGGAACCTGTGAGAACCTGCTGGATCCCACCTCTGATTTAGTCCCTTGAAAACATTCTTGCTTGTTTCACTTTCAAAAAGAAACGAAATATACAAGCGACCTTGTGATGTTTTTCAAGAAGTCACCCTGTCTGTCATGCTCATTTTATGTCCTTGTCTAAGTTGCACCTCGAACAATGTACACTAATTCTAACACAGCGAGGGGGGCACTTTTTTCCTTCCAGGATGGCAAATCTGATTGAAGGTGATTTAACAGGGATAAAATGGGATAAATTTGGGTAGGCTGAACAGGGTGTATATTAACATGCCAGCTAGTGCATTTGAGGCACTTCCTGCTCGCTTTGTTATATAAAGGAACGGTCTTGGTTTAAAAGTTCATCATTAGGAACAGCAAATGTCACCCAAAGGCTGAAGTCAGCATTACTCCAAAAAATCATGACCAGCACTAGCAGCTCTTTGTGTATTTATACCTAACAGCAGTGCTCGAAACATGCAACACTAAAAGCAAGCTGATTGGGCTGCCATCACAAATCGTCTTCTGGTGTTCTTATCCTTCCTATTGGCTGGAGCTGAGCTGGTCAGCTTCACATTTTGCATACTGACTTCCCAGCATGCATCAGGGCACAGAGATGTTTCCCATTGAAGGTTTATTTACTGCATAAGCAATTAAAACATTCCAAATTTGTTTTTTTTTCTAATGCCAACGAAACAGTCTTTTGTCTCACCTTGAAAGTGAAACACCGTTAACATGTCACCGTATCCTGAAAAGAGATAAAATTTCACACATTTAAATAAGAAGCCAACAGGCTGGGTTGTCTGGCTGGTCCGAAGGTAGTGGGTTATTTCAATTGATTGTTCACAGTCAGTTACAGATTGATCTCCTTGTTCTCTCTTTCCCCCCTTCCCACTACTGCACTTGACTAGTCTTTTTGGTTTTCTTTTCATTAACTCTTTTCCTCCCTTGATTGGATGACCGATGGGGAAGAAACATCTATAAATGAACAATGTGGATCTTTAAAATGTGTCTTCCTAATTGCACCCAAAGCATACATTATCCTTAAACTAGTTAGGTTGTCTTTGACCTGTCCTGTTCAAAATAAAAATACTGTAGTCTGGGCTCATTATATCAAACTCTTTATCCTAGCAGTATGAGGAAAAATGAAGTACACGTCATTGTTCCACAGTTTCTTTATCAATAAGATAAGATGCCACTGTCACATTAACAAGAGCTCCTTCCGCACATGCAGAATAATGCACTTTCAATCCACTTTCACAATTGTTTGAAAGTAAAATCCAGCTGCAGAGTATATTAAAAGTAGATTGAAAGTGCATCATTCTGCAAGTGCAGAAGGGGCCTAGGATTGACATATTATCTACCACACATTTATTCAGGAAAAGCAGCATCCTTTACTCTGCAGTATGACAGTTTCGCAAGAAACCCCCTTAATAGTATTATTCCTTCCTTTATGTCGATTTTCTGACAAAAAAAAACAAAACCCTGGCAAATTGCTTGCTAAGGTGTTTGAGCATTGTCTGTCAAGCACAGTGCCTGCATGGACAATAAACCAGGCCAACAGACACTCTGAGGCCCCTTCCATACATGCAGAATAATGCATTTTCAATCCACTGTCAATGCTCAACAACACACAAGCCTTTATTGGCATATAAAACAGGACAAAATTTTAAAACAAAACAAGGTTAAGAAATACAGTTAAAATTACTAAAATTACTAATTTCCATTATAAAATTTGCAACAGTTTCACAAAAGAGCACATCAGAGCTGTTCAAGAGATTGGGTATCTTATAACACTCATGCCACTGAGAACATTGCAAGAAAATGGAATTCATGTATTTCATGCGTATCTTATTGTATTTAGGGCATAGAAACAAAGAATGGTCAAGTGTTTCAACCGTAGTCATATCTCATGAACAAACTCTTTTAGAACGTTCCATATTCTTAAATCTTCCCTCCAGCACTTTGCAGCTGGATTTTACTGGGCGGAATAGCAAAATCCACTTGCAATCCACTGTGAAAGTGGATTGAAAGTGCATTGTTCTGCATGTGCAGGAGGAACCTGAGCATGTCTTTTTAGCTCCCTATATTGAAACAAATGGGGTCACCTGAAGTGAGATTGTAACCCTTAGGCAAAGTCAAAGGGTTGCCAGCTCTGAGTTGGGAAATGCCTGAAGATTTTTGGGGATTAATCTTCAGGACAGTGGCAACCTCAGCCAATACAGTCCACCCTCCAAGGCCTCCATTTTTGCCAGGGGAGACTTACCTCAATAGCCCAGTAATACTGGGAGATCTCCAGGCTCCACCTGGAAGTTGGCAATCCTCATTCTGAACCCAGATGTCCTCCTGAAACATTCTGATTACAGGAAAGCGACAGCTGGGCATGCTATAAAAATAACATTGAACCTAGATGTCATCCTGTTCGCAAGTTTTGGTACTGAATCAAGTTCCAAAGAAATGAATAGAATTAATTTCACTATTGTCACCAGCTGCAAGATTTGTGATAGCAGCTGGATGGGGAGGGAAAATGAAACTCGCTCTCAACAAACAGGGGGGTGACAAAATATGGGAAATGTCAATCTGGGATGAGGTTTTCATTTCTGTTTCAAAGCATGCTCACCAGACCTGCAACATTCCCCAAAGGTGCCTCATTTTTTAGGTTTTGTAGAAAAATCAAGCAACAATTTGCTAAAATACAGTCCTCAGTTTTATATATTAATGGCATAATTGATATTTTCTGCTATCAAGTCACAGCTGACTTATGGAAACCCTGGCTGGAGGAATGGTTCAGAGATGGTTTGCCGTTGCTGACCCCTGCGTCGCCCTTGTTATTCTTCCATCCAAATACTATCCAGGGTGTGGACTGAGAACATGCGACTAAGCTAAGGCTATCTGGCAAGTTTCCACAGTGGGAGTGGGGATATTCTAGTCCACACCTGAACCACTACATGATGCCATCTCTCAATTAGAAGAAGAAGAGTTTGGATTTATATCCCCCCTTTCTCTCCTGTAGGAGACTCAAAGGGGCTTACAATCTCCTTGCCCTTCCCCCCCCGCCACAACAAACACCCTGTGAGGTAGGTGGGGCTGAGAGAGCTCCGAGAAGCTGTGACTAGCCCAAGGTCACCCAGCTGGCGTGTGTGGGAGTGTACAGGCTAATCTGAATTCCCCAGATAAGCCTCCACAGCTCAAGCGGCAGAGCTGGGAATCAAACCCGGTTCCTCCAGATCAGAGTGCACTTGCTCTTAGCCACTACACCACTGCTGCTCCTATTACCTCTATATTTCAGCCTATATATTGTTTCTATCATTATTATATTATTTTCAGAGCCATAATCTGAATGGTTCAAACTAGCTGGACCTTGTCAGATCCAATGAAACGAAACAGGGTTGGTTTGGGCCCGAATGCGGATAGGAGACCACTAAACAAAATGAAAGGTGCTACGTAGAGGTCAATCCTGACAGGTAATTGCCCTCTCTGGCTTTGAAATCCCCCTGGGCTAGCTGGGACTTGATGGCTTTCCGCCACTCTGTCACAAAACAGTTCACCACAACATGTTTCAAAGGTCCATTTCAGAACTGATGCATTCTGGTTTATTTTAAATTGAAAAGTAATTTTAAAAAATGGTTTTTAAAGTAACAAAATCCCACTGGGCCTCACCAATCCTTGAGGGGTTGTGATATTTATTTCTTTATATTCTCTGAAGCCCTTCCCCACCTCGGTTATACATCTGCACATGGAAGTGACATCCCTTCAAATATTTAAACATGGCTATCATTCCACCCCTTAACCTTCTCTTCTCCAGAATGAACCTACCCAGCTCCCTAAGCTCCTCCTTATAGGACAGTGGTGGCGAACCTATGGCACGGGTGCCAGAGGTGGCACTCAGAGCCCTCTCTGTGGGCACTCGCACACAAAGTTCATCATGTCGGAGGGGGGTGGAAACTCACACACACCCCCACACACATCTAGGCTGGCCTGGGCATGATCCTTTACCTGGGAGTAAGCTCGGTTGCTGGCAATGGGGCTTGCTTCTGAGTCAACCCTCCTAGGATCGTGATTCACCCATTTGAAGCACGGTTGCTTCACCAAGCTTACTCCTGAGCAACGCGTGCCTCGGAGCCAACCATTTTTTTCTAAACTAAAACCTCAATATTCAGGTTAAATTGCCATGTCGGCACTTTGTGATAAATAAGTGGGTTTTGGGTTGCAATTTGGGCATTCTGTTTCGAAAAGGTTCGCCATCACTGTTATAGGACATGGAACCCAGACCTTTTTACCATTTTTGTCACCCTACTCTGGACTTGTTCCAGCTTGTCAATATCCTTCTTAAATTGCGGCGCCCAGCACTGGACACAGTATTCCAGGTGAAGTCTGACCAATGCAGAACAGAGTGGTGGTACTGTTGCAACCCTTGATCTAGTAGACACTATACTTTTGATGCAGCCAAGAATCGCAGATTACTGTGAAAAATAGTAAGGGTGAGACAAGCAAAGGAGCCCAAACTGGTGCCAATCTACTAGCTTCATGCCAAATTTATCTTTATCATATGATTTTACCACAAAGTATGAAGAAATGTGGTAGAACAGGCAGCTATACAAGCAATGTTTTAAAAGTTCCTAAAATTAATCTTTAGTTAGTTTAAAATATATTACAGACCAAGTCTTTGGTGGATCCTACTGCATGTTACAGCAGCTCCAAATACTTTACCTGTCAGGACTCACAAGAGGAGGAAATAGACCCTGTTCTGGTAGTTTGCATGCAGACAACTAAACACATGAAAAGGGTCAGTGTTTAAACCTGCAGGATAGTCCATAGTGATCAGCCAGGAGTTAGATGTGCTGCTGTTGGAAGTAACCAGTTACCTGAAGACTCGTTTCAAGGGCATCTGAAGAACCTTTCGCAATTTTACCTCCCAAGAAAACACAAATGTCTTTCAGTCCCGCCCTCACAGTAGACCTGCGATGCAAAGCGGCAAGCTGCAGTCCTGCAGTCGAAGCTCTGCTCACAACCAAAGTTCAAACCAAGCAGAAGTCAGTATCAAGTAGCTGGCTCAAGGTTGATTCAACCTTCCAAGGTTAGTAAAAGGAGCACCCAGCTTGATGGAGGTCAAGTGTCGATGACTAGGGAAGGCTTTGGCCAACGACCCCATAAGCATAGTCTGTCTGGTAAATGTCGTGAAGTGACATCATCCTACAAGTCAGTCATGACCTGATGCTTGCACAGGGGACTACTTTACCTTTTTTAAATCACAGGTAGAGCCTTGAAGTTAGAACAGAAGGAGGAAGGTTTTGTTTTCTCTGAATGCAGCACAAAACGTTGTTTGGGTACTTCAATTGCCTTTTTCTTTTCGTTTATGATACTTTCGTCTTCAGTTTAACTCTTTCTCCCTAAAATAGAAGCATTGCGACTTTGTCTGCAGCACTGGTCTCTAGACCAAATTTACTGTGGAAAGGCTCAAACCTTCTTGGCTGGAGAGATGTGTACCTCACCCATCATAGCAAAACAGAAGAAGAGGAAGAGTTTGGATTTATAGCCCCCCTTTCTCTCCGGCAGGAGACTCAAAGGGGCTTACAATCTCCTTGCCCTTCCCCCCTCACAACAAACACCCTGTGAGGTAGGTGGGGCTGTGAGAGCTCCGAGAAGCTGTGACTAGCCCAAGGTCACCCAGCTGGCGTGTGTGGGAGTGTACAGGCTAATCTGAATTCCCCAGGTAAGCCTCCACAGCTCAGGTGGCAGAGCGGGGAATCAAACCCGGTTCCTCCAGATTAGATACACGAGCTCTTAACCTCCTACGCCACTGCTGCTCTCAGAAGGTTGCTTCAGAGACACAGACTCATTACAAACAGATTTGTGTGCGGATAAGCCACCCCCCGCAACTGATAGATGTGTCACCTACCCTCAGCTAAAACGTGGAGCTCTTAAATAGCAATGAGAAACAGATCTCAGAACCAATACAGCACAAAGCTTGGTGTAACTTACTGATGTGACATGCACAAGGAGGAGTACAACTACTGGTCGATACAACCACAAAAAGGAAAATAAAATGCATCCTTTTCCATTCTTTGACTCTTTCATTTAATCAACGTCCAAATTTGGAAGGACAAAGATGCTCAGCTGACTGAGGCTAGCAGCAAATGACTTGTTTTTGCATCTGTTTCAGTGCATGTCTTGGATATGATATTGGGCTATGATATTGGGCTATGCCAACCACCAGGGAAATGCAGCTCCTAGCCAATAACCTGGTATCTGTAAAAGTGAACTGATACAATTAAAAAAAAAATCTCTCAAGATGGGAGGTTAGCCATGCAACTAAGGCACAGATGCCGCTTTCATTCAGAATTATTCCTCTTTTCATACAAAGACCAAACTCTGGAGGAAGCACTACAGTTTTATGTGAGTGTATACCGGGGTCATGTCTGTGAAAGGTGATCCTTACTTACAGGCAGAAACAATCCTGTCTGGCTAAACTTTGTCATATGATGCTTTCGTGGCTCCCCTTAGTGGGAAGAGGGACCCAACTGCTTACCACAGATATTTAGATAGATCCTTAAAACTTTGCTGGGAGTAGGCAATAAAATATCACAAGAACCAAGCTCCAGTAAGTCACAAAAAATAATGTATTTTTCTCGGGAGATAAAGAACTGTTAACGAATGAAAAAAAAATCACATCAGAAAAAGTTCAGAGTCCACATTTCTTGTGTAATAAAGTTTCATACTGCATTGTTTCATTAACCCCCCCGAAAAAAACCAGTTCTCCAGCTACTGAGCTGTTCCCAACTTTGCCTCAACATTTTTCCCCACTGGATGATCTTTGCTCCATTCAAAGTTCTTCTTTTGTTCTGCTCAGTTTGGTGGCGTGTTCTTCTACAAATTTGCTCAAGTGCTCCAGAGATCTCTCCCCACCTTCAAACTTAATAGGATTCGTCTTCTTGTTGCTGGGAGCAAAATAGATAGTGGGGAACCCTTCTGCTTTGTAGCTGTCGTTGGTGATGTCATTGGCAGTAGCATCCATCTTGGCGATGACCAGGTTTTTCTGGTTCTTGTATTTCTTACCCAACTCTAGGTAGATAGGTTCAAGTTTCTTGCAGTGCCCACACCAGGGAGCATAGAATTCTATGAGGACATCAGAGTTAGGATCCAATACTATCGAGTCAAACGTTTTACCAACTACAATCTTCACGGGTCCCTTGTTATGTTTGGGGATCGGCTGGGATTTCACGATGGGTTTTAGTTTACCTGGGAGGGAAAAACAAAAGAAAATATGTCATATAGATGACGTTTGCCACACTGTATTCTTGAAAAGAGGTTTAAACGAATGAGTTCTGCTAGCTCAACTCTGCCTACACTATACTCTGACTCAGATAATGTTAATATGGTTAGCTGAGGTGCAGTGGTTGAGCAAATTGTATGCTTCTGCATTAGAATAGAGTCATGAATAAATAGAAGAAGAAGAAGAATTTGGATTTATATCCCCCCTTTCTCTCCTGCAGGAGACTCAAAGGGGCTTACAATCTCCTTGCCCTTCCCCCCTCACAACAAACACCCTGCGAGGTAGGTGGGGCTGAGAGAGCTCCGAGAAGCTGTGACTAGCCCAAGGTCACCCAGCTGGCATGTGTGGGAGTGTACAGGCTAATCTGAATTCCCCAGATAAGCCTCCACAGCTCAGGCGGCAGAGCGGGGAATCAAACCCGGTTCCTCCAGATTAGATACATGAGCTCTTAACCTCCTCCGCCACTGCTTATCATTCATTTTTACTTGCTGCCTTTGTCAAAACCACTATTTTGTACTTTTGATACAAGAGCATTTATAGTTTGCTGAATGACTATCATCAAACTTTCAAATGGAGGTGGAAAACAGGGCTAGGTAGGCACTAGGACCCAAGTGGAACATTCTACAACAAAGAAGGTCTGGCCTGTTGGGTTCTGTGGTGGAGGAATATACAATCTACTAACATCTCTTTGTGAGATAAAGTACAGTAAGCAAAAAAAAAAAAACCACGTTCAGTTTTCCTAAGTGGCTGCAAAGAAATGACCCTCACTCAACCCAGCAAGAGCCTAGCAACAGAGCACCTTCAGTTTGGTAGCAACTGTCATCAACATCATTTGTCCAAGATGTCAAAATAGCACATTGGGATGCATGTGATCCTTTCATGGGAGTAACAGCCCATGCTCCAGAAAGAATGGTAATTTTTTTCCTGCTTGTTCCTAGTGAAATGTATTCTTTTTTCCAGACTCACAAGATAAGAACATAAGAACAAGCCAGCTGGATCAGACCAGAGTCCATCTAGTCTAGCACTCTGCTACTCACAGTGGCCCACCAGGTGCCTTTGGGAGCTCACGTGCAGGATGTGAAAGCAATGGCCTTCTGCTGCTGCTGCTGCTCCTGAGCACCTGGTCTGCTAAGGCATTTGCAATCTGAGATCAAGGAGGATCAAGATTGGTCGCCATAGATCGACTTCTCCTCCATAAATCTGTCCAAGCCCCTTTTAAAGCTATCCAGGTTAGTGGCCATCACCACCTCCTGTGGCAGCATATTCCAAACACCAATCACACGCTGCGTGAAGAAGTGTTTCCTTTTGTTATTCCTAATTCTTCCCCCCAGCATTTTCAATTAATGCCCCCTGGTTCTAGTATTGTGAGAAAGAGAGAAAAATTTCTCTGTCAACATTTTCTACCCCATGCATAATTGTATAGACTTCAATCATATCCCCCCTCAGACGTCTCCTCTCCAAACTAAAGAGTCCCAAACGCTCCAGCCTCTCCTCATAAGGAAGGTGCTCCAATCCTTCAATCATCCTCGTTGCCCTGCTCTGCATTTTTTCTATCTCTTAGATATCCTTTTTGAGATGTGGCGACCAGAACTGAACACAGTACTCCAAGTGCAGTCGCACCACGGCTTTATATAAGGGCATGACAATCCTTGCAGTTTTATTATCAACTCCTTTCCTAATTATCCCCAGCATAGAGTTTGCCTTTTTCACAGCTGCCATGCATTGAGTTGACATTCCCATGGAACTCTTGGGTGAAGACAGATGCAAAGAATTCATTCAGCTTCTCTGCAATCTCCCGGTCATCTTTTAGCACATCTTTTGTTCCTTCATCAGCTAACGGGCCTACTGCTTCCCTAGCTGGCTTCCTGCTATATTTCCTTGAGCACAATTTCAAAGCAAATCCTATAAAGCACAGCAAACCACCTGTTGTATATTCCATTGCTCCACGGGGACACTGCGGTTGTGTTAAAAATGGAACAGAAATGTCAGGCACCATTGCAGAATGAGGTTTCAGCTGTTCTCAACCAGGGTCAGGAACCCTGTCTAACGACACTCAGACCCTGTGGGATTTAGCTCAGTTTCGTGGAGCCTGTAAGATGGAGATGTTCCACCAGGGCTTTGGTAGACAGTAATGGTTGAGAAGATCAGCTGACCTCCCTTCCTTCCTCCCGCTTCCTGTTTCTCCTTCCCTGCCTCCATCCTTTGGAGGACCTTGTGTTCGCAGCTATTGTTGGCCACTGTGTACCACCCACTGTGAACCAACTTACCACTGAGATTACTAATATATAGTAGGTTTGTCGTCTGAATGCCATCTGTTAAGTGGAATTAAGATCGTGGTTTTACATTGTATGTTTTTAATGTATACATGATGTGTTTTTATACTGTAATGTATTGTTATTGGAAGCAGCCCCGAGCCTGGAGTGGCCGGGGGAAAGTGGGGTATAAATTGAATAAAATAAAATTTTAAGTAGTAAAATCTGTGCTACTGGAACTGCACTTAAATATGTATTTTTCTTCTAGCTCATACACTGTTGGATCCAAAGCACTGTCATTGAGAATGCAAAGGGGAGGACTGGATGTAAAATATTTGATAAATCTAAGGCCCCTTCCACACATGCAGAATAATGTACTTTCAATCCACTTTCAATGCACTTTGAAGCTGGATTTTACTGTGTGGAATAGCAAAATCCACTTTCAAGCAATTGTGAAAGTGGATTAAATGTGCATTATTCTGCATGTGCAGAAGGGGCCTATGAATGTGAATATCTGAATGCTCAGAGCTAGTTTCTTGTATACATGGTTCTACGTAAAGATCTCTCAAGTGAGTATTTATTTCCTCGAAGAAAGCACCAGATGTGCAATAGCCAGCCAACAGCTAAATTGGGAGGTAATGAACAATAGTTACCAAATCAGCCATAACATACCTTTTTTGAATGCTACAACAAATTCCCGTAGCACATCCGAGTCAAACTCTTCTGGTTCCATGGCATATTTCTTGCCCCCTTCATCGAAAATTGCAGCGTTGACGTCCTCGCCACTGTCTATCAGACCCAGGTCCTTTATCTCACTGGAGTAGTCTTCTTCATCAGCAATGGCAAACGTATATTCCGGGAAGTCCTTCGCCACCTCCAAAACTTTGTTCCGCCAGTACTGGGTAGCTGGAAATCAAACACACCAGAAAAGTTCAGAGATTTCTGCTTTTCTGGTCACCGGTTTTTGCAAAGTGACCCTTTTCAAAGGCATACCTACCCACGCGATAATCAAAGCTGAAGTCTACCATATAATATACGACTACAAGCGGCTTCTTTCCGTATCTCTTAGCATCATTGGACGTCTTGCGATGACCAACCAGAGGCAAGGCATGTTTCACCACATGATCTGTAATCGCAGCACCATCGGTGGACTCCTGTTTACAGGGGGAAAAAAACAAGACGCAGGATTTGAAAAAGTTGCTAATGTATTTACTTACTGTTTTGCCACCTATATTTTTCATCTTGCCCTTCCTCCCAAAAGCTCACAGAGGCCTATTTCAGAATTCTTTTTTTTCCATAAGGCTGAGAAAGTGCAATTAGCCCCTCCTGGCAAGCTTTCGCAGTGGAATAGTGATTTGAGTGTGGATCTCCCAGATCCCAGCTTACTGTGTCAACCACCATTACGCCAAATGCAATCTGGATGCAGATCCCAAAATTCCTACACAAAATGTTCAACCTGACAGTCTATGGAGGTTACTAAGTACACTTTATACCATCCTGTCTGAGGAAATCTAAGAATATGGAAATATTCGGGATTATTCACTATTTCCTGCTGTGCCAGATGATCTTCTGTTCATTAACAGAGAAGCTGATTTATTCATAACATAACCAGTAGTGATGATGAAATGGTTTATTCTGTAATGAGTTTACATAATCTTCCCCACTGAAGACATTACATTTCTCCTTCCAAGATGCTGACTGAAAGTACTTCCCAATCTTTTCAACTTGCTCTTCCCCAGCGCTGTCACAGTTTAGACAAGGTCTCCAATCTATGGCCAGTGGTGGGATCCAAAAATTTTAGTAACAGGTTCCCATGGTGGTGGGATTCAAACTGTGGCGTAGCGCCAATGGGGCTGGGCAGGGGACGATGGGGGCGTGGCCGGGCATTCCAGGGGCAGGGCATTCCTGGGCGGGGCTGTGGCAAGGACGCAGCCGCTGCGCCGGTCCTTGGGTGGGAAACGAATGCACACAGGCGCAGGCTGCCACGCACGCCAGTGCACCTCCTGCTAGACGGCTTCAAGTTCTGCGCGCTACTGCTGAGAGGAGGGGCGTAACTAAGACAAAAATCACGTGGCAAAATCACCAATTAGTAACCCCCTCTCGGCACACACAAATAATTAGTAACCTACTCTTGGGAACCTGCGAGAACCTGCTGGATCCCACCTCTGTCTATGGCCCTTCAGATGTTCATGGACTACAATTCCCAACTGGCCATGCTGACATGGGCTGATGGGAACTGCAGTCTATGAGCATCTAGAGGGCCATAGGTTGGAGACCCCCCCCTTCCTTCTGGACAATGGCTCAAGAGAACTCTTAGAGTTGACTGCCAGGATCCTCTGTATTGTAATTGCAAGATGCTCTTAACATAACTTCTGAAATGTTTTATTCAGTTTTCAAATCATCATTTTATAGGATTTTTAAAATATTTTGTTATATGTTCTTTTATAAATTTGTATTTTTAAAGCATATCTGAATGCCATTAAATATTTCAGTTCAGGTTGGAGGCCCCTGGTGTAGCCCATATCCTTCCCCTTGTTCAATCGAAGTATACTGAGTTCATATATGTGAGAGTCAGAGTGATATAATATTTAGACTACCATATTGGAGACCTAGCATCTAATCCCTGCTCTGCCATGGAAGCTCGTTGGGTGATTATGGGCCGTTCACATACTCTCCACCTAACCTACCTCACAGAATTGTTGTGAGGGTAAAATGGAAGAGAAGAGAACAACATAAGCTGGTTTGGGTCCCCACTGGAGAGAAAGGTGGGATATAAATTGAGTAAATTAATTGTAATGATAATCTAGCTTTAATAATGTCCTTAAGGGAGGACATTTAATGGTTTGTTGAATTCAGATAATCATTTTGATCTTTATGAGAACTGCTTCCTCACACTGAATGGCAAGCTCAGAATACAAACAATGAATCAATCTCAGTGCAAGAAAACCCACCACCCTCTACAGCTAAAGGCCTGAGTCAAAACCTGATATAAAGGGCCTTCTGTACTGAAGAGAACCAATCAGTTAAGCGTAGTGCATAGCACCAAAGATAACTTGCAAAAGGCTGATAGAGTTCATTTTATTCTTCAGCTGACATTGATACTCACTTTAATATCCAAGACCTGCATTTTGGGCTCATATTTGGACTGAAATTTTTCAGGCTGCATCACCACCAATTTCCCAAGGTCGACTTTCAAGAAGCTCGAGATTTCGTTGCTGAAGGTGTGATGGAATTTGTAATCCTCCCTTAGTTTGTTCGCTTAGAGAAAGTTGAAACAAACAAAAACCCCAAATCAGAAAAACAACCAGAGCCGCTGAACCATGAATGCAAACAGTTAATCCGAAGAGTTTTGTTTGCGACATAAGAACGCAACGGAGGAATCCAGCATTAGTAAAATGACACGTCAATAAGGAAAACACTTACCAGCCTCTTGATAAAGTTGGTAGGCTGGCTCCTGATCCCCTTTGAAGAGGCCAATGATGATGACATCATCTCCATCCTTTATAAATTCTTGCACTTGTTTGATAGCCTGGATTTGTTTGGAGGGGGGGCCGGCCTGCTCTATCATGTAATCCACAATTCCTAGGTTTGAAGAACAAAAAGAAAAAGGTGTTATTGCTTGGTTTTAAAAACAAATCAATTAGTGACACACATAAAGATCAATTAGCAGCCCCAATAGCCCAGAGCAGCCCGAGCTCATCAGAGCTTAGAAGCTACTTGGGGCAGTACTTGGGCAGTACTTGGATGAGAGACCACCAGGGAAGATTGGGGCAGCCATGCAAGGGAGCACCAGGGAAAACTAACTCCACTCACGTCTTGCCTTGAAAACCCCACGTGGGGGGAAGTTCACTGGATTGCAATGCTTCAGTTGCAACTTGACAGCACAATCTACCTTTTGAAATTCAACTCTGTAACTTCATTTTATACACAAACACAGAATTGAAGACTGGGCCTTGAGTGGCAGTGGCTCAGAGCAATCCAAAGCAAGTCTCCTCAGCAGCAAGTTCCCTTTTTTATTACAAAAAGAAAAACCATACAAACAAAAGTACATTTTAAAATATTGCAAGGGAAGCAGTGGCGTATTGCCAATGGGAACACGGGGTATTCCATGGCCCCAGGCACATGCCGTTTTGCCCCAAGCCGCCTGCTGCGGAGCCCCTGCCACACCCCTGGCCTCCCTGCAGGCTGGCTCCTGCCCTCCCCAGGCCCCAGCAGCGCCTGTCTGAGCCGCCTCCCTTAGCCCTGACCTTCACCAGCCTCCCTGCTGGCTCCTGTAAGTGGGGAACGGGAGGGGGGGGGGCACCGGGAGCTGGTCATGCCCACGGGCATCATTTAGGCCCGGTATGCCTTGGCACCTGCTGCTCTGCCAGGTCTACCAACACCCTTCTGGTTTTTTCCCCAACACCCAAAAGGCCAGTCTGGCCAGTGGAGCAGCTGTATCTTAACATCTGTCCCTCCATCGGCCCACCAACACCCTCCCGGTCGCCCCCTCCAACCTCCAAAAGCCCAGCTCAGCCAATGGGACAGTGGTGTCTTGGCACCAGCCACTCCACTGAACTCGCTAATAGCTCCCCAGTTACCCCACAAACCCTATTCCAATGGACGGGGCAGTGGCGTCTTGGTGCCAGCTGCTCCCTCCAAAACCCTCCCAGTTCCAACCCCATCCCCAAAAGCCCAGCTCGGTCAGCAGAGCCACTGTGCCTTGGTCATCGCTTTCAGTTTTTTACCTCAACATGCATATGTGTGATATACTGAATGCTTGCAAAAACCTCCACTCACGCCCACTACATTTCCCCTGAGAAGCAAACTCTGTTTCACTCACAACACCCTCTACCCCCACCACACTCTGTTAAAAAACCTCTTGGGTTGGTGTCAAAGATGAAAGGTGGTATTTATTTAAAAATGTGCATAAACTAGAAATTTGAAACATCATCCATGACTACATACCATATTTTTCTCTTGGGCCATTGTAGTCGAACGGCTTTCCCTTACGGAAGATCTTGAGTGTTGGGTATCCAGACACGTCGAATTTCTTGGCAAGATCCGTTTCAGCAGTAGCATCAACTTTTGCCAGGGGGATTGGAGGAGTGCGTTTGCTAAGCTCCTTGGCTGCTTTCTCATATTCCGGAGCTAGTTGTTTGCAGTGTCCACACCTACAGAAAAAAAATATCCTGGTAATTTCAAGGAAACCTTTCCATTTTTAAGAGAATGGAAAGCAGCTTACTTCACTATAACTGAGAGATGAACAAAATGAGAGATGAAAAAAAAGAAAAAATCCTGTTTTCCTTAACATATTTTCAGATTTACAGATGACACCCCGGCTTGGGTAAGATGAATTACTATAGTTAGCTCCCATTTACAGATACAGAAGCAAACACATCAGATGCTTTTATAAAAGTCCACCATGTATGCAAGCACACACAAGAATAGCAACCATGTTTGCAAGGGGGTGTGGATGCTCATATGCAAAAGTGGGCTACTGTAGACAACCGGTCCCCCTCCCACTGTAAAACGCAGATTATACCAAATTCCTTTTGACTAGCGAATATGATGTAATTTCAAAAGAATGGATGCTGCTTTGCAAATGGTTCCTCCTTTTTACCCCAACATGCATGTGCAAAGATAACCAGAGGCCCAAAGCAAATGGATATCTATCGATATCTGTACTGCAGACAAAAACAGATGCCGTTTTTACCTCCGTGATGCTGCACGTCAGAAATCAGAGGCATCAAAAACCAGGTGAATGCACCTGGATGTAACATTACTTATTATCACTTCCCCTGTTCAGGAGATAATTACGCTGAAAGGAACACAAAAGCCTCCAGGGCTGATCTTGGTTAAACACAGGAGCCATGAGCAGACATGAAACTGGTAGAAGGAATGGGACAAGCAGCCAGGGTTCCCTCTTACCATGGAGCATAGAATTCAACCAAGATTATGTCAGCCTCATTCACAGTTTCATCAAAGTTGTCTTTTGTCAGCACCAAAGTTGCTTCAGGTGGAGGGGTCCAATCAGGCTGTGAAACCTCTTTCACTTTAGCCACAATTTCTTTAAAAAAAACAAAAACACAAGACACTGTAAACTGAAGGCGTAACGAAGAGCCTGATTTGTATATTGCAAAGATCCTCGGGAAAAGTACAGTGTGTCCCACTAACAAGCCCCTTTCTCCATTTTATCCTAACATCCCCCTGCGAGGTAAGTTATACTGTGCGAGTCTCTGGCCCAGGATCACCCAGCAAGCTTCCATGACAGCATAAGGATTCGAATCCAGGCCTCACAGATCCTGGTCTCCCTCTGTAAACTAGTACATCACATGTGAAAAAGCTCTTAGTCTTCCTTTATGGCAGATTTAATAAGCAAGAAAAGGCTAAAAGATTGTGCCCATGTAACGATGGCTCAGTTGAATCTCTGGCCCACCAATTACTACACTGTCTCAGATTCAAGGAAATCAGATCCAAGTATGTGAATCTTACTCCTTTACATTTACCCAATCTCCCCGATTTAATTAGATTACACTACCTGTTGGACAATCCTGATCCTTCTCTCTGTATGATAGTGGCAGACTTTCTCCTGGAAATTACTAAACGCCAGTAGATTTCCTTCAACCTGTATTGTATATACTTTTTAATCCGTTTTTTATTATTATTGTACTGTTGTCTATGCCAATAAAGGCTTGCTTCTCATAACCTTTATTTCACAAGCCACAACTGAAGGGGGGGCACTATGTTGGGAACCAATTACAACCTATGTGTAGCGACCTGCACTTGGAATGGTGATGCTTACCAGCTTCTGGTTCTGGTGGGTTTTCCGGGCTGTGTGGCTGTGGTCTGATGGTTCTTGTTCCTAACGTTTCGCCCGCATCTGTGGCTGATATCTTCAGAGGTGTATCACAGAAGAAGTCTGTTAACAGACTTTTCTCTGTGATACACCCTTCCGGAATATTTTTCAGCCGTAGATGCTTTTGAAACGCTAGGAACAAGATCCACCAGACCACGGCCACACAGCCCGGAAAACCCACCAGAACCAGCTGAATCCGGCCATGAAAGCCTTCGACTTACCAGCTTCTGTCCTTGAGCCTTCATAATCCACAGGCTGACCCTTCTTCAGAATTTTGATGGTTGGGTAACCGCCAACATCAAAACGACTTGACACAGCAGTGGCTGCCGTAGCGTCTATTTTGGCAACAGGGATGGGAGGGTCGATTTCTTTCAATGTTTTGGCGATCTTTTCATATTCCGGAGCAAACTGCTTGCAATGTCCACACCTGCAGAAAGAAGGGAGGAACTTCTTTTTGGCGACAGACCATCACAGGCGACAGACCATTTTGGCGACAGACCATCACAGCAAGGAGAGACGTGATTTTATTTCAGGGCGGTGCTAGGCTAGGTGTTACATCCACCACTCACTCGGCTTGCATTTTATGAAGTGGTAGACATTAAACACAGCAATGCAACAAAACAAAACCTCAAGGCGAATAAGGGAAAGAAGATGCAGGCTTTCAACAGTCACATATTTCAAATGCCTGTTTTTACCTTTTCTTCACCCTTCCATAACAAATATTTGGATATAATAAACATTCAAACCTGGGCCTCCCAGATATTAGCACTCTAAAACACTGTATCAGTGGTCTGCAAACTTTTCAGTTCAAGGGCCACATTGTATATTTTACAAATACCTGAACACTGAGAACTGGCTCAACTTGGCTGGGTCCAGCTTCATACTGCTGGTTCTTCTTATGAAGCTCCACCTCGGAAGTCCTAGTGGACTTCAGAAGCGGAGCCTGCAGTTTAACACTGAACCAGGCCAGGCCATGCTCAGCTCTGAATGGGCTTTGCCTGCCACTGAATGTGCCTCAGCAGAGATAGGAGAGGTGGATTAAATCAGTTGGTGGGCCTGATGTGGCCTGCGGCCCATATTTTGGGGACCCCTGCACTATACCATGCTGGTTTTAAAAAATGGGCATTCATGCTGCAGAGAAGGGGGGGGCAACACCCATATGGTGGACAACTACCACATCCTGTTCATTAAAGCGAGAAAACAATGCCACTGCCAAGCTTACCATGGGGCATAGAATTCTAAAAGCACAGTATCCTGGCCTTCAACAAACGTATCGAAGTTTGCGTCATTCAACACTAGGACACCATTTTCTTCTTTCACTTCGGAATCGTCATCTTCATCATCGTCCTCGTCCTCGTCGTCATCAACTTCCTCTTTGGCCAGAGATTCTGAGTTAATCAAGAAAAAAGAAATTGGCAATGAAATAGAGATGTAAACCATCGACACAAAACCCGTTTCTGTGAAAATAAAGGCGCAGACTGCAACAATTTGGTGTCCACAAATGGATCCCCAGTGTGCTCAAAAATTTGTGTTCGTGCAGGTGCAGCCATGAATGAGTGGCAACATCTAGGACAGGGGATGGATGCGAACTACATGAGAAGGCAAAATCTTATTGGCAGTCTTGTGTGAAAAACAGCTTGTATCAAGTAAGTTCATTGGTTCACCTAGCCTTGCTTTACTCTGATTGGAAATACTCTCCAATATGTTGGGCAGTGGTCTTTCTAGGCTGGCTACTGAAGACCTTTGCATCTGGAGATGGTGGAAATTGAATCTGGAACCTTACACATCTGCGCAGCACAGGTTGAAATACTGAGCTAAGGGCCCTTCCTCAAACAAAGTGAAATAATTTCAGTCAGAGGCAGAAAAGCCATCTTTGTTCATTCATGTAAAAAGGTGAATCTATTCATTCAATTAATTTGCCAAGCATAGTCAATCTAGCTTCAGCTGAAGCTATACTTCTCCTTCATATAGTATCTCATGAAGGAGAAGAAAATCAAAAGCTCCTTTGACTTTCCTGTTAATAAGTTGCTTCTACCATTAGAGAACACAACTGGTTTTATTGTTTCCTGTACAAAAAAACATGTGGAAAGATCAGATTAATTTCTTCCAGTCTGACAGAAAAAAACAGTAATGCTCAAGTTTTTTGTTTTAAAAAATCCTTGAAATTTTCCACTATCTTTGAAACCCTTTTTCAGAGCTTTCCTGCCTCAAGATTTTGACAGCTTGGTTCAAATCTGCACAGGAAATAAAGTTCCCCCATTTATCTGTGGGGATTGATCAAGTCCCCAAGGATCACTCACCCTTCTCCTCATCTCTTCATTTTCAGTCCTCAAGCATGCAATTATATTAGTAATTTCATAACATGCCCTACCAAACACAGTTCTATCAGTGACTCAATACATCTTTTGCTGTTTGTTGTCTGCCTTTTACTGTGTTGTTTCTTCATCGCTTAACATATGTTTAAATGCTTATGCTTAGTTTCTGATCTGTATTCAGACCTATGCTTGTTTTCAAATTTCAGCCATTCCAACCCTATTGCATTGCTTGCTGGATGTCTCAGCATACTGTGAAGCCTGCTGTGTCTCAGTGAGAAAGGAGTACTATAAATCATGCACATTTTTAAAAAATGCCTGGCCCAGTGAGCCACGAAGGTGCGGCAAAGCCAAAAACTGTGCAGGTCTGTTCTAGGACGAAGCTGGTAATAAAAACCATGGACAGTAGAAGTCTTCTTGTGTGTGGATGGTGCCTGAATAACAGGGGTGAGCAGTGGAAATTAACATTAATAGGGAACAAATGGTGGTGGTGTTCAGCCGAAAAGTTGGACCACGCTCTAGACCAGAAACCTACTGCTGACAGGTTTAGCACGAAATAAATATGGTATGCAGTTCGCTGTTCAAATCACGCTGCCTAACTCATTTCCCCATCCTTAGTTTGCAACCCAGTCAGAATGGGCTGAGGGGGTGGGGAGAATGATAAAAAGGCCGGTGGCGGGTATTTTCATTTTGCTACTACAAACTAAGATGGCAATTGTGAGATAAGTAAGCCATTATTTTACAGCTTGGAAGGCCTTTTTAAAGGAATTGCACGCTTTGCTGCTGTTGAAAAAGTTTTAGCAGAGGTATGCTTTTCAGAACTCTTATAGCAATTTTTATGTTCTCCTATGTACTAGGCAGGGACAAAACAGCAATGCAAAATAATCGGTCTTCTATCTTCAATGAAATGCAGTTGACTACTGGGAGAATCCCTGAATGATCTGCTGGAGAAATAATTCTTGCTTCATATCAGATACAAGGAACTCTTGGTTTAATTTTTGGCTTCAATCCCAACATGCGTTTGAGAGCTGAACTGATTATAGGACTTGGGCAGGTTTAATTGTGTGTTTAAAACCTGTGCGTTTACAAGACTGTAAACAAAATCTCCCCGGAGAACTCATTTGTGTAACAGACCAAACAGCGTGAACAAGCCGTTGTAAATTTCCTACAAAGTTATCTAGCCTTGAGTGAATCAGTTGCAGAGCTATGCAGATACACCTGTCTCAGCCCACTGAAATACCAAATGGGCTCAGAATGGAATAATACTCTTTAGGATTGCTCTGTTAGTCTTTACATCGTTTACCACAAATTAAGACAACTACCTAATGAGAATTTGTCCCGTTATATTCCAAAGTGAGCAGCACTTCACTTTCTATCTTGAAGCTTCCAGTGTTGTTAAAAATATGTTTGAAATCAATGTCAAGGTAAAAACTCTTCACTTACAAAATTACTTGGGGGGGGGGGGGTCATCACTTTGGCCCACCTGTATGCACTGAAACTACATATGTATATATCCCAGGACCTTATCAAGCAAAACTTTTAAGTCAACCTCTAAAAACAAGGCATCTGAATCTTCAGCTAGTACCAAGGAGGTATACAGAACTGAAAGACAGTCACAAGATACTTGACATGAAGTCCTTCAAATCACTAATAAAATCAAAAATGAAATAACTGTAGATGTTGTCAACTTGTGTACACAGAAAGCGTCTGGGAAAATCCACATCAGAAATATTTCACAAATGGTGCTTTACATCTCAGCCCTGAGGCCACACAATAAGCACCATTCAGCTCAGAAATTTAGGCAACTTCCAAAATATAAGTTTATTCAGAAACACCCCCAGCAGTGCAGCATACCTTACAAGACCATTTTCTCTAAAAAGAACTGGAGATCAATTATAAATCAAGAAGCTCACCCTGACTTCTTCCCCAATTTTTAGACAAATTTAAGAACTACCTTGACATGTCCTGCCTAGATATCCTCCAAAGCCAGCATTCTGTTTCCTCTGTAGCTAGAAGGACTCTTTGAAAGAAGAGAAACACAGTCTTCCCCTATTACCTGAATATCTACTATTGGGAACTGATGTATAGTACTATTGATCATGGAGGTTCCATCTATCCACATAGTATTCCCTTTGTCTTGATAATGAGTTTTGAATTACAGACTTTGAAGTCCATCAACGCATACAGCACAGCTGCTAGTAACACAGCAGGCCTTACTAAGACCTCAAAAATCCATGATCAAGAATTTGACAACCTGTGCACATTTACATCACCTTGCCAGGTAAGTTTTGAAAATTCAAGGGACTCTTGACTCCAAAAATACCAAAGAATGGAAGGTGGGGCCTAGACCACTGAATCTCCTTGCAGCAGAGCAAGGATTTTTATCTGCTGTGATGAACAAAAGAAGGTGCAGGAGCAAATACAGGGCCGGATTAAGACCTTTACAGGCCCTAAGCACTGAAAAGGTTATAGTACCTCCATATATTGTGTGTGTATGTAGACACACAGCATTTTAACTTACACAACTCAAAGATGTAAAATAATTTTTGCTGTTGCTTACTTATAACTTCATTTAAGCTATAAAAAGGTTCCCGCATTTTTAATTGCAAAAATCTTTGAAAGCCTCCTCAAAATTAATCTGACCCTGCTTCAAGACTTAGCAGAGCTAACGAGGAACAAAACGCTGGGGGGGCTCTTTACTCGAGGCCCCAAAGCAAATGCTTATTTTGCTCAATGGTCAATCTAGGGCTGCAAAGGTGCAGGAAACAGGCAGGTTTATCCTGGCAGAAGGTACATGCAGTCAAAGTTATTCATTTCAGCAAATGCATCTGAGACCCTCCAGCTTTCTCCCATGCAAAAAAGGGACACCCCCTCTCCCCTCCTCCTTCTTTCCCCCACTGCCCTCCTGGTCCCTCCCCCCGCCCAGTCGCACCTGAGCCCACCTGGCCTCCGCTTACCTGCGCCTGGCTCCTCTTCTTCGCCCTGGGCGAAGAGAGCGAGCTGTGCCAGCGCCAGTAGGAGGGTCAGCAGGCAGGCTTGGCGCACCTTCCTCATCTTCGCATGGGCCTCCGGATGTCTTTCCCAGGAGCAAATCCTTCGCGAAGCCCTCCTCCCTGATTGGCTGGGGAAGAGCGAGGGGCGATCGGAGCGGACAGCCAATGAGCGGCGAGCGGCTCCAAAGCGTGCTTCTTCAGAGCTGCCTTCAGGGTCCGTGCAAAAAAATCCTAAGACCCCCAAAAGAAATAAAAGGGTTTTTAAAAAATATTCGCGGTTGACTTTCCGCAAGGCAGCCTTTGCTGCAAAGGCTCGGTGGGACGGTGCCAAAGAGGCGTGAGCGTGTGAACGCGCACCGTGCGCGGAGTTTTTAAAAAACGCCCCTCTTGCTCTGAGGTGCCCCTCTCTGATTGGCTGGCCTGCAAAGGACCAATCAGGGCTTGCCACTCCGTTGCCCGTGCAAACAAACTCCCGGGCGGAGGGAAAGAAGAAAAGGACCCGGGGAAGGGGGTGGGGGGTCAAGGTTTGGGAATAGGTGGGCGCGGCCAGTCTGTCCGAAAAGACACATTGCTGTTTGGGATTGGGTGGGGGCGGTGAGGTCATAGGAAGGGCGTGGTCTCGAGGGGGAGTAACTTGATTGGAGCTGTTAACTTTGCTCCACGTCAGTGCAGGGTGGGGACTAGAAGAACTTTTCTGAGGCGCTCAAGTGTCACCTTTCCTTAAAGATACGCTCCACCTCCCGCCGCTGTCAAAACCGCAGCATGACCCTGAATGCAGTTTTGGCCTTCTGAGGTCAGAAGGGTGCAACTTTGTTTAGGATTGCTTTTTGTCATTTTTTTCCACTCTAGACGAGGACTTAATGTGCAACCCAGAACAGAGTTACTCCTGTCTATGTACATTGAGGTAAATGGGTTTAGACTGGAGTAACTCTCTTCTGGATTGTAAATCTGGAGTAATTTTTGGATTGAAGTCAGTGGGCTTAGACTGGAGTAACTGTTCTGGATTGTACCTCTGGAGTAACCCCTGGGGTAACAAGAGTAATCTCTGGATTGGAGTCAATGGGCTTTGATTGGTGTAATTTCTGGATTAAAAGTCTGGAGTAATTTTGGATTGAAGTCAGTGGGTTTAGACTGCAGGAACTTTTGGACTGTACCTCTGGAATAACTGTTATGGATTGAAGTCAATGGGCTTAGACTGGAGTAACTGTTCTGGATTGCGCTGTTGGACATGTTAATGTTAGGCCTGGTGCCAGAAGTAAAACAAAAAACAACAACACAGGAGTCTTGTGGTGGTGTAAAGGATGACAAGGTTTTAGTCCAATTATTTATGGACTGGTCAGATGCAAAGAGTGGGTTCTCCCTGTGCAAGCATTGTAGGTGGTGTGGGGCAAACCAGCAGGGAGGCAGGTAGCTCCCAGGTTAAATACAATGATGTCAAAATTCAAAGCAGATTGGTCAGGGTTTTCTGCATGTTTATGGAGTACGTCAAGCCACTGATGCTTGCAGCAGGTGGGACAAAATTTCAGTCCAGGAGAACCTTAACAACCAACCAGATTTTCCAGAGGATCACCTTTTGTGGACTCAAATTTTGTTTTGCTATTACAGACTATCATGGCTACTCCATTCAAACTATATGAAGAGGGGGAGTTCTAGTTTTCCCTGGCATACTTGAGAGTGAGATATATGTTGCAAGTCCCTTCTCAGTGCAGTTGCGGAATAGGGGCATAGGCCCCTTAATTTCTGCTAGGGGCTGGGCACAGGACTGAAGTTGGCCCAAGCCCATATTGAGGAATCTATATGAAATTATTTGTATGTGAAATTACTCATATATTTCCAGAAGCCACCAGCCATGAATAATGGGGAGGGGGGGTTCACTTGTAATGACCTGACCCTAAGTCAAAGAAAGAAAGCTCATAGACAAGAACCCAAGAGCCTCCTTTTTCAATGGAGATGAATCTGCTATAGGCAGCTTACAGTCCATCCAATTGTGGGGGAGGGGAGGGCTGGATGGAATGATGAGGCCTTGTGGCAGCGCGTTTACCTTCCCCAGGGCACTTACTCCGGCGGAAGTGTGGTAGACACACTGGTGGTCACCTGTCCCTCAGCCCCACCACCACAAAACCTGGAAGTCTGAGCTGTGACGGGGATGCCCCGATGGGATACCAGCATGGGGAGGATGGTCAGGATATTCCCAGGGGGTTAAGGGCCGAAGATCTTTGGTGGCATACGTCCTGTAAGCCCTATGGGGCTTTCTGGCAGTGTGGGGTGGGGTGGAGCTTTTTCCTGCTCCCCGTGGTACTGGAAAGCCCTCTTGGAGGCGGTGGGGCTGCCCAATGCTTGAGGCAACCAAGTGCAGAAATAACAGTAAAAGAAAATGTATTGTCGAAGGCTTTCACGGCCGGAATCACTTGGGTGCTGTGTGGTTTCCGGGCTGTATGGCCGTGTTCTAGCAGCCTTCTCTCCTGACGTTTCGCCTGCATCTGTGGCTGGCATCTTCAGAGGATCTGTGGCTGGCATCTTCAGAGGATCTGTGGCTGGCATCATCAGATGATCCTCTGAAGATGCCAGCCACAGATGCAGGCGAAACGTCAGGAGAGAAGGCTGCTAGAACACGGCCATACAGCCCGGAAACCACACAGCACCCAAGTAAAAGAAAAGCTGAAATTTAAGAGAAAAATAATAGTGTGATATTATGGCTCATGGCTGAGTATTTCAAAAAGAGAATGCTATGCCTCTTTCTCAAAAGTTTCCAGGCTGCTACTATGGGAATGCTGCCAAACAGCATAGCTTTTCCGATAAGATGGAAACTTATAAAGCATGCTGAGGAAAGTGTTAATGTGAGATGGATAGAGAGCTCTAGCAGAATATTCTGCGCATGTACCAGTATTACTCACTGCTTTGAATAAAAGGTCTGGCCTCCAGAGATTGGGTGAGCCACTGCTCTTTCGCTGGAGCTCCCTTTATTCAAATAAAGGCCTTTTTAAAACCTTCTTCCTGACTGATGCCCTTCAATTCGCTATAAGTCCACCAAGAAAAGGCCCAATTTGGCTACTGGCTCTGAAAAATGAGAAGACAGATACCACAAACTTCTTCATCGAGACAACTGGAGTAAATATTTCATTTGAGTGACCTTGAACCAGTTATGCTGACTGGCTCAAGGTCACATGCTGAGCTTCATAACTAAGTGGAATCTGAACTCTGGCCTCCCCAATCTTAGACCAATACCCTAACAACTACCCCACTTACATACCTTCTGCCACCCGAATTGTCCCATAAAACGGGGGGGGGGGGTTTGATGTTCCTGAGCTGGAACACAGGTGGACATTCCCCCCCCCCCCCCCCCCGCTGGCATCTGCTTGGATGCCAGTGTAGCTCTGTGGCGGCCCTAACTTCCAGGTGTGGCGACCATGAAGCAACTAGGGGCCAGGTGCCAGCAATTTTGCTTTCTCTGCTGGCATGGGTGCCTCTTAAGTTGGCGGAGGGGGCAAACACATTGGTGCAGCCCTCTGCCATTTCCATAGCCCATTTCCCTCCATCTGGATTAGGCTGCCCCTTAAAGTATAAGGAGCAGCAGTGATGTAGTGGTTAAGAGCAGGTGCATTCTAATCTGGAGGAATGGGGTTTGATTCCCCACTTTGTCGCCTGAGCTGTGGAGGCTTATCTGGGGAATTTAGATTAGTCTGTCCACTCTCACACATGCCAGCTGGGTGACCATGGGCTAGTCACAGCTCTGAACTCACTCAGCTCCACCCACCTCACAGGGTGTTTGTTGTGAGGGGGGAAAGGGCAAGGAGATTGTAAACCCCTTTGAGTCTCCTACAGGAGAGAAAGGGGGATATAAATCCAAACTCCTCCTCCTCCTCTTCTTCTTCTTCTACATTATAGTAAGTGCAGAAAACCGAAAATTGCTGTTCTGACACAGTGACAACCAGTGTATAGTGTGTGAAATAAGTTGTCCTAAAAGTTAGGCATTTATTCCATAAATTGACAGAAGGGACCCTCTGGACACTACATTGATGCAGGTATAAACTGTCACAACTGCAATATCAAATCCCACCCTTGCTTATTTCTGGATGGGGATCATTGTTAAGGACGCTAGACATGCTGCAACAAAGAGCTTTTTAAATACATAAACTTTCCCCATTAAAGCATCACCTAGACTTAAAAAAAAGTGTTCTTGGGATGGTAATTGATCAATGAGACAGTAATTGTTTAGGGCCCCTTCCGCACATGCAGAATAATGCACTTTCAATCCACTCTGCAGCTGGATTTTGCTGGGTGGAATAGCAAAATCCACTTGCAAACAATTGTGAAAGTTGATTGAAAGTGCATTATTCTGCATGTGTAGAAGAGTCCTAAGTGTTTCTGTGAAAAAGCATATGAAAAGTCAGGTCCATTTGATCTTTGACTCCATTATATTGATGAAACATAAGCCTTTTAAAAAAGAGATAAACTCATATGCCAGCTCTGTTTTAATATTGCTAAACTGTATTCCTGTTGACTGCTGAAGTCTTGATTTATATCTGTCTCAGGAGAGCTTTGTTTGTTGTTAATGGCTGCTTTACTGTCATTTGTACATCCTGCTGATTGGTTTGGCATTTTTAAAAGTTTAGAAGTTTTTGTTCTGGTCTCTCATAACTTCAGAATTCAGTCAATTCCTGACTTCCGAACGTCACCCACTGTCACATGCTGATTTGATTCGTAATGCAAATAGCATCACTCCTGTTGTCTCGAGTCAATATAGTGTTTATCCAACAAAATAATTGCAACAAGACGGAAAACTTCCTGCCTGTAGGCCAGTTCTTTGGATGTGCCACCTCTGCCCCCATGCTTTCCTCACACTCTTGGCTTCTCTGGGTTTTGATATGCCACAGCACCAAGCCATAAGGCGCCTTGAATAGCCACCAGCCTGATAAGCTTATTTTCTTTATATTGTCAAAGACTTTCACAGCCGGAAACGACTGGCTGTTGTGGGTTTTCCATGCTGCATGGCCATGGTCTGGTAACTTTTGCTCCTAATGTTTCACCTGCATCTGTGGCTGGCATCTATAGAAGCATGCCATGGTAAGCTGTGTTTCTCTCCATGTCACAGATGACAGCCATAGATGCAGGTGAAACATTAGGAGCAAAAACGTCCAGACCACAGCCACGCAGCCTGGAATACCCACAACAGCCAACTTATTTTCTTTCTTTTTTTCGTGAAACATTTTTTGTCCCGCCTTTCCTCGTGGTTCAAGGTGTCTTACAGTCATATGATAATTTGCTCACAATATTATTGTTGGAAGGGTCTTATTATGGTTTTTATTGTAACCCATCCAGGGCCAGGGGTGGGATTCAAATAATTTAACAACCGATTGTTTACGAGCACCATTTTAACAACCGGTTCTGCCGAAGTGGTGTGAACCTGCTGAACCCCACCACTGCCAGGGACTATTATAGAAGGCAGGGAATGAATCTTATTTATTTAAAGCGATAAAAGGCACCGTAGTGGGCTGATGCCTCTCAAGCTGAGATGTGGGGGAAAGGCAAGGTGCCATGTTCCACCAGGCTTTTGGCTGAGGCCATTTTGTGAACCCATGATGGTCCAACTGAATTGCCAGCCTCCCAAATGACAAATCGTAAACACCATCTTGCACATCAACACCATTCTGTTCTGCGCATCCATCTAGAACCTCCCCCCCCCCCAATATAACACACCGATGGTGGTTGAGTTCATTAGATATAGGTTTTATTCACTGATGCACCATCTACACAGACATTTTAGTATTGTACAACTAAGGCACCTTCTGCACTTAGTTGTACACTTTCAATCCACTTTGCAGCTGGATTTTACTGGCGGAATAGCAAAACCCACTTGCAAACAATTGTGAAAGTGGATTGAAAGTGCATTATTCTGCATGTGCCAAAGGGGCCAGAGATATGCATTGTTTTTAGATCTAATTTATGTACATTATGTACTGTCGTTTTTTACCCGATTTGTAAGTTGCCCTGAACCTAACTTTGGCCAGGAATCGGGTAGGGTATAAAATAAAAATAAAGGGAAAGAAGCAGAGGCTCAGCTGTTGCCCTTTCCCCACCCAATACATACGACACAGGGATGGCGCTTGAATTCAAGTAATTATACCTATTGACAGATTCGCCCCCTACACAGACATTTCAGAACCAAGAGATGTCTTGTATTTAGATCTAATTCATGCACATTGTTTGCATTGTTGGTTTTAACCCTGTTTGTAAGTCACCCGGGCCTATGTGACGAATGCATTTATACTGCATTCAGGTTACAGGGTGGAGCCGCCCCTGAAAGAGTTAAGCCCTGGCCAGCCCTGATTGGCCAGAGAGAAAAAGGCAGGTACTATAAATACAGTCAGCAACAGTGCTGAGGGGTTCATTCTTTGAGGCTTTTTGACCTTGTGGCTCTGTGTGAGCTTGTGTGCCCTCGGGTGCTTTTTGTGAACAGAGTGAGGAGAATCCGCTCAGATCTCTCACTGCTGTTATTTAGTAATAGCTGAGGAGGCTATTTGAAACATCTGAAACCCTGAGTTGGAGGAGAGAGACCGCCCTCAGGTGTTTTTGAGGGAAACCTCTTAACAGTCTAAAAGTCTGTCCTCCAAGTGAACACCAGTCTTGGGAGGCCCAGTCCTGAGGCAGAGAGGCCAAATTTTAGGATTGTGGGAGAGGGAGGCTGTTATGCCTGAATCCCACAGGGCGTAGACTTGGTGTTTTATTTTTGTGGTGAGGTACAGAGGACTGAGATCTTATTTTAAGAGGGAGAGTAAAACCTCCAAAGCAACATCATTTCTGAAACATCTTTTATGAAGCAAAATCTTAAGCAAAGTGACACCTGCCAGTGTTCATGTTTACTGTGAAACTTCAGTGAAGTGCCTGCAACCGTTAAGATTTAAAACAAACTTTCTCTGAAACCAATACGCTTATATCCTCTCACACTACCTGAGAAGCCTCTGTTAAGCCAGCAATAAACGTTTTAAGTTTTGATCATCTTTAAAAAACTGCTCCAGTCTATTATTGTTTTGTCTGTGTCTGTGTTCCCCAAACAAAAGGGTGGTGTCTGTCAACGTCAGGATTTGTGGGCTATATAGGGAAAAAAAATTATTTTGGTGGCAGCGAGAAGAATATATAAGCCCCTCACGTTACACCCTACATCAGTGGTGGCGAACCTTTTCGAGACCGAGTGCCCAAATTGCAACCCAAAACCCACTTATTTATCGCAAAGTGCCAACACAGCAATTTAACCTGAATACTGAGGTTTTCGTTTAGAAAATACTGATTGGCTCTGAGGCGTGTGTTACTCAGGAGTAAGCTTGGTGGTAGTCGGTGGCTTTGTCTGAAGCAACTGTGCAACTCTTCCAAAGGGTGAATCATGACCCTAGCAGGGTTTACTCAGAAGCAAGCCCCATTGCCAGCAACCAAGCTTACTCCCAGGTAAAGGATCGCGCTTTAGTTCTTTGCAAGAAAATCAGTGGGGTTTAACAGCGCTTAACAGGGTTACCTACACTGCTTCCCCAAAACTAGGTCTTAGGTTTAATGCTAATAATTGAGCCCAGCGGCCCAGGCCAGCCTAGATGTGTGTATGTGGGGGGCCGATTTCCCTCCCACATGACGAACTCTGTGCACGCGTGCCCACAGAGAGGGCTCTGAGTGCCACCTTTGGCACCAGTGCCATAGGTTCGCCACCACTGCCCTACATCGAATAAAATAACAATAAAGGAGAGGAAGGAGAGGCTGAGCCGTCGTCGTTTTCCCGCCTTTCCCGGCCTGAGTCCTCCCAGGGCTTAGGCGGCGCTGCAGGGCCCCGCAGGCCGCTCGACACCCGGACGGCCGCCGACGGACAGGGGAGCGCCGGTCTCCCTCCTCACTCGGCCGGGGCGAGAAGCCAGGGGAGAGGCGGGCGCGGAGGCGAGGGCTGGGCTGGGCCGGGCCGGGCGGCCCTGAGCGAGGTGGCGGGCCGGGGGGCGCGCGAGCCGCATGTGTGGATGGAGCCGGGCTCGGCGGGGCTGCTGCAGCGGCGGGGTCCGGGGCTCGGGGGTCCGGGCTCGGCCGGGGGCTCCCCGGGGCTGTCGGGCCCCCAGGGCCGCCGGAGGAAGCAGCCGCCGCGGCCGGCCGACTTCAAGCTGCAGGTGATCCTCATCGGCTCGCGGGGCGTGGGCAAGACCAGCCTCATGGAGCGCTTCACCGACGACACTTTCTGCGAGGCCTGCAAGTCCACCGTAGGTACGGCGCCCGCGGGGCTGGGGAGGCCGGCCGGCCGGCAAGGCCAGGCCAGGCCAGGCGGGGGGCGAGCGGCTGCCTTCCCCTGGGGACCCGCGCCCCTCCTCTCGGCAGTGCGCGCTTTGCCGGCGCCGTCCCGAAGGGAATATATGGCTCGGGAAGGAGGCGATGCGGGTGGCAGCGGGGTCCGGGGGCGCTGGAGAGACTGGCCACGGTTTGTGTCAGTGTCAGAGCTGCTGCCTCCTGGACTGGACCACCACTGGGCCTGATTGTGTGTGGCAAACCCAGGCTTCAACTTATGCGGGGGTGCGGGGTGGGGGGACACTTACTCTACACTAGCCACTAACCTTTGGCACTCCAGATGTTATGGACTACAGTTCCCATCTGCCCCTGCCAGCATGGCCCTAGTCTGTCCAGTAGTGGTTTGGGAGAGAAAAGCTTGTCCACAGAGCTCGTTGGGGGGCGTGTGGTTCTGCATTCCCCCGTTGCATCTTCACAAGAACCCTGCAGGGTGACAGCAGATGAGAACTTTGGATTTATACCCCCCCTTTCTCTCCTGAAAGGAGGCTCAAAGGGGCTTACAAACTCCTTTCCTTTCCTCTCCCCACAGCAGACACCTTGTGAGGTAGGTGGGCCTGAGAGAGCTCTGAGAGAACTGTGACTAGCCCAGGGGTCTGTAGCCTGCGGCTCTCCAGATGTTCATGGACTACAATTCCCACCAGCCCCTGCCACCATGGCCATAAACATCTGGAGAGCCGCGGGTCACAGACCCCTGGACTAGCCCAAGGTCACTCAGCAAGAATGTTGGAGTGGGGAAACAAATCTGGTTCACCAGATAAGAGTCTGCCACTTGTGTGAAGGAGTGGGGAATCACGCCCAGTTCTCCAGATTAGAGTCCGCCTGCTGTTAACCACTACACCATGGTAGACCAAGTAAACTGCATGGTGGAAAGAGGATTTGAGCCCGGGTCTCTCAGATGCTTGTACAAGATTGTAACCCTCACATCCTGTCTAACACTCAGTCCCTCTGCCCTCCTCGTCCCAATTAGATGATAAGTGTAAAGCTGTGATTAGATCTCTTGTCCTTTAATGACTGCTCTTCAGGACACTCTCAGCCACACCTACCTCACAAGGTGTCTCTAGTGGGGAAAGGGAGGGAAGGGTTTTCTAAGCCACCTTGAGACTTCTTACAGTTGAGACAAGTGTGATATAAATGCAAACTGTCCTTCTGTCAAGGAAAGGAATATTCGTCTCTCTTCTTTACTGGAGGGATGCCAGAACTCCCAGATATCCCTGTAGACACCTGCACACACCTGTGAGCAGATAATCTGCCCACTGCAGCCTCTTTTTGCAAAGTTGAAGGATGGGGCCAAATCATCTGTTGATATTATGTTGTGGTAAGAGCTAAGAGCGGGATGTGTGTCATTCAGGAAGAATAGCCTGCAAGGAAAACAAGGCTGGAACCTGGTTACACTTTGAAAATCAACACAGTTTATTCCATCATAAATTTTAGTGAGCTCAGGTGCATGAGACACACTTCCATTAGGCAGATGTGTTTACAGCAGCAAGCATGATTCTACAAAGAGCACCCATTTAAAGTTAGGACCTAGTCCAAAGAGTAGTCAGTCTACTCAGTATGAGAAGACCACCCCTAGTTGGGGACAGATGGGCAAAGTGGGGTTAACATAGAATCAGATCTAGGGAACTGCAAGGCAAAACACTTAGAAAAATACAGAGACTGTCTAGAGTTACAGCTGAACTAATTCTGTCAAGGGTAGGTGATGCTGAGGTAGTGGCTCCTGTAGAGGAATCCTAAATCTTTGTTCACCCTTGGGTGATAGGGGAATAATATTGAACTTCTTGGATGGTGAGGTTTTTGCAGTGACCAGTGTCTTCCCATGCCAGCTTGACTGCTGAGGTACCCTAAGCATCTGCAGGGTGTTATCCAGGTTTTTAGGGCACACACATCATCCAACTCTGTCCTCACCGTTGCTGTATGTAAACAGATCATGTTTCTTGGAACACTCCCACTTTGTGCTGCATATTGCTGGAAAGGATCTAGTCGTGAAGGGAAGGTATACAATTAACCGACTTTTTCAGAAACCCTTGATAAGCTCAGAGGATTATGTCCTCCAGAACAGAATTTGAAAACCACTGCCCTCAAATATCATTTAGAAGGTAAACAAATATCATTTAGAAGGTAAACGTGTTTTAACATGTCGTAGCACTTTTCACTTAATCTTTCTGATTTTAATATGAGCATTTGTGGACAAATGAAGAAATTGGACTTGTATTTCCTATAATGTTGGGAAATGCCTTGTAGAATATGAAATTCGTGTTCTGGCAGAAAGTGTAAGCTTCCATGTCAGAATGGGGGTTCAAACCTCGTCTCCGAGACTCTAATCTTAAACTAATCACTATACCACAGTGATTATATTGTATTAATTAGACCTTACATTCATGCTGGTTAGTGGTGATGTGGTTTTTGTGTGCAATAATAAATCACAACTGCTTATAATAGCATCTTACTAGCTATCATATGTGTTCTAATTTTAGAAACTAGAAGCAGGGATTGCAGAAGTGAGTACATACTGACTGGTTATCACAAAGCTGGATCTGGGAGTCTTGTTTGTGACTTCTGTATTTGCTTGAAATTTCTAACTCAACTCTGAAAAATCAATTGCACTTTAAAATAAACCCGAGGAATGCCCAAAACAAAATAGACTCATAAAGCGGAATGGTCAAACACTCGTCCCTTTCCTGCTCCCAGCTAGTCCTTATGAGAGTCTCTGTTATTTATTGTAGTCTGCCAGATGCGTGATAGCCCCTGTATTGTAAGACCATTCCAGATTCATATATGCTTATATGTGACGTTTACATATGGTGAAAAGCATCTTATAAATGATTTTAAAAGAACTGGGCTAATAGGCACAATAATAAACCTCTGAACACTTAAAATTATATATATTTAAAATAATGTTGCTGTGAATGTGCCACAAGAAACAAGCCATTCACATTTTTTGACTATAGAAATTACAGAATAAGCTCCAGTAGTTTCCACAATAATGAAAAGGAGGGAATGACAAAGTGTTCCTTTAGAAACAGGGGCTACCCCAGAGCACTCACCTAAAATAATTCCTCTCATTCAAATAAATGAACCAAGCTAACCAAATTCATGTTGAAATGAAACATTTTGAAACATGAAAAAGAGCATTTCCTAGCTTTTTCTAGGCAAAACTACAGGCCAGAGCAATAGGAACCCTAATATTCTTTTGTTAAATAAACTTCCAAGAAGTTCAGAGTAAGATTGGTAAGCCTGAGAAATAGATGCCTGTCTTCGCCAAGAACAGTGAGATGATCTTAATTCCTTTCCCGTGTCAGATCAATTCTGCAGCTGGGGCGTCACAACAATCTGCAAATTCACATTTGGGAATCGAAGCTGCACAGAGATAGATAGCG
This sequence comes from Sphaerodactylus townsendi, assembly GCF_021028975.2. Taxonomy (NCBI): domain Eukaryota; kingdom Metazoa; phylum Chordata; class Lepidosauria; order Squamata; family Sphaerodactylidae; genus Sphaerodactylus; species Sphaerodactylus townsendi. Next base: position 16,655,025 of record NC_059435.1, read on the forward strand.
AAACGTGATGGTGATGCAGAGGGGAAACATTCTGGTTTATCTCAGTTTATTTAAAGGCCCCTTGTTAAGTGTATGTTGGCACTGTGGGGAGACGAGTTGGCACATGACTCAGCTGTGAATAAAAGGCAGTCCATGTGTGAGATAATAAAATGAAAAAATGAACTTATGGGTGGAGCTGAGTATAATAAATAGACGGGTGTTTGGTAAGGGGAGAAGAGTTCAGCTGTCAAACTATTAAACTGGGGCAGTGAGAGGCAGGTCTGGTTTTTAAACTTGACGCTCCACCTTGGCAATAGAAAATGGAACAAAGGGCTATATTGCATGTGAAGGTCATTTTTCAGCAGTATGGAAAAGAAATCAAGCTGTAAGACTCCTAGGTTTTCATTTGTAAGCATATGTGGTCTACACAGAGGTGGGATCCAACCAGTTCTCTCCACTTCTCTAGAAGTGGTTACTAATTTTTTCTGAGTGCCGAGAAGGGGTTACTAAAGCAACCTCCCTGCCCAATAGGGACTGGAGGTGCGTGTGTGCGGCGACGCCACTGTTTGAATCCCACCACCATCGGAACCTGTTATTAAAATTTTTGGATCCCACCACTGGGTCTAAGGATATAGTTGTAAACACCTGTGGTTGCGTTTGTGCGATGACTTTCATCCTAATATATTTCCTAAAATAACTGAACTCCTGAACCCTATGATACTGAATAATTTTTGATTGCTGCTCAGTTTTATTTTTGTTTATTAAAGCATTTTTATCCTACCTTTCCTTGTAGCTCAAGGCGACTTACAATAATAGTTTAAAAATTCTCTGTTTAAAATCTCTGGCAGAACCTCCCTAGGAAATATGGTGATGATTTTACAGTACATAGCAACATGTCAAAATTTAGGCCAATATCTTTGGTCTTGCCCCCTACCAAAACAGCGATTTGATGATACATGCCAGGGCTTTGGCAGTTACATGTTAAATGATTTTCATACCTATAATCCCAACTCGAAAAGTTGCTGTGTATCTGACATTTAAAATCAGTGTTCTGGCCATGTGCTTTCATTGATTTGATTTCTAGATTAATTCACTAAAGCTTTGGGTGGTTAACGGTGGGGGCCAACTTCAATTGATCTATGAGTGAAGGCTGGCTTGTTTTTTAACATTACTCTAAGAGGGAGTGAAAAGAGGGAAAATCACTAAAGCTTACATTGCATGCCCTGTTAACACATTGGTTACTGCAACATTCTCAAAAGAAAGGTTTGATATGCTAATGTAACGTAAAAGCCACTTATATATAAGTTCTGCTTTCTGCGCTGCCACCAATAATATATTTTCCTCTATAGCCCACTCCAATACTCGGATTTTTCCAATAACGGGTCACCACCCTGACTGGGGGAAACACAGACACACAGACAAATAAAAGACTGGAGAGGTTTTTACAATGAACAAAACTGAAACGCTTTTGCCCATTTGCTGGCTTTCTCACAAAGGCTTCCTCAGTGTAAAACTGGAGAGGTTTTAACGCTTTGTTGGTTTCTAGGAATAAGTTCTGTCTTTAAGATGTTACTTCCAGATTCTATATATGCACACCGACATTACTACGCTAAGAGGGTGTCTCTTTAAGGGAAGATTTAAGCCTTTGAACAATTAAATTCCCTTTACGCACGCAGAGACACTCATTCCCTCACTCGCTCCAATACCCACCTCGATCACACCCAAGCACACAGTCCAAGCCTCCAGGAGATTCCCGCGGGTACCACCCTGGCCTCCCTCTCCTCCCCCACTTAGTCCCATTAGATATGGCTTCACTGCCCTCTTGGATCTCGGCTTCCTCCCAGACTGGTGGATTCTTGGTGGATAGCTGCCACACAGGGCAAGGCAGATCTTCAGATAGGTCTGGGCAAAGTGTTTTAAAACCGCCAAGCTCCTGAAGGGCACGTCAATCTGCACTCCAGTCAGGGCCTCCTCTCTCTGTCAAGCATACACCGCTTTAGGACAGGGACTGGACTTCCTTGCTCAGCCAACTCTGCTGAGTCAGAATCCTTCTTTCTTCCAGAGCTCGATACAGACTCTCCTCTCTGCCAGACTCTCCTCTGCTCCTCTCTGACTGACTCCTACCAGTGCACTCAACTCTCTCCTCTCAGTGCTGTAAGCTCCACTCGGCTCCCCCCCTAGCTCTTGCCAAACGTTACTGGACCTTTTTTCAGCCAATCAGGTCGGTTCTCTCCCCTTTGTGGGAGCTTTTTTTTCTTTTTCTGGCTGTTGCTAAGCGCCTTCTCCCTTTGGCCTGCTGTAACGCCTTCACAGCCCCTTCTTGTGGGTGGGGGGCAAAGTTCGCTACATATGTCCCTTTTCCCTAAAACATTATGGACTACGAGGCTACAAGCCTCGGCTTGCTAGCAATGTGTAAATGTTCAAAACTTACACATCGCTAACCAAAACTAAACAGTTTCTCAAAAAAAATTTCCCCACATTTTCTCTCAAAATGCATTCAGTTTTTTTTTCTTAAAGTTCTACTTCTACCATAAACATTCTTACCCATGTTAAACTTACTCATGAATTCCTAATAAGTATCAAATAACATTTCAGTAATCCACATTACATTTTCCAACAAAGCATATTTTTAAACTCAAAGTACTTTTATTTACATACATTCTTCTCTCCGTTACCTTTTCTTCTTCTAGATGTCTTTACTGGTGGGTGCTCTAAGCACAGGGTAAATCTTCCCTTTATCCCTCCAGTAAGGCTTCCCTCACAATGGTGGTTATCCAAACTCCTAGCTGTGGGACATTCATGCTCACTCATGGCAAGCAAGTTGTTAAGCTCGTTCTTGAGTGCGTGTGGTGAATTTGGATGGTGTCACCCCATTAGGCAAGGTAAATTTCCTTCTAAACTTATCTCCCTTTCTGCCAAATCAAAAGCTTTGAGGTCTTTTACACCTCTGGCTTTCTTTTTACCACTTTGCCTCTTTGTAGTAAGGCTTACTGTCATTTCATCATAAAGCACGTTCTTACAGTGCCCCTCCACCAGAACAATACACTTATCAAATAATGTATATCAGACTCCTTTCATTTTTTTTATACCAGATTGACCTCCCCGTCCCCTCAAATTTCCTCTCTTGAGTCCTGGTGCATTCAAAACTTCAGCTCGGCCTTCTGCTGGGCAGCTGCATTGTTGCTTTCACAACAGTCTCTCATCGTTGGCTACGCCAGCTTCTGTTGAGGTCTGCGTGGCTGCTGCTGCTTTCTTAGTTCATCTTTGATGTTTCCTGCCAGGACCTTGCACTGTCTCCCAAGCGACAAAGTCCTGCACAACACTTCGTCCCGGCTCTTTGCTGGATTCTGTTCCTTTTCAGGAACTGGAACCCTCCTCTGCCGCTGCTAAAGTTGGTTAGGGCAGACATTTGCAGTCGCTCTTCGCCTCTCCCTTTTCCCCTGCTATTACAGGAAATCGCTCTTTGCGAATCTTCTCCTGTACCGGCCTCGCGAGAACGTGCGGTTCAGCTGCACCGGGCTTGGGCACGTTGGGAGGGCGTTGGCAACCGCCTCCTTTTCCCTCACAGGAACCTCGGCCTCGGCAATTCTCCTGGGTACTGCCTCCGCAGGAACGCTTGCCTCAGCTGCACTGCTGGGCACCGCTAGGGAGGGCGTTGGCAACCGGGGCCTCCTTTTCCCTCACAGGAACCTGCCTCGCGATCTCCTGGTACTGCTCCGGCATGGGAACGCTGCTGCTCAGCTGCACTGCTGGGCACGCCGGGAGGGCGTTGGGTAACTGGACTTTCACTTCCACCTCTGGAAACTTCGCTCTGGTGCACCTGAACTGGAAACCATCTTGATAGCTTTTGGGTCAGCAAGCTTCCAGCTGTCTCCCTTCCGTTTCTTTCAGCGGAACTCATCCTGCCTCCCCTGCTCTTCTTGGCACCAGCGTCAGCCATGAACACACTCGTCCATCTGCAACTCTTGGGTCTGCTGCAGACTCCAGCCTGGTTCACAAAGTCAGGCTGCTATAGGAGTTTTCCTGCACCTCCTGGACTTCTTAAAATGTTGGCAAGGCACACCTTGTGCAGGGTTGGCTTGTCACTTCCAACTGCATCTCTCTGGTGCCATCTCCCTGAGGGTTTCCCATCAGCATTTGGGAAAAAATTTCCCTCCAGTTTATCTGGTACACACTTGGCAACCCTGAAACTGTTTCCATTTTCTCAATCTCGATGAGGGAAATTCCACAACAGTGTGGGGGATGGGCAGCTCTGCTCTGAGCTTCATTTCCCTCACTCTCAAATCAAACATGTCCCTTCTCCTGTGGCTTCATGTTTGCCCTTACTTCAATGATTTCCCGCCATTTTAAACGCTTCTTTCTTTTCTGGCCCTTTCCAGCCCGTGAATTTTAACTATTTCCAACTTCTACCTTTTAAGTATTCTTTCATTCTCGGCCATCACTCTAGCCTCTAATTTTGCTTCTTTTTTCATCTCCAGAAGCTTCATCTTTAGCTTTCCCTCTAACTAATCCTGAAGTGCATCTATACTTGGCCAGTTTAGGTTTCCAAAAAATCTCTAATTCCTGACCAATTCCTTCCAAATGTTCTTGCAATATCATCTGCTGTGACTCTTCCTCTCACCAGCTGCTTCCCTCGTGTCTTAGAAGTGGTGCCATGGTGTGAGGTAAATATCACTGTTTTTCCTCACAAAACTTCAGGAAAAAAAAAAGAATAAAGTGGGTCTTCTTTTGCGTGTTTGGAACTGGATTCAGGATGTTAAGCATCGTGATCCCGGGCACTGCTTTTGCCGCCAATGTAACGTGAAAAGCTTCAATTTTATATATATAAGTTCTTGGCTTTCTGCGCCGCACACCACAATATATTTTCCCTCTATAGCTCCACTCTCAATACTGATTTCCTTCCACACGGGTCACCACCTCTGGATCTCGGGGAACACAGGACACACACATGACAAATAAAAAGACTGGAGAGGTTTCCCTTTTATAAATGAACAAACTGAAACGCTTCTATTCTGCTGGTTTCTCTTACAAAGGCTTCTCAGGTAAACTGGAGAGGTTTTAACGCTTGTTGGTTTCTAGAATAAGCTTTGTCTTAAGATGTGCTACTTCAGGATTCATATGCACACCGCATTACACACGCGAGGGTGTCTCTAAGGGAAGATTTAGCTTTGAACAATTAAATTCCCTTTACGCACGCAGACACTATCTCCTCACTGCTCCAATACCCACTCGATTCCACACCTAAGCACTTTACAGTCCAAGTCCTAGGAGATTCTGGTACCACTTTGGCCTCCCTCTCTCCCACTAGCGTCCTATTATGGTTTTCACTGCCTCTGGACTGGCTTCTCCTCCCAGACTGGTGGATTCTGGTCAGATACACACAGGGCAAGGCAGACTAGATAGGTTCAAGTTTTTAAAACCGCCAAGCTCCTGAAGGGCACGTCAATCTGCACCCAGTCAGGGCCTCCTCTCTCTGTCAAGCATACACCGCTTAGACAGGGACTGGACTTCTGTCAGCCAACTCTGCTGAGTCAGAATCCTCTTCTTCCAGAGCTGACAGACTCCTCTCTGCCAGACTCTCCTCTGCTCTCTCTGACCGACTCCTATCAGCACTCAACTCTCCTCTCAGTGCTGTAAGCCCACTGGCTCCCCCTAGCTCTTGCCAAACGTTACTGGACCTTTTTCAGCCAATCAGGTCGGTTCTCTCCTTGTGGAGCTTTTTTTTCTTTTTCTGGCTGTTGCTAAGGCCTTCTCCCTTTGGCCTGCTGTACGCCAGCCCTTCAGGGTGGGGGCAAGTTCGTTACACTAACCTATTCAAATTTCGCTTGTATGTAAAAGTAGTTACTATACAAACATTCCCACCCAGTTCATACTTTTAAAAATACATAAGAAAATATCCTTTGGATATTGAAAATTAATCTTCCCCCCCCCAAAAAGGAATTATGAATCAGTGATGTTCATAGCCCATGCTATGAGTATTTCATTATACCTAGAAGCCTTTTTGAAATCTGTACCCCTCTTGGCCTAGAACATACCTGTGGCAGCTCCGCGACTGTTTGTTCTGATCTCCAAACATTGGCTTTGAAAGTCCTTCAGATAACAACACTGATGCAAATAGAGTTAGAATGGACAGGGTGGTCTTTAAAAAATGAAGTTTGATAGTTCTTATAAAATGTCTGAAGGTACAAAGTGTTTAACTTTTGTCAATCATTTAAATTTAAAAAATATTCTGATTTAAAGCATTTCCCATGACAGTCCTGCATGAATTTAATATATTATAAACAACAACAGGCACGGCATCTGCTTTTACACAGCGGGTCCCAGCTTCTGTCCCTGGCATCTCCTGCTAATAAGATCAGGCTGTAAGTGAGGTTAAAAAAAACCTTTGCCAGAGACTGTGGAGATCTGCTGTTGGAATAGACAACACTGACTCAGACCCAGGGCTTGGCTCAGTGTAAAGCAGTTTCATGTTTGCTCATTTTAATAAATGCTTATCCTTAATGGCGGCTCAAAAATGTCATGACTCCGCCCCCCCTGTTTAAGTTGTCGCATATGAACAGATCAAGAACATTAACTCATGCCCATGTTTGTCGTTGCTGCTTATTACCTCTCTTTTGTTTACTGTGTTTTATTTATAGGTGTTGATTTTAAAATCAAAACAGTAGAGCTAAGAGGAAAGAAAATTAGATTACAGATTTGGTAAGTAAAAAACCAATGCAATCAGCAGATTTTTAAAATATACTTTGTGGTGTTCCAGTATGTTTATGCTTGCCGAATCTCCGTAATTGTTATAAACTGGTTTAGCTCTTACCCACTTGCTGTTTCGCTTCCCTCACGCAGCTCTAGAAGTAGCCAGCTAATTTTTAAGTAGATGGTTGCTTGGGAAATAACCAGCCAACCAATGTAGTCTCTGTATTTCAATGACTTCAAACCTACAGCACCTTTCCTGAAAAGAAATACTTTTATTTCTTGAGGATAGAAGTTTGGATTGCTTGTGAAGACTGGTGCATATATTAATAAAAGATTTTTCTAACATGATGGTAGTAAAGAAATTAATGTAGGCCTAATCCAGCTTCAGATAAATCTCCAGCATTCTCACAACCATTTTAGTAGCTTCATATCATTTAACGAGCAAGCTTTTCATTAGCTGTCTATACAGCAGTGGTGGCGAACCTTTGGCACTCCAGATGTTATGGACTACAATTCCCATCAGCCCCTTCGCCATGCTGGCAGGGGCTGATGGGAATTGTAGTCCATAACATCTGGAGTGCCAAAGGTTCACCACCACGGCTATACAGTAAAGACAAGAATGTAGCACAAGAACAGTAAATGAACTCTTTTGATGTGTGACATTTCAGTACATTTTAAAATAAGCAGGTAACTTTAACTGCAATCCACAGGAGGGGAGTGGAAAGGGGTGTGGTGTGATCCCAGTGCATGTGTCATTGCCAGCCCACGCGGCATAAGTGGCGTTTACACCCTTGTAGGGGCCATTTACGCCACCAGGGAGCTGTCTGGCTTTGTTTCACCCGGGTGGCATTGCAGCTCCTGCACCAGCACTTCTTCACTGCAGGAGCCCATGCCGGTTCCCAGGGGTGGGGCCATCTTTAGCCAGCTTTCTGAGGGCTTTTAGGCTGGGGCTGCCCTTTGACTGTCATTGACTTTGCTGGCCTAATGGCCGTAATAAAACTGACTTGACTTGACTGTCATTGACTTCCTCCAGCTAAAAGTGTGGCAAATCCCATTGGGTTGCACAGGGGAGTTTCTGGGCGGCCAGGGATATTTTCCTCTATTTCCATAGCATGTGCTGCTTGGGAGGCAGCGGGGCTGCACTATCCCCAGCACTATCCCCTCCCCCAGTGGTTTAGGCTGTCAAGGCAAAAGATTAAGGGCTGGAAAAGCGCCTGGCATTAGGTCACCTAGTTGCCTAAATATTTTATGTGGATACTAACGAAAACCATGAAAGGACAGCAGAAGAAATTTATACTGTTCTCCATGCCACTAATGGTACTGGAAAAATAACTCCTACCTGAAAATAAGACCATACATTGCTTTACAGACAACAGTTAGTTCAGAAATAGTTTTTGTGAATCTAATCTTGCTATAACAGTGCACATCCATCCATCCATCCATCCATCCATCCATCCATCCATCCATCCATCCATCCATCCATCCATCCATCCATCCATCCATCCATCCATCCATCCATCCATCCATCCATCCATCCATCCATCCATCATCTCTCTCTCTCTCTCTCTATCTATCTCTCTCTCTCTCCATCTATCATCTCTCTCTCCATCTATCTATCCATCTATCATATCTCTCTCTCTCTCTCTCTCTCTCTCTCTCTCTCCCATCCATCTATCCATCTATCCATCAATCAATCATCGAGCCATCCTTCCCTTTACGGGTTCAGGACGGCTTCCAAAATAGAACAAAACCAGTTTCAAATAAGTGTAAGCGGAAGTGTGATGCCAGTTGCTGTTGTGAGATTTCCAAATGGGCTGTGTTAACACAATGCTAACCCTTTATTGGCTGTACTACAGTGCATTAATATAGTTTTTTTTCTTGCATAATGGGCATTAGAGATAACTGCTAGATATGCTAACTGCTTTTAGGGTAAAGAGCAAAGTTCGGTGTTAGTTTGAATTTCACCACTGCAGTGCTCTGATTAAATTTAACATTTGCATAGATGCAGTGAATTCAGTTTACTAACTCCTCTTGGCAGGTCACCATCAACTCTGTTTGTCGCACCATGTGTCTGTCTTGCTTTCATCTGAGTTAATTGCTGTTGCATCTTTCGTATCATCCGTTCCCTAATACTTGCAAGTTACTGGCATGACTTCATTCCTCATCTGTGTCCCCATCTGGAATCCCATGGCCACAGGGTTGATACTTGAGCCAGAATGATGGTTAGCCAGGGCCTACTGAAGCTGACACGAGGTAATGTAGATTTTTCAATGTGCCAATGTGTCTTTGAGTGTAAAATGATTATTATGATGTGTTAAAGTCTAATGCTCAAAAAAATCAACATTTAAAAAGATAACTAGGACTTGCTGCTCGGTTAAATCACCCTTTGTTTAGGTGGGTGTCCAATGCATGTAACTGGGCACACAAAACATACCATTGGTCCAGAAACTGTTTTACTTCATAAGGGTACCTGTAAAGAATTAAAAAACCTTTAAAACTTTCAGAATGCTTACATATTTAAGCCTCCTGAATGTTGCTGTATTTTCCAGTTAACTTCTTATTCAGACGGAACTTTAAAATGGTATTGTGAATGAAATTCATTTTTAAAATCCTCGTATGTTTTTGGTATGAAAATAAACTTGGATTTGAGGCATTGGCCCAATCCAGAGTTCCTTGTATGCTCTGATATACTCTGGTATGCGAAGGCAGCTCTCTTCATATCAGAACAGAAAGCAGAGCAATATACCAGAGGCATGGGGGGAAGGGGAATGGCGCCTGGGGCAGCACCTGCCCCAGGCACCTGCCCCCCCGCACCCCACTTACCTGCTCCGGGGGCAGCCCATCCAGGCTGCTCCTTTGACCTGCGGAGGATCCACCAGCTGAAGGATCAGCCAGGCAGGGCCGAAGGGCATCCAGCGGCCCTGCTAGGCTGTTTCTTCGACCAGCGGAGGCTCCGGCAGCCAAAGGAGCAGCCTGGCTGGACAGGGATGAGGGGAGGGGTATGGGGGTGTGATTCTCCGTCCCCCCACGTTACCTGCTGGCGTGCACTTGGGAACATGTGACCCCACCTGTCCCCGTGAGCGCTCCGCCTCTGCAATATACACATGTGGCTCTTCAATCTCTGTTGGAATGAATGGGACAGCCCTCATAGTGGAGATCTCCAGATCTTTCTCCGGGCTCAGTCATATAGGAACGTGAACATGAAAAGATCTATCTATGGCCCCTTCCGCACACGCAAAATAAAGCGTTTTCAAACCACTTTCACAACTGTTTGCAAGTGGATTTTGCCATTCCGCACAGCTTCAAAGAGCACTGAAGGCAGTTTGAAAGTGCATTATTCTGCATGTGCGGAATGAGCCTAAGATAATCCCAAAACTCTGTTGTCATTGATGCTATTATGAATTAAAGCATACTGTGGTTAGCTAGTCAACAAACATAGCTGGTGTTTTTTACCTGAAGTTTATTTTAAATATTTTATCTGCTTCATTTCAATAAAAATAGTTGCAATCATGCCCCCAGGGATTATTGAACTGTTTTAAATTGCATAGATTTTCTAAGATCTAATTTCAGCTGTTGTGATTGAGCAGAAGTTGTGAAGGAATCCATGTTGACAGTTTGGCAAAAGCAGCTGCCCTAGTTTCTACTGGTTGACTCTTATTTTAAAAACTTCCAAGCTGCTTGAGTTTGGCACTACCCAAGGAATCATTTGGGAAGGCAAATGAGTATTTTTCTCGGAAGCAACTGAGCAAAGTAATTGTTCTGTGAAAAAATATCGTACCATTGATATTTTCATGTACAAATGATATTTGATTAGGAATCAGTATGCAGACTGCAGGTGGATCATCAGATGATTGCCCACAAGTTCATTCATATCAGAAACTATCACTTTTGAAGTGGCCGTGCATTTTTAGCTAGTGTAATGCTCCATGCTCCTTTTCCTCCTTCCCTTTCTGTTGCTGCCCTGTTCTTGTCATGCGGTCTAGAGTTCTAGTGTTTGTATTTGCATTCCAAGCATACCTACATATTTAAGCCTCCTAAAAGTTGTTGTATCAGAGATGTTCATTTCCCAGTTAACTTCTTCAGGGATTATCTGGGAGTTTTGTGTATTCAGCGAGCATAGCAGGGGATGCTGTTCACATTTGAAACTTGAGTGCCGGTGTCCTGTTCTCATTTGAAAAACTTGAATGGTTTTTTTTTATGATTCGTGCAGTTGTGCAAAAAGAGTTAATGAATATTGAGTGGCAGAGGGAACCCATTTACAATCTGTTCAAATCCAAGTTAAATATGAAATAAAAAGAGTTTATTTTTAAAAGTGGATCCTGCCGTCCCCCTCCCCCTTTTGTTTTAGGGGACTTGATAGTAGGCGCCATCTATTATGTTGATTTTAATAATGCTGCGTTTTAATGGGATGGGGTTATTTTATATAGAGCCAAATATTAACTAATATTTAATGGATTTGCTTTTGATTTATGTGCTCTATTTCTGTTTTTGTTCACCTCCCTGAGCCCTTTGGGGGAGGGCGGTATAGAAATATAACCAATAAATAAAAGTGTGTGTGTTCATGCACTGTGTTCCATTTCTGTGATATGGGAAAGAGATCAGTGGTGGCATTCAAATAATTTAACAACCGGTTCCGGTGGTGGGATTCAAAGAATTTAACAACTGGTTGTTCACAAGCACCATTTTAACAACCGGTTTTGCCGAAGTGGTGCGAACCTGCTGAATCCCACCACTGAAAGAGATTCTCCTCCTCAAGGGGAATGCTGCTTCTCCACTGTTCTTTGGACTGAGATATGGTGTTGTAAAACACCCCCCTTGAAATTCCATTGTTGCATCCCGTGGGCTTGTAATTAAAACACAAATCCCAAAGATACAGCAGAATATTTTCCATTTGTGTGTTTGGGGGTGGGGGAATCGGAATGCTTCCTCTCACTGCAGAGAGCCTCTGAGAGTTGTTTTGGGGATCCCTCACCCTCCAAAAAAGTTGCAATCCACAAGGAGTCCCAGTGACATCATATAGTAGTCCATCAAGATCCATTATGACTCAGGAAGCTGTTCAAGGTGTGCATCCCTGCTTTGCACATTCATAGTTACCTTGGAAAGATTTGTGGAGAGATAGAAGTAGGGAAAACACCAGGCCATCTTGGTGCTCCATTTCCTCAGCCACATTCGACAGAAGAAGCCACGAGGAAAGGGACCATGGAGGGTAGGTGACCCATCTCTGTGCCATTGTCTAGAGAGATGTATAATTACTGTCAGGACTGTCTGTGAGTTCTCCACTTCAGTTGTTCCTGAGCTCCCAGCTTAACAGTGGCGTAGTGGTTAAGAGCAGGTGCACTCTAATCTGGAGGAACCGGGTTTGATTCCCCGCTCTGCCGCTTGAGCTGTGGAGGTTTATCTGGGGAATTCAGATTAGACTGTGCACTCCAACCCAAGCCAGCTGGGTGGCCTTGGGCACAGTTCTTTGCAGATCTCTCAGCCCCACCTACCTCACAGGGTGTGTGTTGTGAAGGGGGAAGGGAAAGGAGTTTGTAAGCTTCTTTGAGTCTCCTTACAGGAGAGAAAGGGGGGATGTAAATCCAACTCTTCTGTGTCTGAGAACGTTCTTCCGCCATAGTCTCCTGGCTTGATCCAACAATGGATCCTGTCTGTGTCTCAGATTTTTAGGTGGAAGTATGTGTCGGTCCTAAATGTGTCGGTCCTAAATGATAAGCTGACACTGATAAAATTGCTAAAAATGTGTGCTGTGAGAGAGGAAGCATTGCTATCTTTCTTTTGCTGCTGTTGTTTTACATTCCACTCTTTGATTTCATCGACTTGCTTTGGGCAAACACCGCACAAAACCGGCACACGGTCAAATTAATGATGGGAAAACACTCATTTAACAAATCAGCTTTTTTCCTTGTAGAAATGTGTGACGCTCTGAAAACTGGAAAGAAAAACTCATGCCAATGTTTGCTGCTGCTTCTTAGGGACACAGCAGGTCAGGAAAGATTCAACAGCATTACCTCAGCTTATTACAGAAGTGCCAAGGGAATTATCTTGGTGTACGATATCACAAAGAAGGAGACGTTTGATGATTTGCCGAAGTGGATGAAAATGATTGATAAGGTAAGCTTCCGTTTCTGTAAACATCAGCAGCTTTGATTTTTGGCAGCCTGCCCTGGGTGTGATGAAAGTCGACATGGCATAGTGGTTAAGAATGACAGATTGTAATCTGAAGAACTGGGTTCGATTCCCCACTCTTCCACATGAAGCTTGCTGAGTGACCTTGGGCCAGTTACAGTCCTCTTAGAACTCTCTCCGCCCTCACGGAGGCAGGTAATGGCAAACCACCTCCAAACATCTCTTGCCTTGAAAACCCTTGTGGGGTTGCTATATGTCAGCTGTGACTTGATGGCACTTTCTACCACCACCTGAGTATAATGGCAAATTACCTTGTGGCAGCACCGCCCTGGAGACAGAGATGTAGCCTCTTCTGCAGACACTGAGTGCTCAGTGAGATTTGACTCTATCTCCAGGTATCTTTGCGCGTGTAAAGTGTTGACAAGACACAGTCAACTAATGGCAATCCCATAGGGCTTTTCAGAGGTGGTTTGCCATTGCCTGCCTCTGCATTGAAACCGTGGACTTCCTCGGTGGTCACTAATCTCTCAGTGAGAGAGCACGCAACAATGAAAACAGTATTGTGCTTAGCTGTAACTGTTGTTCATCGTGTGGTCTTCTGTGCAGGCACACATCCTTCTCTCCTGCCATGCTGAGAACTCGCTGGAACTTTAGTTTCTTGGGGTCTCAGCCGATGGCATGGAGAGAACCAAGGGAGTAGTGCTCTTCCTACTGGTCACGTGATCATTTTGGCAGGATAATGCCAGAGGTAGGGGGGCATTCCTAGTCTGCTAGAAAGCTTTGAGTCTCTTTTCTGTGGCTGGCCTGTGCACACACAGTTTCAATGTGTGCCTGCACAGAAGACCGCTAAATGAACAGAAGACCACTAAATGTTCAGGTCAGTGCAGCCCTGTTTGCCTAGGTTCTCTCTCATGATTGCAGGCAAGGGTGGGTTGGCTTGTTTGGTCTATTCCAGGGATCTGCAACCTGTGGCTCTCCAGATGTTCATGGACTACAATTCTCATTAGCCCCTGCCAGCCAATTGGCCATGCTGGCAGGGGCTGATGGGAATTGTAGTCCATGAACATCTGGAGAGCCACAAGTTGCAGAACCCTGGTCTATTCTGTCTTGTTTCAAAGTTCTCTGTGCTGAAATGTATGATCTCCAGATATCTGCATAATTTGCACAGGCTCCATTCATGTGAAAGGCATGCTGGGTAAGAATGTTTCCCTCTGCACCCATTTATGGAGGGAATATATTTTTGCCTGCGATTGGGCCTGCATTTGGCTGCATCTTGATGTTCCAGAGACAAAGACATTGCACAGATTGCTTGATGTTCCAGCGACAAAGACTCCCAGCCCCACTTGCAGAATGCAGTTGAAGGCAAGACACAAAAACCCTCTCTCACAAGCACACCCATTCTTGAGGACTGCAGTTCAATTGGTAGAGAGATTCACCTTTCCCTCCTGCGGGAACAGGAAGATGGAAGCTTGGCAAAGATCTCCTCTTCCCCCACCTAACATGAAAAGATCATGAAAGCATGGAGATGTAGGCAGGCACACAGACCTCTACTGTGGTCCGAGGTTCCAGTGTAGAAAGATTTTCACCCCACTTTTTGTGAGAGAAAAGAGAGTGAGAGATGGTTGTTGTGGGTTTTCCAGGCTGTGTGGCTGTGGTCTGTTAGATCTTGTTCCTAACGTTTCGCCTGCATCTGTGGCTGGCACAGATCTACCAGACCACAGTTACGCAGCCCAGAAAACCCGCAACAACCACTTGAATCCAGCTGTGAAAGCCTTCGACAGTACAGAGTGAGATACGTTGGGGACATTTGAAGATCTTTGCCCATGAAGCTCGAGGGCCTTTGTGGTCATAGCATACCTCTGAGAGTAAACTTTTTGAAAAACCGACCCAGGAACCATTAAAAGAATGGATCACCCGGGGCTGAGGACCATGAATAGAACAAGGATAGATAGATATTTATTACGGCCTTTTGGCCAGCCAAAAGTTTAAAATCAGAGTACATGTGAATACATAGCACTCCACTTATACAAAAATATAATATAAATTAAAATCCATTATAAAATATATTAATAAATAACATTAGCTTCAGGCATTATTACAGTCCTCATCACACAGTGCAGCTCTTTGTCTTAATAAGGAACTACGCTTGTTGTGTACCAATATACAAAATTTAGCTACCTTCTGTGAAATGGCAGAAACACGATCTTCTAATAATATTCTTACAGAATTCGTATCTGAGTTATCTATGAATGGATATACATGACGAGTTAACAATGGTTGGATCAACAGCTTCCTTTCATCTTCATGTAACTTGCAATGCAGTAAGATATGTGACATTGAGTCTACTTCCCCTGAACCGCACACACAGGTTCGCTTGTGCCTTGGAATATTAAATAGAACAAGGAGGGGTGGCTCTCCCTGCAGAATTGTGTGCACAGTGATCTCTGGGAAATGAAAGGCTGCCCCAGAGCATCATAGGCTGGAGGGCTCAGCCCTGTATTTTCAGCCGCCACCCTGCATGGCCTTCAGTCTTTTCTGAACTCCTGTGTTAAAGCCAAGGGGCACCTCGCACATTGCAGCGCTCTCTTGCTTGCAGGTCTCCTGCCTACTCAATGCAGGCCTATCACTAGGCAGCGTGATTGTCTCAGTCATGATTCCAGACTGCCTTTCTCTGTGCTGGTCACCTAGATCCCTCACATCTAAGGAGAGTGGTTTGTCCTGTGGTATGGGAACAATGTCCAGGGTTGCCCAGGGCCACCAGAACCTTGCACGGCCTCACAGATGAAGGCTTCATCGTTGAAACTCCAAAACAGCCTTTTCGTCTCCCTTCCTTCTCTGCATTTACAAGACAGCTGCCGGTGTGTGTCCGTGCCTTCACAGAGCCCTAATTTTGGGCACAGGCAATGGGACAGTCCCCATCAAACCTCTGTCTTGCTGCTTCCACAACAGGGAGCTAGTAAAATTTCAACCTGCATCTGGAGTCTCAATTGTATACCTTCTGTGTCACTGTGAGGATAAGCATGTCATGCCTAAAACAACCTGTCGCAAGGGGGGCTTGGAACATGAAATCTTTACCATTGGAATGTCAACCTGCAGAAGCATCACTGGGTGGGGTGTGTGTGTGGCTATGCTTTAACAGGACCCTAAACATAAGTGTGAGGGGATATTTTTATTAAGCTTCTGTTTTCCTGCTCTCACAGGGACAGGGATTCTCTCCAGTAATAAAATCTATTCTGCAGCTGTTGTGTTAATCAGTGGAACATATTATGTTTCGGGGAGAGGCTGTGTATTACTGTTGGTAGATTAGCTACCGGAGAAATTCTCATGCTGTGATATGGGATGTTGTGTCCTTGTGCTACGTCATGTAAATAGGTTGACTGAAAGTAATGTAACAGGGAACTGAAAGATTGCATCAGTGGATGTTCTGGGCTACAGTCAGTATGATCAGGTGCTGTGAATGCATAAGAAGAAGAAGAGTTTGGATTTATACCCCCCTTTCTCTCCTGTAAGGAGACTCAAAGGGGCTTACAATCTCCTTTCCCTCCCCCCACCAAACACCCTGTGAGGCGAGTGGGTTGAGAGAGCTCCGAAGAGCTGTGACTAACCCAAGGTCACCCAGCTGGCATGTGCTGGAGTGCACAGGCTGATCTAGTTCCCCAGATAAGCCTCCCCAGCTCAAGTGACAGAGCAGGAAATCAAACCCAGTTCTCCAGATTAGAGTGTACCTGCTCTTAACCACTACGGCGCTGCTGCTCCCACACATGGAAAATGGGAAGTTACACATCTACACATGATTCCAAAAGGACATTTCACCCACACATACGTGTGATACACATGGTGATTGTGTGTACTTAATAACAAACCTCTCCTCTTTTTGAACCCTGAGTGTTACTTCTCAGGTAGTTACCTAGATTATAGGCCTTTGTCCAGTGCAGCACCACGTGTATCCAGGTGGTAAGATTCAACTCTCAAGCCATTTGGCTGCTCAGCTGTGTGTTCCTTTTTTCATAGCAGCTCCTTCAAAATTTCCTCTGTATATCATCTTTACATGTTACCTAGGTTGGCATCTTGAATTGCAGTTTGGCCACAGTTAGCAACTTTGCTTTGCTGGCTGCTACTATCTGAGATTTTTTTAAAAAAAATGTTTTACTTATTAGTGCATGCCATATTATTAACTATTTAACTGGTCCTAAACAGCTAACTACAGCTGATTACCTCAGTTGGCAATGCTGTCTTCACAGGCATTAGTAGAAATGTTAGGCACCTTGGAATGCCTGACTACATCACCTTTTCCAACATTGTGGCACTTACAGAGCTGTAGCGAGGGGGAATTGTACCCGGGGCAAGTGTGTGCCCTGTGCCTCTGCCACGCCCCCACCCGCCCCCGCACCTGGGGCAAGGCGTCCCGCCCCCTGGGCACTACACCACTGGGCACTTAGAAAGGGATGAAAAAACCAGCTGATCTCAAATGAAAGCAAGATTCTAAGCGCTATGGTCAGAGTGGTCCTCAGCCCATGGGTTGTGGAGTCCTACCTGCCAGGCCAAGAACCCTCTGCAACCTGTTCTGCTGTCTTTTGGAATGCCTAGAGAACCACATGGGCCTGTCTTGCCTGTTTACATGTAGCCGAGAAAAACAGCGGGAGAGCAAGGCGAGGCCTGTTGGCAGGGGACAGTCTGTCTCCTGCTGCTCAGCTTATGTTTCTTGCTGAAGAGGAGGGAGGAACCGTGTTCAGTGAACTTGGCACTCCTGTGATTCACTGGATACGAGCCACCAAGTCATGATCACCATTCATGACCGCAAGCCACAGTTCATGATCACAGCATCCTAGAGCGTTCATGAATGCAGTGGGTGGGTAAGTTCGTGTTGTCCAAGTGGAAGTTTTAGAGGCTAGCATTTTAAGATAATGACTTGGACCATTTTGTCTCCCCCCCACCCCACCCCCTCCAGTATGCTTCGGAAGATGCAGAGCTGCTACTGGTGGGGAATAAGTTGGATTGTGAAGTGGACAGAGAGATCAGTCGGCAACAGGGAGAAAAAGTAAGTGTAGGTAAAACTAAGTTAATATTCGCTGATTAGGGGAGGTTGTGTTTTATGGACGCATGAAGGAAACAGAATATTAATATCAATGGTATGACTCTAACATTAGCTAATTTTTCATGCCATGGAAGTTATTTGGTTTGTTATACATTTCTTAAAGCCAGGTATGTAACGTATAGACTTATACAATGTTAAATTTTGCCTGTGTTGATGAAAGCAGTGCCTTGTTGGATCAGACCAGTGGTCCATGTAGTCTAGCCTATTGTCCCACACATTGGCCAACCAGATACTCTGGGTGGCATAGAGTGTCTGGAGGTCTTCCCCAGATGTTGCTTCCTGGCTCTTGTTTTCAGAGGTCTTCCCCAGATGTTGCTTCCTGACTCTTGTTTTCAGAAGTTTACCGCCTCTGAATGTGGAGGTCGACATCTTTATCAATAGACATCTGATAAAGCCAACTTTTATGATCCCATCCTCCATCCCTGCGCCATTCAATCTTTCAAAAGGCTCAAGATGGGCTCCACCGCCATTTGCAAATTTTGTTGCTGGGACCAAAAATGTTATCTTTGCAGTAGAATTTAAGCATGGTTCAGGTTTGTAAACAGACAAGTTGAATTTTTTTTTTGCCATTTACATGATATGCAGCATAATACATGTTTGTTATAATATTCAGTTCCCACTGAATATTTGTATATACCTTAGATTATGTATTATCCTTGATCTGTGCTTTTAGTGTATTTTTTGTACACATATAGTTTATGCTAATGGCACAGTGAAATTGATGCATATTTGTTTTGTTGTACTGGTCATTGGCTGTAAATAAATGAATGACTGACAGTACATGCTTGTTCGTTTTTTGTTTTTTTTTTAAATTAAGGCTCTGAATGACAGAATCGAGGTCTCCAGACTCATCAACAATAAATCAAGTCTTTAGTGGTGGGAAGTGCTGTCAAGTTGCAGATGACTTATGATGAACCTGTCAAATTTTAAAGCCAATAGATGTTGCTTGGTGGTTTGCCAGGCCTGCTTCTGTGTAGCAACCCTGGACTTCTTTGGGGGTCTCCCATCCAAATACTGACTGTAGCCAGCCCTGGTTAGCTTCCCAAATCAGATAAACCTGGGCTTTTCAGGTTAGCTTCCCAAATCAGATAAACCTGGGCTTTTCAGGTTAGCTTCCCAAATCAGATAAACCGGGGCTTTTCAGGTTAGCTTCCCAAATCAGATAAACCGGGGCTTTTCAGGTTAGCTTCCCAAATCAGATAAACCGGGGCTTTTCAGGTTAGCTTCCCAAATCAGATAAACCGGGGCTTTTCAGGTTAGCTTCCCAAATCAGATAATCCTGGACTTTTCAGGTTAGCTTCCCAAATCAGATAATCCTGGGCTTTTCAGGTTAGCTTCCCAAATCAGATAATCCTGGGTTTTTCAGGTTAGCTTCCCAAATCAGATAATCCTGGGTTTTTCAGGTTAGCTTCCCAAATCAGATAATCCTGGGTTTTTCAGGTTAGCTTCCCAAATCAGATAATCCTAGGTTTTTCAGGTTAGCTTCCCAAATCAGATAAACCGGGGCTTTTCAGGTTAGCTTCCCAAATCAGATAATCCTGGGTTTTTCAGGTTAGCTTCCCAAATCAGATAATCCTGGGTTTTTCAGGTTAGCTTCCCAAATCAGATAATCCTGGGCTTTTCAGGTTAGCTTCCCAAATCAGATAATCCTGGGCTTTTCAGGTTAGCTTCCCAAATCAGATAATCCTGGGCTTTTCAGGTTAGCTTCCCAAATCAGATAATCCTGGGCTTTTCAGGTTAGCTTCCCAAATCAGATAATCCTGGGCTTTTCAGGTTAGCTTCCCAAATCAGATAATCCTGGCCTTTCAGGTTAGCTTCCCAAATCAGATAATCCTGGGTTTTTCAGGTTAGCTTCCCAAATCAGATAAACCTGGGCTTTTCAGGTTAGCTTCCCAAATCAGATAAACCTGGGCTTTTTAGGTTAGCTTCCCAAATCAGATAATCCTGGGCTTTCAGGTTAGCTTCCCAAATCAAATAATCCTGGGCTTTTCAGGTTAGCTTCCCAAATCAGATAATCCTGGGTTTTTCAGGTTAGCTTCCCAAATCAGATAATCCTGGGATTTTCAGGTTAGCTTCCCAAATCAGATAATCCTGGGATTTTCAGGTTAGCTTCCCAAATCAGATAATCCTGGGCTTTTCAGGTTAGCTTCCCAAATCAGATAATCCTGGCCTTTCAGGTTAGCTTCCCAAATCAGATAATCCTGGGCTTTTCAGGTTAGCTTCCCAAATCAGATAATCCTGGGTTTTTCAGGTTAGCTTCCCAAATCAGATAATCCTGGGCTTTTCAGGTTAGTTCCCAAATCAGATAATCCTGGGCTTTTCAGGTTAGCTTCCCAAATCAGATAAACCTGCGCTTTTCAGGTTAGCTTCCCAAATCAGATAATCCTGGGCTTTTCAGGTTAGCTTCCCAAATCAGATAATCCTGGGCATTTCAGGTTAGCTTCCCAAATCAGATAATCCTGGGCTTTTCAGGTTAGCTTCCCAAATCAGATAAACCTGGGCTTTTCAGGTTAGCTTCCCAAATCAGATAATCCTGGGCTTTTCAGGTTAGCTTCCCAAATCAGATAATCCTGGGCTTTTCAGGTTAGCTTCCCAAATCAGATAATCCTGGGCTTTTCAGGTTAGCTTCCCAAATCAGATAAACCTGGGCTTTTCAGGTTAGCTTCCCAAATCAGATAATCCTGGGTTTTTCAGGTTAGCTTCCCAAATCAGATAATCCTGGGCTTTTCAGGTTAGCTTCCCAAATCAGATAAACCTGGGCTTTTCAGGTTAGCTTCCCAAATCAGATAAACCTGGGCTTTTCAGGTTAGCTTTCCAAATCAGATAATCCTGGGCTTTTCAGGTTAGCTTCCCAAATCAGATAATCCTGGGTTTTTCAGGTTAGCTTCCCAAATCAGATAATCCTGGCTTTTCTAGGTTAGCTTCCCAAATCAGATAATCCTGGGCTTTTCTCCAGGTTAGCTTCCCAAATCAGATAATCCTGGGTTTTTCAGGTTAGCTTCCCAAATCAGATAATCCTGGGCTTTTCAGGTTAGCTTCCCAAATCAGATAAACCTGGGCTTTTCAGGTTAGCTTCCCAAATCAGATAATCCTGGGCTTTTCAGGTTAGCTTCCCAAATCAGATAATCCTGGGCTTTTCAGGTTAGCTTCCCAAATCAGATAAACCTGGGCTTTTCAGGTTAGCTTCCCAAATCAGATAATCCTGGGCTTTTCAGGTTAGCTTCCCAAATCAGATAATCCTGGGTTTTTCAGGTTAGCTTCCCAAATCAGATAAACCTGGGTTTTTGAGTTTAGCTTCCCAAATCAGATAAACCTGGCTTTTCAGGTTAGCTTTCTCAAATCAGATAATCCTGGGTTGTTAGCTTCCCAAATCAGATAAACCTGGGTTGTGTTAGTTTCCCCAAATCAGATAAACCTGGGTTTTTCAGGTTAGCTTCCCAAATCAGATAATCCTGGGCTTTTCAGGTTAGCTTCCCAAATCAGATAATCCTGGGCTTTTCAGGTTAGCTTCCCAAATCAGATAAACCTGGGCTTTTCAGGTTAGCTTCCCAAATCAGATAAACCTGGGTTTTTCAGGTTAGCTTCCCAAATCAGATAATCCTGGGTTTTTCAGGTTAGCTTCCCAAATCAGATAATCCTGGGTTTTTCAGGTTAGCTTCCCAAATCAGATAATCCTGGGTTTTTCAGGTTAGCTTCCCAAATCAGATAATCCTGGGTTTTTCAGGTTAGCTTCCCAAATCAGATAAACCTGGGCTTTTCAGGTTAGCTTCCCAAATCAGATAATCCTGGGCTTTTCAGGTTAGCTTCCCAAATCAGATAAACCTGGGCTTTTCAGGTTAGCTTCCCAAATCAGATAATCCTGGGATTTTCAGGTTAGCTTCCCAAATCAGATAATCCTGGGCTTTTCAGGTTAGCTTCCCAAATCAGATAAACCTGGGCTTTTCAGGTTAGCTTCCCAAATCAGATAAACCTGGGCTTTTCAGGTTAGCTTCCCAAATCAGATAATCCTGGGTTTTTCAGGTTAGCTTCCCAAATCAGATAATCCTGGGCTTTTCAGGTTAGCTTCCCAAATCAGATAATCTTGGGTTTTTCAGGTTAGCTTCCCAAATCAGATAAACCTGGGCTTTTCAGGTTAGCTTCCCAAATCAGATAAACCTGGGCTTTTCAGGTTAGCTTCCCAAATCAGATAATCCTGGGCTTTTCAGGTTAGCTTCCCAAATCAGATAATCCTGGGCTTTTCAGGTTAGCTTCCCAAATCAGATAATCCTGGGCTTTTCAGGTTAGCTTCCCAAATCAGATAATCCTGGGTTTTTCAGGTTAGCTTCCCAAATCAGATAATCCTGGGCTTTTCAGGTTAGCTTCCCAAATCAGATAATCCTGGGTTTTTCAGGTTAGCTTCCCAAATCAGATAAACCTGGGCTTTTCAGGTTAGCTTCCCAAATCAGATAATCCTGGGGTTTTCAGGTTAGCTTCCCAAATCAGATAATCCTGGGGTTTTCAGGTTAGCTTCCCAAATCAGATAATCCTGGGTTTTTCAGGTTAGCTTCCCAAATCAGATAATCCTGGGTTTTTCAGGTTAGCTTCCCAAATCAGATAATCCTGGGCTTTTCAGGTTAGCTTCCCAAATCAGATAAACCTGGGCTTTTCAGGTTAGCTTCCCAAATCAGATAAACCTGGGCTTTTCAGGTTAGCTTCCCAAATCAGATAATCCTGGGCTTTTCAGGTTAGCTTCCCAAATCAGATAAACCTGGGCTTTTCAGGTTAGCTTCCCAAATCAGATAAACCTGGGCTTTTCAGGTTAGCTTCCCAAATCAGATAAACCTGGGCTTTTCAGGTTAGCTTCCCAAATCAGATAATCCTGGGTTTTTCAGGTTAGCTTCCCAAATCAGATAATCCTGGGTTTTTCAGGTTAGCTTCCCAAATCAGATAATCCTGGGCTTTTCAGGTTAGCTTCCCAAATCAGATAATCCTGGGCTTTTCAGGTTAGCTTCCCAAATCAGATAATCCTGGGCTTTTCAGGTTAGCTTCCCAAATCAGATAATCCTGGGCTTTTCAGGTTAGCTTCCCAAATCAGATAAACCTGGGCTTTTCAGGTTAGCTTCCCAAATCAGATAATCCTGGGCTTTTCAGGTTAGCTTCCCAAATCAGATAAACCTGGGCTTTTCAGGTTAGCTTCCCAAATCAGATAATCCTGGGCTTTTCAGGTTAGCTTCCCAAATCAGATAAACCGGGGCTTTTCAGATTAGCTTCCCAAATCAGATAAACCGGGGCTTTTCAGGTTAGCTTCCCAAATCAGATAATCCTGGGCTTTTCAGGTTAGCTTCCCAAATCAGATAATCCTGGGCTTTTCAGGTTAGCTTCCCAAATCAGATAATCCTTGGTTTTTCAGGTTAGCTTCCCAAATCAGATAAACCGGGGCTTTTCAGATTAGCTTCCCAAATCAGTAGTTATCTGTAAGGCACCTAACCTATAGATCATTCATGTTTTTCCATGGAACCAAGCATTGTGGACCAAATTAGATCCCATTCATTCAGAACAAAAAAAATGTTTTTTTGTTTTTTCCTATCAGTTTGCACAGCAAATAACTGGGATGCGATTTTGTGAAGCCAGTGCCAAGGACAATTTTAATGTGGACGAAATATTTCTGAAATTGGTCGATGACATCCTGAAGAAGGTAGAGTGCTTTGATTCTGCAAGCGGTTGGGATTTAAAGGTTGATTGTTTTAAGGAAGCGTTGCTCAGCATTGTCTGTTATAGCAGACCCTTGCCATTCGTGATTCAGGATTCCGCTTTATTCATAGTCTGTGGCCCTGAGCACACGACATTGCTCTGTGCTCGTCCCGCCTCTGCTTTTGCGAAAACCTCTGCTGATCAGCCCTGCACCTGCCGAGCGAATTGCATGTTGCTTGCCTTTGCCACCTGGATTAGGGTTAGGTGGCTGTCACTACACAACTTGCCCTGTGATGCTGTGGCCAGGCTTGACACCATGCTTGAGACTCCCGGATGAGAGGGACATAAAAGAAAAAGGGACAGTTTCTGCAGCAGTTATGGCTACCTGGTCCTTCCCTCAAGTCAGCAGACCTCCTTTCCCCCCAGATTTTTCCATTTGCAGCGTTCCCAGGAACGGAAGCCCTGCAAACAATGAGCGTTTGCTCTGCAACCGATCATGAATTGATGGCTCGTGCAAAAAAAGTTCTGATCTCCCCTCTCCCTTGGCATCCCATATGGCCGCCTAGGCGTGGCCAGATATTTGTTTGCTCTTTCTGAACCAGAGCACCGACATACCATTACTTTGGCCAGATTCATTGGGCTTTGAGGGATGGAAGAGGCTCCAAAACACCCCATAGTGAGCGTTTTTGCATCTGCACGCTGAAAACTGCAGAAACTGTATGCCATGTTCTGTATTATTGCCCCCTTCATAACCAGTCTAGAGCAAAGTTCCACTCAACCTTACTGATGGGTGTAGAGTGCTTGGCAGACCAGCAGAAGACAGTTTATCTATGAAACAATGAATTCAGCTATGCTCTAGAGCAGTAAGGGTGAACCTTTTCGAGACCGAGTGCCCAAATTGCAACCCCAAACCGACTTATTTATCACAAAGTGCCAACATGGCAATTTAATCTGGATACGTAGTTTTTAGTTTAGAAAAAATGGTTGGCTCCAAGGCGTGCGTTACTCGGGAGTAAGCTTGGTGGTACTTGGTGGCTTTGTTTTGGAGCAACCGTGCAACTCTTCCAATGGGTGAATCACAACCCTAGGAGGGTTTACTCAGAAGCAAGTCCCATTGCCAGCAACCGAGCTTACTCCCAGGTAAAGGATCATGCTTTAGAACTTCGCATGCAAATCAGTGGGGTTTAACAGTGCTTAACAGGGTTACCTACACTGCTTTCCCACAAGTAGGTCTTAGGTTTAATGCTAATATTCGAGCCCAGCAGCCAAGGCCAGCCTAGATGTGTGGGGGAGCACTCTGTTTTCGTGTGTCCACAGAGAGGGCTCTGAGTGCCACCTCTGGCACCCGTGCCATAGGTTCTCCACCACTGCTCTAGAGCAAACGGCCAGGTTTTTATGCATGGTCATAAACAAACGATCTTAATTTTGCTTTGTATGTTGTCTTCTAAATTTTTTGTGTCTTGTTTTGGGTCTCTGTACTATGGCATTAAAGGTTATCTGTTTAACTGTTGCTCTGCGACAGAATTTTTGTTTTTGGTTAATCTGTTACTAGAATGCAGGCTCTGGACCACTTCCAGTTCTTTTGACCCAACAAGTTATCTTGCTTTTATAAAATAGGGTACTTAAATGGTACTTTGCATGAAAACTACCTCACTGTGGCAGCTGCGAATGACTCTTGCTTCAGTAGGGACAGGAGGAGCCATAGGATTTGTAAACAGCTATTTTCTGTGAGACAGAACAACAAATAAGAATGTGTTAAACTCATATTTATTTATTTACTTATTAAAAACATTTATAGCCTGCCTTTCCTCATGGCTTACAATAATAGTTAAAACAGCTGAAACCAAAGATAAAATAAGCATAAGCATAAGCATAAGCATTTTATTGTCATTGTGCACGCACAACGAAATTTACAGCAGCATTCCTCGATGCACACAATTTCAGACTCATACAATTTCAGACTCCTGCAATTTCAGACTCATACATCATCATCCTCCACCCATCCCTACACAGCCCCAAATACATCAATATGAAGCAGCGGAGTTTAGCATAGCCACAGCTCTAGAGTAGAAGCTGTCTCTAAGCCTCTTTGTCCTAGTTCTGAGGGCCCTGTATCGTCTGCCAGATGGTAGCAGTTTAAAAAGAGAGTGTGCTGGATGAGACGGGTCCCTTAGAATATTTTGGGCTTTATTTAGACTGGATTAAAATCTGGGCCCGTCCTGATACCGCAGCACTGTCAGGACAGGCCCCAGTTTAAAAAGGGGCTGCCGCCATTATGCGCCTAATACCCAAACCCGTTTGGGTTATGGCTGCCCAGCGCCTGGCAGCTTTATCAATACCATGTTAAAGGCCAGGCGCTCAGCCGAGGCCGCCCCTTAAGGAGCGGTCTCGGCGGACGGCAGTTCCCCAAGATAAAATAGCAAGCTCCAAGCACGCCTCCCCCTAAAAGATGCCTCCCATTTAAACCCCCTCAAAAGCCCTAGCGAACAGGCAGGGGGTGCAGCGCTTCCTGAAGATCTGCAGGGTGGGGGGGGCACCCCTCACCTCTTCAAGAAACTCCTTCCACAGAACCAGAGCAACAGTGGGAAAGGCCTGGTTTATGCCACATGAGCCACCCTATATGGTGTGAAAGCCAACAGATGGTTGACTGATGACTGTGGTTAGTTCATAGAGATATATGGAAGGAGACAATCCTTCAACTATATGGGTTATAGGGTTTTAAAGGTCATACCTTTCTCTTAGAACTGAACGTGGAAACAGACTGGCAGTAAACGTCACTGTTTCCAAATTGGCAACGCATGTTTCCACTAGCTTGTTCTAGACATTCTGGATTAGTTGCAGTCTCCAGGTTGTCTTCAAGGGCAGCTCCTCGGAGAGCATGCTGCAGTAATCCAACCGTGATGTTACAGAAGCATGGATCAGCATGATCAGATCAGCTGAGTCAGGCTGGCATGGTGGCCAGGAGAGCTGTCTATCAGTGCCTCTGATTCGCCAACGTCCTCCTTACTTAATGAGGACATTGGCGAATCAGAGGCACTAATAGACAGCTCTCCTGGCCATCATGCCAGCCTGCTTTTCAAACAGCAGGGTAGGGTCCATGAATACCTCCGAGCTCGGAATCTGCTCTGAAAAAGCCAGTGTCACTCCACCCAGGACGAATGGAATCAGTCCCTCCAGCATATTAGCCTTCCAGATCACCATTAATGCTGTCATGTGTGGATTCAGCTTCAGTTTGTTCTGTCTTGGCTTTATATAAGCCAGTACTGTAGGCACAATCAAGGAAGAGGTATCTACTTCAGTCCTGTTGCTCTGGGCAGACTTGTTAACAGAGTATCACCACAATTCATTTTGCAATATTCTGTGCTCCTGTGTACTAATTGGAGGAAATGGAACTTCACACTTTGACCGCTCTTTTGGAATATAAACTGAGACTAGCTTACAAAAACAGTATTCTACTCCATTTGCAACTACATACTCATACCTTGCCCCGGGAATGGCACCCGGGGCAAGGTCTCCTGGGAAGTGTAGTTCCCACCAGGCTACTTTTTCAGCTGGCTGCTTTTTGCAGCTGGCTGAACTCAGGTAAGTGCGGGGGAAGGTGCTGCGGGCGGGGGCAAGGCCCAGCCACTTCTGGGAAGGAGGGGGGGGGGCTGGGCCTCTGTGCAACGTGCGCATGCCACCCAGGCAGACCTTGGCCCGGGCAGTGCACGCATGTTGCGCCGAGGCCCAGCCGCGCCCCTCCTCCTTCCTGGAAGTGTGGGGCGATTTTTCCACCCCACAGTGGCGCATGGGGCGTTTGTCCCCAGATGTCCCCATGGCAGCTATGCCACTACACATACTACTCTGGAGCTTGTCTTTGTATTAGGCTGTTAGTAACTTTCTCTTTTTTTCTATTTAAAGATGCCTTTGGATGTTATACGGAACGAATTGTCTAACAGTATCCTGTCCCTACAACCGGAACCCGAAATCCCGCCAGAACTGCCTCCTCCAAGACCTCACGTCCGTTGTTGCTAACTTGCCGCATCCTCCGAAGTGGAAGTGCAAAAAGGGGAGGGGGAGCTCCGCACTACAATCATCGGGCAATTCCTTGTTGCACTTTGATCCAGAATCAGAACTACACTAATTTTGTAAATATGCAAATATATGCAAACCTGGGCAGGATTCAGCTGTGAGTGGTTAAATACGGCTCTTTCCAACAAGTGGGTTTTTTTTTTTTCCACTCCTCTTTCCCAGTGCTATAAATATTGTACATTTGGCTGGGAAATGCAGCACTCCCAAACCTAGGATGTAAGAAATAAAATGCGTACTTATTCTGAACATAAATGTTGTAATAGTCCTTGATATCAACAGAATGTCTTCTAGTATATGGTGCTTTGCTAACTTTTTTAAAAAAAGGGTTTTAAAAAAAAATTAGACATACATTTATACAGCTTTCTTAAGCAGCATTATTTCCCTTTCTTCTGTTGAGAAACAGTTATTACTGTTGCATCTGGAAATGGTTGAGAGTCAAATTCACCAAGTTCTGGTGTTGAACAACCTCCATTCCGTGGTGCTTCCCATGTGTGGTTCTGTCCACACCTCGCTGAAATGGCCAGGGTTTGTGTGGCAGCAGAATTTGCTGGAGTGAGCTTCTGAATCTACAGATGAGGAGTTTTATGAATTTCTCTCTTATTTATTATGTATTTCTAATTTAATTTTCTTTCTGTACTAAGGCACTGCTTCCAGTGTGATTTTTAATGGATGAATTGGCAATTCTCCCAATTGGTATCCTTCTTAAGCATAAATTATCTCATAATTAGACTCGTTAAAAAGAAAAGAAAGATATTTGAAAGCTATACAAGACATTGCTGTTGTCCTAGTCGCTATTTTCATTTTTAGGATATGACTTTTCCTTGTAATGAGGAATATATATATATATGTGTGTATCTGTCAATACTAATAGGGGAGAGGAGTTTGTTAAAATACACTTTTTCCCATTGCATTTATTTCCATCTAATATCCTGTGCTAAACCCTCTTCTTTTTGTCTGAATGAACTTGTGAACAGGTTTTTTTTGGTATATCTTTTATTAAAACTGCACTGTATAGTTTAGCTGTGGTAAGCCAGTAGTTACGGATTTGAATAACTTGACGTCATCAGTGTTGTGGTATTAAAAAGCACTGTTGTTCCAAACTAATGATGTTCCAATAAAATTTTGTATTTATGAGTGACAATGGAGCTGCATCGCATTAGAATGTCAAACATCAAATGTTGGCCAAAAAGGTAAATTCTAGTCTGGGAAGTCAAAAGGTTTTGAATTAGCTTTCTAGTTTGTAAAAGGAAGATAGGCTGTTGCAAAGCTATGAACAACTCAGAGATTATAAAATAGATCTACTGGCTTTGAAATCCTAAATTGCTACTTTATTTCCCAGTGCCTGAGTCTCTGTTCCATGTGCAAAGACATTTTTTTTCTTAGCAGCATGTTCTACTTCCCTAGAACTTATCCTCAGGTTCCTGGGAAGAATTAAGAATGTTAAATAATTGTTTGCAGTTTAAGTAAATGAAAGTTCCTACTGATCTTGGTACTGATCTGAGCAGGAATACTGCTTTGGGTCATTCAGTTTTAACTAACAAAAGATGCACAATTCAAATTTATCCCTATTTTCACTACCACAATGTGCCTATACAAGTGTTGTTCTTCACACAGATATTGTGTGGCTTACTTTAGTATGGACTAGACAAAGTTTGCCATTTTTGTAGCACTTGTAGTAAAACTGCAGGCAATAACAGATAAAAGGAACTTGTGAATGGTAAATTTAAACTTGACAAACATTTAGGTGACTTTCTGTATTTAAAAACTTGTGTTTTTTGCCTTCTGTTCTTGAATAAAAATGTAAGAAAACTTGGCCTAAATAAATGTTATATCTTACAAGGAACTGTTTACTTCTGAACATTCAATGAGATAAGTGTATTATTGTTTCGGTATAGATTTTTGCTGACTCAAAAAGTCCAAGATTTCCATTTGAAGTCTTCATGTCAGACAGAATCTTTGCACCTTGCAACAAAGGGATGGGCAGCCCCATCCAAGCGAGAACAGGCTTCCTGGGGGCGTGGGGAGGCTTGCAAAACAAAACAGCTTCCCAGCTACAGAGAAGCCTCTGTGAGGTTGAATAGAGGGTCACGTAAGTACCATCGGCATAACCCAGCAAATGGCTGCGATGTTACCCATCCACGCCCCTGGGCTGTTCCTGCCGCACCAGCAAGAGCACTGGGACACTGGCGCAACATCCCATGCTGAGCCCCAGCACCAGGGGTGGTGGTTTCACTTCTCTGCTAGGGTGAGTTCATCGTGCAGGGCAAACACACAGGCATGAGGGTGCACCGCTCCCACGAGCCCCCCCCCCCCCTTTGGATGGGGCTCTGTGTCTGCAGGGCATCAACATCTAACTCTTAATTATTAAAATGAAAATAACATCCTTAAACAGATGTATTTTTGTCATTAGTTCAAAATAATGTTCCAGACATTTCATGAACATTTCCAAGTCTCCCAACCAATTAGTATATAGATTATAAAAGTGGGGACCTGCAAACCTAACATGTAGGGGAATCCTATCTTTCCCCCATCATGGCTCCAGGTCTCCTCTCTACCAGCCCCACTCTCTTACTGACTTGGTGGGAGTTGCACTTGGTGTGTGCAGACAACACTGGTTTAAAAAATGGGGGGTGGGGGGGGGAAAGGGATTTAAACACCTGAGTTTTTTTAAATTTCAGATTTTTATGCAGACCCAGGGAGTGGGGGGTCCTCTGGAATCTGCAGAAAAACCTGTTGTGGGGTAAGTGCATCGCCAGTCTTCAGATTTAAGTATCTGTAGGCAAGGGACATGCTTCAGAATTTGATACATCAGTATTTCTCAGCTGGGAATATCTATGCCCCCAGGAGGTATGTGGAAAAAATTACATAATGGATTTGCTAATATGGGGGTACAATTTTAGGAAAATGGGTTGCCAAGGGGCACACAAGTGGACAAAAAATTGGGAACCACTGAGATATATAGATGCTTGTTACCAATATGCAAAATGGAGCCAAGGACAGATGGGGCATTTCTCTGCTAGTAGAAGAAAATCCCAGGTTTCAAAATGGATCTAGATGCTTTATTTACAGTCAGTGACCAGTAATAACAAATAATGGTGACAAACTGGCCGAAAAAGAATAAAATACAATCTACTTAAGCCAGTAACAAATTAATCAGAATGAATTATAAAATTGATTAAAATTATGAAACTTACAAAGATACATTACTGGACTTTTTAACATATTCCTTAGTTCAGAAAAACTGGAAATCTTGATTTCTTAAAAAAAAAAATCAGATGTAAAACTCCCTCAAATAATAAACACCAGGATGCCAACTGAGCTTTCAAGGGCTATGTTGGAGGTTGCCAAGCAACCACAATGATGCAAAGCCTTAGAAGCCTCAGTTTCTGTAAAACAAACCCAGAGGAAAGGAGCGCCAGAGTGGACCTGGGATGCCAGAACAGCTCTGGAAAAGATACCCCCACCCCCCACCCCCACCACATGTATTGTGATAAAGAAGGATTCTGACCCCGTGGCCACCACTTAACCAGACTTTTCCTGGGAAGGCATTGTGGAAGAGTGGGAATGGAAAAATAAAAGGGGGGGGGGAGCAGCTAAAAGAAGGTACCCCTGAAAATAGAGGCTTCATTTCATTAATCTAGAATTCCTTTTCTTGTTAAAGAGATTCTGAACCTTCCAGTTTGATATCCCGAATCACACACTTAAGAATATAGAAGAGTGCCAGGTGGGGCCAACACAAATGAATTGGTAATCTGGTTTAGGGTTGCCAACTCCAGTTAAGAAATTCCTGGTGATTTGGGGACAGGGCCTGGGGACGGCAAACCACTCTGCTCGGCAGGGCTGTTATGCTGCAGAGTCTCCTCTCTGGAGCTTCTGCTTTCTGCAGGGCAGCTGTATCTCTGCTGCACGGAGATCTGCAGCAACTCCAGGAGAATATAAAACCTCACCTCATGGGACCCCGGGATAAAGATGGGACTATAAATGAAAACGGCAGCAATGCACAATCCACTCAGTAGAGCCAGCAACGTTGTTTGTTCGCTCTGAAGACCTTGAAGGTTCAGAATCTCCTTAACAGGAAAAGGAAACCTGGATTAATGAAATGGAACCTCCATTTTCAGGGACAGTGTACCTTTGAATACCAGCTGGTTGGCCTGGATACCAGGGGAGGAGTGCAACTCTCCCAGTAGCTTCCCTGAGGAAAGGTGCTACTCACAATTCACAGTCAGTCGAAGAGATACGGAGACATGCTTCCCCCCCTTGCCCCTTAAACGGGAGGTGGAGACAGTCTCAAAATGGCTACTGCAGCTTACCTTTTGCTGTCATGGAAGCCAGTTTGAAAGCAAACATTTTTTAAAATCTGCGCAGCCAATCAGAGGGCTTGCTGGGCAAAAAGCCACATGTGAGAAACTCTTGGTGTAGATATGTCTCAGTGGCACACATTCACAGCCAATGAAAGCAAGTCCTGCCAGAATGATGCCTGTCTGTGCACAGACTGAAATTAGGGGTACGTAAACTGTTTTGGAATGAAACACATGGCCCCTTCCGCACACGCAAAATGATGTGTTTTCAAACCACTTTCACAACTGTTTGCAAGTGGATTTTGCTATTCCGCACAGCTTCAAATAGCACTGAAAGCAGTTTGAAAGTGCATTATTCTGCATGTGCGGAATGAGCCCTAGTTGGGGCTGCTACTTTTCATTTGAGGTGAAGTAGGAGAGATTTCAGGTTTCATCAAGCAAGGCTCTTCTGTGGAGTAATTTGAAGTCTCTCTTCCAACAAACGTAGAAAGTATCATAACTCTTGAGGTGTTTGTAAGGGCTACAATTGTTGTCCCCAGAAATCTTTTCATGGTTTCAGTGGACATGCATGCTTTAGAGCAGGGGTGTCCCAAATCTTTTTTCAAAAGTGGACCACGTGAACAGAAATCCATTTGTGGGCTCGTCACATAATTTTTTATGGATTAGTGCCTTGTTAGCTATTCAGAAAAATTGATTGTTTTAGCTGTAAGGCAGAAGCAGTCTAAAAATATTGATCAACCTTATTCATACAAAAGGGCACATGCCTAGTGTAAGTCACTGATCAGTTCTGATAATCAGTGAGAACACAGTTATTGAGCAAAATTAACTGTTCTCAACAACTTTGGGTTATAGTTAGCCAGGCACATCTTAATTTTGATTCTGGATTTATATAGCTCATTGTTTCCCAACCTTTTTGACGTCATGGTACCCTTGACCTCACTCTTCATATCTCATGGTACCCCTGCCATCCTCCCCCCCACCTTCCCCTCCCAGGGTGAATGGAAGCACTGGGGAGTGGGGGGAGTGGCTGCTGACCTTGCAGCAGGCCCTGCCCCTTGGCCAGTTCCATGTCCTTGCTGGCGCCGGCGGGAGACACTGCGAAAGTAAGGGGGGCCGGTTGCGTTGCCGCAGTACCCCTGGGACATGCTCACGGCACCCCAGGGTTCCACGGAACCCTGGTTGGGAATAAATGATATAACTGATGATGGTGGCTCTCAGCTTTGATTTCTGCAATTCTATGAAAGGGGATATACTTTCACGTGGCCAGTGGTGGGATTCAAATAATTTAACAACCAATTCCAGTGGTGGGATTCAAATAATTTAACAACCAATTCCACTGGTGGGATTCAAATAATTTAACAACTGGTTGTTTACAAGCACCATTTTAACAACTGGTCCTGCCGAAGTGGTGCGAACCTGCTGAATCCCACCACTGCACGTGGCCGGATGGACTCAAACGTTGCTTAGACTTTGGCTGCGTAGCCAGAAATTTCAGGATGGTTAGTATACTTGTACCCCAAATTTCCAGGAACATTGTTCTCAGTGGACATAGTTCACATTCAGTTAACTCAGCGCCTCTTGAAACAGAACCACAAATGATAGGGCAGATGTTTAGTAATAATTTAAAAATGTATGAAATGAAACAATACGTAATCAGTATACTTTTGTAAGCAAAACCCAGGAATGTTTTATTCTTAAAACTGCTCCACAAAGAAAGTGATGAACATCTTGAACGGGGTCCACTGCAGAGGGCTTGAGAGAAATTCTGTTAAGTAACCTTTGGTCACTTCCTTGAAGGTCAAGGAATTGACTCTGGACCAACTCCAGGCTTTCTGAAAGAGCAACAGCCTTTCCCCCACCGGAGCCCCCAAGGAGTCATGCTTTGTTATTTTTTCCTCCTTGGTTTGCTTTCTTGCCTTTGGGTAGAAATCCGTGATTGAAACTTCCTCTTTTGCTCTGGTGGCCAGAGGAATTCCGTCCTCCAAAAGTCCTGACGAAATCGTGGGAGAGAGTGCTGTGTCCAAACAGAACTGTTATTTGAATGACATCAATCAGTTCTTCTCAGTGTTCTTGGCAACGACACCAAGATGTTGTTGAAGGGGTCCCTGAAAAGATGTTGTTGAGGGGGTCCCTGTGGAAGGGGTACCTAGGGGTACCTAGCAGCGATTAGAGTGGACATCTATTGGTCAAGGTTGGAGCCAGTGGAGGTGTCTAGTTGCAGTGGCTGACACTATGGCCTGAACTGCGATCATCGCATTTAGGGTGGTGTTTGCTGAGAAGGATGCAGCCTTTAGTAGCCTTGAAGCACCCTCATGAAATCGCAGTTTGCGGTCTGGCAACAGCTGTCTGATTTTTCTCCACCATATGATAGCTGCCCTTGACTTGACGGATGCTGTAGTCAAGGCCTTGATGGTTGTCATCATGAGTCTTTTTGGACAGTTGGTCTACTTTCCAGTTCATACTGTCCCTGATATGACCCTCATCATATTTTGACAGCACCCCTGAGGACTGTAAGGCAGCTATGGGTACAACTACCACGGTAACTTGCAAGAGTTAGTATAAGAAGGCATTGTACACAGCCTCTTAATGAACTGGAGTATCTGCCTGTTAGCAGTAAGAAGTAAGTAAGAATTTCATTTGTATGCTGTCCTTCCCCTCATGGGCTCATGGTGGCTTCCAACAGAATTTACATATTATGTATGTATGTATGTATGTATGTATGTATGTATGTATGTATGTATGTATGTATGTATGTATGTATGTATGTATGTATGTAATAGCCACATTTAAAAACAAATCCAGACAGATGGTGAGTTAAAAACAAATCCTAAAAAACCCTTCATCCATGGATAAGGCGTTGTGGCATGGTAGATGTCAAAAATAAAAAAGAGCTCGTTGCAAATCAACCTTCTTTTCTCTTTTATTTGTCGAGCTGGCTTCCAGGCTCCCATAGCTATGACATAATTATACAACCAAGAATCACTGAATCATAAAAACAAGCAATAACATTAAAAAGATTCCTCATTGGGTTTTCATGTTATCGCCAAGTTCTTATTTGCCAGCATATTAGACATATGTAAGGCTCTACGTCTCCCTGCGAGCTAAAATAATGGAATTTATAAGAGCTTCTTGAATCTGATTGTATATCTTACAATTGAAGATAACATGTTCTACGGTTTCTATGCTTCCACTGCACTAGGGACATAATTAATCGCTCTTCTAAACAGAATTAATGTTTCCCTTCATGAACTGCAGAGGGCAATCTGACATCATGCAATAATTTGAAGGCGCTCCTTCCTACATTTATGAGTTACTAGATTGTAAAGATACAGCATTGGAATTACTTTCTTCAAGCTGCTTGGATCAGTGGCCTCTTTTTTAAAAAACTTAAATTGTGTTGCCTTTCAACGTCCAGAATTCTGTTTCACCAGTATCTTGGCTTGATTATATCCCACAGATACTCATAGTTATTGCAATAAACCATATGAGGCTAATGTGTAAATTAGAAGAGCAATTATGTCCCTTTTGCGATAGAAGCATAGAGACCAAAGAACATCTTACTTTCTATTATACGGTATACAATCAGATTCAAGAAGCTCTTTTCCTTTCAAAAATTTGTCCCCTGATCTGTATGGATAGGAGAAGGAATATTATGAAAATGAATTTTTTCTGTTAAATCTTGGTCAGTGCAGTAACTTACTGATATAGTTATAATTAATTTTCAGCTATATAGAAAGGTAGTCCAAGGTCACTAGCATAAAACAATGACCCTTGGGATTAGGTATAGTCTAGCTTTATTCATAAAAACAAGGTTTTAGGAAGAATTATTACTTTCAATGAAAGTGAATCTCTTGGATCACGGTAATTTCAGAATAGAGCTAGAGTTGTAATTGTAACATGGCTTCTGTCTCATCCCTTTCTCTCCCTTGATCACCATTCCTGCTTATATGTGACAGCACAAGATAGCAGTCAAAACCACTTCCCAGCCAGGACCTCATTGAAGGACTTGGTTTCTATCACTTCCAAATGGCTTCAATGATATTCCAGTTCCAATAACTATGTATTGCGGAGAGAGTGGCTCAAACTGGTTAGAAATCTATAAGTTGTTTTATGCTTCAGCATCCTCATTGTCTAGAGGAGAACATAAGAGTTTGAATCTGGAAAGACGGTCACTCAGTTGGTGACTTTTATCCCCCGGTGCCATCCCCTGGTATCATTCTCTGCTAATATTTAAGAAGTTCAGTGAATTTGTTCTCCTTTGGGGAAAACATTTGGGGAATGTTGACTTAGATATCAAGAATGTACTCCAGGGGTAAGATCCCATTTTGAGGGTCTTGCAATTGAAGACTTGTTCTGTTTTTAATGTGATTCCTCATAAAAGCCATCCTCCAACAAACTTACTTTCTCCTCTTTTACACAGATTCATACTAGCAACGTTGCATCCAAGCTACAAAGCACAGGAGCGAAAGTATTTTGGACACTGTATTTGTGGAAGGGAAGCTGAAGAGGACCTTGTTCATTAGCTGGTCTGTTTTTTTAACGAGGGGCTAAGATGTGGATCCCCTGTGTGGACACGTGGAACAGGGGGAAAAGTAGCTTTTAGCATACAGACACCCCATTCTGTTCCCTATGCGGCCCTGTGCTTAGAAACAGGCCAGCATCGGCTGGAAACTCTGGCCTGGTGCCGTACATTCAAGTTTTGGGCCAGGATTTGTTTTAATCGAGATGAACTGGACTATACATCCCAGGGACGCTCCATCCTCCACACAACCCAGTGGTGGGTTAAAATCGAAGCCAAACTTAATGAGTTGGGCATTTCCTTGGAGGACCTGCTAATGCTAACAGAGCAGGAGGTCTATGGGGCTATCAAGAAGAGACTTTTTGACAGAGAGTTCCAACAGATGCTAGAGGAAGCTAATAAAACCTGTTCCCCGATCTCTCTGGGAATACCTATGGATAGACTAATTGCAGCCCAGTACCTTTATCTCCTGGTTGAGGCCCGGTGGCGTAGAGCAATCACCTTAGCTAGGTGTAATGCCCTGCCTTCTTCCTTTAGCCTTGGACGCCACCTTGGAATCCCACATAAAGAAAGGAAATGCCCGTGTGGCATGGGTTCTGTGGAAACAGTATCTCATATGCTGTTGGATTGTCCCTTTTATGAGATAGGTAGGAAGAAGCACATAATCCCCTTCCTGCATGGAAGTGAAGGCATTACAGATAAACAGAAGGTTATATATCTTTTAAACAGCCACAACTACGAGCTGTTGGAAGCGGTGGCTAAATTTTTAAATGGTGTTATTTTAACTCGTCAGAAATTGTAAAGTTGTAAAGGCTGTTATTATCTTGCTAAGCTAATTTTAAACAATTTATATGCCATTAAAGGTATTTGAAATCGAAATCGATTCAAATTCAGCAGCAGCATACAGACACAGTGGGACAAGTCCTGGTGTTCGTGGCTGAAAGTTTACCCTTTACACTTGCTCAATGTAATTGTTATCTGAATTGGTAAATTCATTTTGCTCAACCTATGGGAGTCAAATCAATTGTTTGCCCATTTCCTCACCCCCTATCCCTTGTTCTGTGTTAGGTGCCACTCTAACAAACTCTGTGTTTTATAGTGGAGTGTTGATACTGTATGCTGTTGTGATGCCTGGGCTCTGTTGGTGGGTTTTCAATCAGGTCTGTGGAGAGGTGTATAGGAATGGCACTTTTGATGAGTCCATTTGGACTAAACTATTGATGAGACTCTGAATGGCCACTGTATCTATCTGTCTTTTATGGACAATTGTTTTATTGTTTTATCGTATTTATTGATTTATTGTATTTTGGAATGCCAATAAAGGCTATCATGATCATGAAAAAAAAATTCATTTTGCTTTGCTTTGTGGTTGAAACAAATAATGCACTACTCACTAGTTTCTCTCTGGCAGGTTTATTGGGGCAGGAACGGAGGGAAACATAGCTATTGCTTCTCCCTGTCTTTGAAAAAAAAAGAATCTTCCCAACCCACTATTAGCAGTCCTTTTTGTATCATCTGCAGAGATGAACATCCGTTTCCTAGACATCTGCCAATGCAGATGTGTGTTTTTTTCTGAGCAAAGAACTGAAGGGGTTAATCTTTTAGACAGCCCATCAGATTGTTGGATGGGGAAAGGGGGAGGAGTTTGGCAGAACATGAGGAACGCATCCTCAGCCTCATTTTGCCTTTCTTTGTAATGTGCTTTTCTCACACCCAAATGTTTAGACTTGCTTTTGTCTTTGAGTGTCCTTGGAAACAAGCAATATGAACCACGATGTTTAAAGATGAAATATTTCTCTGCATGGAATGCATATACCTCACTGAGCAGGCACTGCCAGCTGGGGGATGTAGCTCAGTGGTAGAGCGCGCGCTTCGCATGTGTGAGGTCCCGGGTTCAATCCCCGGCATCTCCATTGTTTTTGCTGTGCGTCTGTTCCTCCATGCTTCACTACGCTGTGCACTTCAGGACATACAAAACAACTGTACTTTTGCCTGCTTGTTTTCAAGCAGAGCTATAAATATTTATGATTTTTTGTGTGTATGGTACTGCAAATGCATGCTGGCCTATGGCTTTCTTCCTCATTGTAGATATAACATTTAGCATGCAATTTTTATATGAACAGCAGTTTTTCTATCCTGGAAATTATGAACTGCAGTGCAAAAAAAAAAATGACAAGTTGCATTGGCCGGGAATCGAACCCGGGCCTCCCGCGTGGCAGGCGAGAATTCTACCACTGAACCACCAATGCACACATGTTGGATAGTGTTTCCGAGTTTTCTTATGGGGAAACATTCCTAGTTATATTTCCTATTCCCAAGTTTGTTAAATGATTCATTTTAGTACTGCAAGGGAAAAGTAGCATAAACATTTAATTAAATAGGTAAATAAATTAATGGTGAAAATTGACTTTTGAGACTATACATCTAAGTTTTACATGTACCTCCCCTTAAGAAGATCTAGGACAGGGGTGGCCAGAGTCAAACGGAATAAGCTTCAGATGTTCGGGAGCCACAAGACATGAATAAATATTACACACACATTTTAATCATTACATGTATGTTTTGTTATAGACCTTTTATATAAATAGTACTAAATACACATATGTAATAATAATTATCCATGTGTATTATTTTTATTAAAATATTTTTTAATTAAAATTAAATAAAATTGCCAAAAATAATAACAAAAGGGGTAAATATAGATGTGGCTAATGATAGTTACTGCCTAGTAAAAATATTGTGAGTCTCCATCTTTCCTGTGAGTTGTTTAAAATTTCCTAAGGATGGGAGAAAGGCCTGAAAAAAAATTGTTTGATTGATGGGACAATTAGGAGGATCTCAATCTTGTGATCTTAATTCCTGAGCAGGAGCAGAAAAGAGGTCCTTCAGACACCTGAGTCCCAAGGGCTTGAATTGAGCTCTGGATCAGTAGCGAGTGCAATTGCTGCAATCACATGCTCCCAATAGCTGGGGTATAGATGAAATGAATACTGCTAAATGAATTACAGCAGTTTATTATGATAAATTCACTAAGATTCTTTTGGCTCCCAACTGAGGATAAGCAGGCAGCTTCTCTCTCCAACCCTGTTCACACATGACTGTGAACACATACACAGTCCCTCTACAACAGTGTACACCTGATGGCTTTTTATACCTGTGTCGTGCAAGTCTTGTGTTACATTCAACCAATGTGTAGCTGAACATGTGACTGATACCCCACATTTAGTCTGGTTTCATTTGTCAGTTTCTACTTGGCTCTTTTTAAAAGTATAATGCCCATAAAGGCTTCTGTCTCTCTTTTAAAAAGAAAAATATGTCTGCAAGTACATGCGGGATGAACATGCGAACAGGGCCCAAAGCAACAGCAGCAAAAATGTGTGTGTCTGGGGGCTGGGGGGACACAGTCCCTGCAAGTAATAGGAAGGGTCATGATAAAGAACTTAAATTCCCACACCCAAACCATTAGCCCAACCACGGGGTCATGGATAGCACCATTCCTGGTTGACAGACAGCTGGGGTAGGGGAGCTGTTACTGTTCCAAAATCACTGCAGTTGTTCCCAATTCAAATTCTGAGGGCTTTTTTGCCCCTAAGAACCAGACCCCCCATTTTTTCTTTTGCCTTTCTCCTACCTTTGACAATCAGAGGCAACAGGCTTTCCCTTGAAGCCCCCCTCCCTTCCCCAGAAGGGATGAGGGAATCACTTTGGTTGGTGTGGGAATCAAGTCCGTGAACATCTGGAGGGCCAGAGTTGGACACCCCTGGTTTAAATGTTTATTTACTTTTTAAAATTTCTTCATTTGTGCCCCAATTTCCTCTGCATGTGGACTCAAGGTGGGTTATAACATTACCCCCTCCTCTGTTTTACATATATAACAACCCTGCAAGGTAGGTTGGCTGAGGGTGTGTGACTTTCCCAAGGTCACCCCACAAGCTTCATGGCACAGTAAGGATTCAGACCTGAGCCTCCCAGACCTAGACCAGTACTCTAACCACTACACCATGCTATCTCTCTCAATCTATATCCCAGGTTTCTCCCAATGGAAACCCAAATAGGCTCATAATATTCTCACCCAAATTAGGGTTGTCAGCCTCCAGCTGGGGCGTGGAGTTCTTCTGCTGTTACGACTGAACTTCAGACAACAGCAATAATTATCTAGACTCTAGAGAAAATTCCTGCTTTGCAAGGTGGACTCTGTGGCATTCTACACCACTCAGATCCCTTCCCTCCCAGTCTTCAAATCCCCAGGTACCTCCCAACTCAGAGCTGGCAATCCTCCCACCAATCTATTCTACCTTCACAACAACCCTGTATGGTAGGATAAAAGCAGTGACATGGGTGGAGATGGAGTGAGAGACCTCAAATCCCCAAGTAATCCTAGCCCACAGCTAGCTATCCTTTTCCTAATCTATTTTATCTTCACAACAACTGTGTATGGTAGGTTAAATGCAGCTGTATGGGTGGAAAGGGGTGGGGGGAACCCTGAAATCCCCAGGTAACCCCAATCCGGAGCTGGCAAATGTTTTCCTAATCTATTTTATCTTCACAGACACACTGTATGGACGGTTAACAGCAGCGGGATGGAAGGTATGGCTAAGTATAGTTTAGGATTACCTGGGGATTTCAAGGCTTTCCCCCACCAATTGCAGCCACTGCTTTAACCTTCTAGCTATCCTTTTCCTAATCTATTTTATCTTCACAACAACCCTGTATGGTAGGTTAAAACAGGAGGATGGGTGGAATGGGAGGAGGAGCTCTCAAATCCCCAAAGTAACCCGAACCCAGAGCTGGCTATCCTTTTCCTAATCTATTTTATGCTCACAAAAACCGTGCACGGAAGGGTGGATTCAAGATGGGCGGAAAGGAGTTTTTTTTCCCCGCGTCTGCAGCAGAGCAGGAGCCAAAGCGGCCGCGTTTTTCAGGCTGAGAAGTAAAGCAGCTGATTGGCTGGTTCGGGTGGGAGCAGAGGACAGGCCCGTCCTTTTTCCGGCGCGCGAGCCGCTTCCGCAGAGGAAGCCCTGCCAGTTTATTGGCTCCCTTCCTCTGCCGGGCTCCGCCTCCCGCCCGAACCAGCCAACCAGCAGACGCAATCGCTCACGTGGCCTTCCCTGCGGGAGTCGCTGGGGGTAACGGGACCTGGGGTTGTCTTGACAACAGGGCAACCCACCGGCCTGGTCCAGCGGCGCACTGAGAGGGCGAGTTTGGAGCTGCATCTTCCCGAAGCCAGTTTTGCCCGCCTGCTGTGGGTAAGGTTGCCAACTCCAGGGAGGGAACGCGAGGGATTCGAGGCAGGGCCCTTGGCGGGGCAGGGTTTTCAGTAAGTTAGCAAAATCCATAAGTGATTTCTGTAGCCTGGAGGTCAGTGGTAATTCCAGGAGAGCTCCAGCTGCCACCTGGAAGCTGGCAACCGTAGCTGGTGGAAAGCGTGGTTGGCCCCTGTGACCCTCTGCCCTCCTTGCGTTTGTGAGTGCCATGAGCATGTAGCCCTTCTTCTGACTCTTCTGGGTGCAAAGCCCAGGGTGGCAGAAAGAAAGGCCTCTCCTTGCCCTTAAATTTGTTTTCCTTTTGTTAAGAGAAGCCCCCCCCCCCCTCCCTAAACAGCCGGGCCTTCCTTGAGCCAGCTCAGATCGCTCCGTAGTTCACTGATAACTTTTGAAAAATATGTTCTGTTACTTTTACTTTTAATGTAAACTTAAAAAGAAACGACAGCTTACGTGCGTCTGCATAATTCGATTTCATGCCATCGTAAATCCTAATCACGACTTTTAAAGCTTAAGAAATTATTATACAGTCTCTATGGATTACCCGTATCTATATATAGTCTTTATACACTCTAATCCAGGGGTCTGCAATCTGTGGCTCTCCAGATGTTCATGGACTACAATTCCCATCAGCCCTAATTGGCCATGCTGGCAGGGGCTGATGGGAATTGTAGTCCATGAACATCTGGAGAGCCACAGGTTGCAGACCCCTGCTCTAATTGTACCAGTCATTAATGTTTATAACGACCTAAGTCCTCAATTAGTATATTTTGAAAAAGCTTTCTATTTTATTTCAGACTGCGGAGGGTCTACTGTTCACTAAGGATGTTAGCTTTGCTGATGCTGAGTAATCTGTTAACTTCTTAGTTCTCAAATCTTGAAGCAATAAACGGACTCTGGAATGTTGATCAGCAGCGTTTATTGATAGGCATTGAAGCACCGTACTTGGCAAAGCCAGTTCTTGGGAACTTGGCTGTTGCTACCTGTTTATCCCAATGCTGATCCTCCCTCCCTGTTTCCCAAGGAATCTGTTAGTTTGGATCCGAGGTGCCCCAAGGTCGGCGACAGATAGAGAGCCACCTAGCATCCTACCCCCATGGGACAGTGGAAACAACCCTGTTTCCCATGAGACTAAAGTATCAGGGGAAAGCCTAGTTGTTTACACGGCATGTGAAGCCATAAAGCAAAGATCAAGGAAAGAATGTCCCAGAATAGCAGCGATAATATATAGCAGACTGGTTATATCTTGTAGCAGTTACATTGAGTTAGGAATGCATTTCAATCACCAGATACAATCCCCCTGACACTTGTTCATCATTCCAGAAGGTCTGGGTGGTGGTCTGCTTTCCATCTTACTGATAACGTTTTTAGAGTTTAGGTCAGTGATGGCGAACTTTTTTGAGACCGAGTGCCCAAACTGCAACCCCAAACCCACTTATTTATCACAAAGTGCCACCAAGGCAATTTAACCTGAATACTGAGGTTTTAGTTTAGAAAAATGGTTGGCTCTGAGGCGTGCGTTACTCGGGAGTAAGCTTGGTGGTAGTCGGTGGCTTTGCTTTGAAGCAACCATGCAACTCTTCAAACGTATGAATCACGACCCTAGGATTTACTCAGAAGCAAGCCCCATTGCCAGCAACCGAGCTTACTCCCAGGTAAAGGATCGCGCTTTAGTTCTTTGCATGAAAATCAGTGGGCTTTAACAGCGCTTAACAGGGTTACCTACACTGCTTCCCCAAAACTAGGTCTTAGCTTTAATGCTAATAATCAAGCCCAGCAGCCCAGGCCAGCCTAGATGTGTGTGTGTGTGAGGGGAGTGATTTTCCACCCCCCACATGATGAACTCTGTGCGTGCCCACAGAGAGGGCTCTGAGTGCCACCTCTGGCACCCGTGCCATAGGTTCGCCATCACTGGTTTAGGCAGTCTTGTCTGATTATCACTCCTGAGGGAGGAAAAGCTGACAGATGGTGATTTGTCCAGAGAAACCCACACCTGGTGGACTTCAGGGGACTTGATTCCAGGTCTGAATTCCTCAGGGTCCAAGTCAGTCACTCCAAGAGGTGGTAAATAAAGTTGCTGGCTTTGACTATATACTGGTTGCTGTGGGTTTTGTGGGCTGTGTGATTCTGGGCTGTTATTTGGGGGAGTTTTAATCCCCTGATGTGTTTTTAAAATTGTTCCGTAAGTTTGGGTTTGTAGAAAAATCACCCCCCCCCCCTTTCAGTGATCTGTCCCTAGTTCTGTTTTGTGAATGTTATTAATTATATGTAGGTGGGACTGAGACGACATTAATTATACCTATGTAGGTGAGACTGAGAAGGTTCTGAAGAACTGTGGCTCGTCCAAGGTCACCCAGGAGTGATGTAGGAGTGGGGAAACAAATCCAGTTCACCAGATATGAGTCTGCCATTCATGTGGAGGATTGGGCCATCAAACCCAGTTCACCCAAGAAGAATCCACTGCCCATGTGAAGGAGTAGGCAATCAAACACCGTTCTCTAGATTAGAGTCCACCTGCTTTTAGCCACTACACTTTGCTGCATCCTCCTTCCCTCCCAAGGTCAAATCAAGTGAAATCCAGTTTACAAGAAAGTGAGTTCTACAAAATCAGCCAGTGAGCATTATGGATGGATAACATTTGAACCTGGCACACTAAACTTGGTCCAGTATTCAATGTTGGCTTCTTTTCCAGCATTTTCTGTCATGGCTGGTCTCTTGCTTTGCCAAATGTTGTCATTTTCCTATGATTTCAATAACAAAGTTTGTTTTCATTGTTTTGAAATACCGTTCTTGCTCTTTTTATCGTCAGGATACTTTATTAACATTTCCCACCTGTGGACTAGAATCATCAAGTCTAGATTCCATGTCTTTTCTTGTAAGTAAACCCGAACAAATTAGGGTGAGTGTCTATTTACAAGATTTACTAATGAGCGTTGTGTCTTTCGTTTCCAGGTTAATTTCCTTTCCAGGGACTTGCCATTTAGGGAATGGCTTCAGCCAATAAGCTTGCCCAGTTCAAGACTTCTTTAAGAGCAGGGCAGATCTTTTCGCATAGGGTCACACCCAGTGAAATGATGCCAGTTGCCATCAAATGTGATGTGAAATGTCATGCATTTTAAACAGCTACATGTTTGTTTT
Source organism: Sphaerodactylus townsendi (assembly GCF_021028975.2). Lineage (NCBI taxonomy): Eukaryota > Metazoa > Chordata > Lepidosauria > Squamata > Sphaerodactylidae > Sphaerodactylus > Sphaerodactylus townsendi. The sequence continues at coordinate 16,699,872 of NC_059435.1, forward strand.
GATTGCTTGGCTACACTTTTCTCATAAATACCTGGGCAAATGTTTAGCAGAAGAACTGTTGTTCAGGCCGGTTGCCCACCTATGGTGCAAAATAAGGTAAAAAAAATATTTTATTAGTTAAAATTCCCTGCCCATTTCATCCAAGAGGCTTTTTTGGGGGATCTGTTAGTGGTTAGTGGTTGTCCAAAGACGAGTATAAGCTACTGATGTTATACTCCTCTTTGAAAAACCACAGCAAGATTTATCATATTCCCCCGAAGAAACATTTTGGGTGAAACACAGATGGATTTTGACCGAGTAAGAAAAAATATTTTTGCTTCGTTTTGCACCATCGGCCTTGGCCTTATTTTTAATCTCTGGTGAGTGATATGGTCCTTTTATTTCTCCGTCCCTTTGTAAAGTCAACAGCCTGTTTGCTGCTCACAACTACTCAGCAGGATTTGGCCAACTAGAAGATAAGACTGTGTGCGTGCCTGGCCAAAGGCCACCCAATAAGCCTTCGTGACAGCACTGTAAGATTTAACATTAACAGATCATGAAAAATGAACCATCCCACTGCAGGCGATGGGATCATCCGTAAATGAAGCTGAGAGAATGAACTGAATCAAAGCCCACTATTTAAAAAAAGGGCTAGGTAAACACAAACAGGTCCAGTCCAGAGCATACTATTGCAGAGGAACCACAGCAGAAAAGACCCTGCTTCTCAGTAGCAGACCACCAAGCTCCCGCTCCAGGTGGAAGATGACACCGAGTCTGTGACAAATGTCTTCTCTGAGGGGGAGGAATTATAAGGAAGGTGGCTATCTTGTAGACTTCCAGATCCTAAGCTGTTCAAGGCTTTAAAGGTTAATATCTATATATTGAGTTGGGCCCAGGAACAAATTGCAGGCAGGTCAGTTGTCCTGGTACAGGTATAATATGTTCTAGAACAGGGGTAGGGAACCTGCGGCTCTCCAGATGTTCAGGAACTACAATTCCCATCAACCCCTACCAGCATGGCCAATTGGCCATGCTGGCAGAGGCTGATGGGAATTGTAGTTCCTGAACATCTGGAGAGCCGCAGGTTCCCTACCCCTGTTCTAGAATCTAGGAGATGCCTGTCAGCATTCTGCCTACTACATTCCCCTTTAGCTTCTGAATTGTCTTTAAGGACACTCCCATGTAAGACGCTTTACAGTAGTCTAGACTGGGTTGATCAGTTGAAGGCAGTGAAAATGTTTGAAGCCGGTCTTCCAGATCTAAATCAAGTTCTCTTCCTCACTGACTTGCAGCATTTCCCCCCTGTAAGTTAAGTGCTTAGCTCTTAGCTCTTTAACATTTGTAAGAGTTGGAAGAAATGAACAGTTTCCCTTGCAATGACTGTGATTTTTCAAAATTGTGCCCCTGGTCCATCTGCAATTAGGTGTGGCAAAAGAAAACACTTCTTCACGCAACGTGTGATTGGTGTTTGGAATATGCTGCCACAGGAGGTGGTGATGGCCACTAACCTGGATAGCTTTAAAAGGGGCTTGGACAGATTTATGGAGGAGAAGTCGATTTATGGCTACCAATCTTGATCCTCCTTGATCTCAGATTACAAATGCCTTAACAGTCCAGGTGCTCGGGAGCAACAGCCGCAGCAGGCCATTGCTTTCACATCCTGCATGTGAGCTCCCAAAGGCACCTGGTGGGCCACTGCGAGTAGCAGAGTGCTGAACTAGATGGACTCTGGTCTGATCCAGCTGGCTTGTTCTTACAGTTGAAACTGAGGCTAAAGTTGAGGTGGGGAGAATTGGGGTGGGGGGGGGGGAGAGTGATTTGGTCCTGACTTCCACTTTTGTTAACCTGTCTGCTCTGTTCACGCAATGAATGTCTGTAATAATGTTAGTGTCTGTATTAATCAAGGGATTTATAAGCAAGTAGAATTAACCCTCTCTCATCCCCTGCCTTACGTCCCTGTTCTCTGCCATTTCAGGGACACTTTTGATATGGGGGGAGGGATTACTCAGCAATAGAATGCCCCCCTCTTCCAAGTACTGTATGCAAGTGGAAGAGTGTGACTCCCCAAGTCAGTTTGGTGCTTACTTAATCTTTACATTTCACAGTAGGCCTTTTCTGAACTGAGTTTAGTTTAGCTGCTTTGGATTTGCTTGCTAAAGAGGAAGTTCATGTGAAGTAGACAGACAGGTCTTGCTGTAAACCAACAGAGAAGAAAGTAGAATTGCAGCGCCCACTCTCTTATTTTTTTGTAAATATGTATAATAGGTGCAAAATAATGATTATTTATTCCTTTCTTTCCCTATTTATGTTTCGCTGCCGCCAGGAAATTAATTCCAAATCCCCTTATATTTTTTCCTAGAGTAATGTCTGAGCTTTAAAGCAGTTTTGAAGGGCTACGTAGTCCTGGGGGAATTACTAGTGTGGAATTCCAGGTTACATTTAACAAATTAAAATTTTATTGATTTATATATATTCTTAAACCTGATGGTTTCAAGAAATGATTTACAATAAATAAAACAATAAATAAATAAATAAAACAACTTCTGCTGAGGTCACTTTCACTTTACATCTCTTAGATGTAATACTTTCAGGATTTGACTCCTTTTCTAGTCTCTCAAGGTTTCTGTTTATTTCTTTGGCAAGTCTACACTTCATATAAAGCTATAAGTTTAGCACAAACACGCCCCCCCCTCTCTCTCTCTCAGTTCAGCACAGACTCTCCACAGGCACTCTTCCAGTGACAGCCAACCAATTCTTTCTACAGCTTGCCTCTTTTTAAAGAAACACAAACAATATTTTAAATTATCACAAGAATCTTTTCCCTTGAGAATTTCTAACACAAAGTCAGGCTGTTGGCTGCTACTGTTGGGGCCGAAATGTGTGAACTGTGTTTGTTTGCTCTGTTGTAGGGGCTTGAGTCAAGTAGATCACATCAGCTTCTTTCTGAGGTAAAATAAAATCCAGTCATATCCTGTTGAAGCCTCACTTTTCCGGGTTTCTTTTCTAGCGGTGGGTGTCCGAGAAGTTCATCGTTGAGGGCCTGAGGGAGCTGGAACTGCTTGGAGGTAAGTGCAAGGGATCTCTTGAGTTAGTTGTCAGTTTATGTTTCACGGTTGCTTAGTGCTGTGAAGGTCAATCTGCAAGCTTAGTAGCACAAACAATACAATCCTGGAATTGTTCAGCTTTACCCCTGCCAGTTGAGAGGGTCTGATTTACACTGAGACTTTCTAATATATCGCTTCTCTTTCTGAAGCCTCCGTTCATTTTTGGGGAGGCTTCTGCATGCACACGGCTTAGCATATGGCATGATCCCCCTTCTCAATTAAAAATCAAGGTCAGTAAATGCACATACCCGTAGAACTCTTTGTGTTGGAGTTTGCCTTAAACCTGAGGAGCTTACCTATGTTTAACCATGTCTGTTTGCGGTCGATTACCCACTGCAGGATGTTCCCCACCCTTGCTCCGCTCTGATGCGAAAAGTCACATCAGAAGTGCTCTTGCTTTCCCCACGGAAAGCGAGAAGCACGCACGGGGCAAGAGGAAGATTGTCGGGACAAGATTTCTTGTCTCGATACACTTCCGGTCCCACCGCGCGCCACAGTGCCGGTGGGTAATTTCCCTGTATAACGATTTTCAAGAACAGCTTCTTGTGCTTCTAATAAAGAAACTTTCTTATCAGGAACCATAAGATGTAATAGTTTTTTTACTGGTTGATAGTGGTATGTGACCAGGTATATAGCGCTCCTTGCTTCTGCTGCTAAGAAAATTAGGAGAAGCTATTTAGAAAGGAGACTTCTCAGTTTCTGGTGATTGAAATCAGTTGATACTCGATTGGGAATTACCATGTGGCTCTTCAACATGGCATCTGGATCCCCCACTCTCAATCTCCCTCTCTTGCCTGACCTGCTGAGGAGAGATTAGGAATCCTAAGAAGTAAACCCTTTCCCCTCCCCTCCCTCACTCCCCTTCCCTTGCATGCCACCCTCCCCCTCTCTTGCATGCCACCCCCTACTCCCCCACTCCCTCCCCTCCCCTTCCCCTCCCTCTGCTAGGGTGTGTGGGCCGTGTCCAGATGCCGGGCTCCCTCCCTCCCCTCCCTTGCATGCCACCCCTCCCTCCCCTCCCTCCCTTTCCCTTACATGCCACCCCTCCCCCTCCCTCCACTAGGATTGGTGGGCCATGTCCAGATGGTGTGGTGAGAACAAATTATCTGCGCAGAGGTGGCCTGGTAAAATTAAAATGGTTGTAGATATGTATTTAATATTAATACTAGTAATTGCATAATATTTACCTAGTGATATGGGAGCGTGGTCATGTGACTCTTTTCAGTTGACAGTAATAGTGGAATGTGGCTCTCCCAAAAGCCACAGAGTGAGTACCACTAATCTAAATTATAGCTTTCAAAACATACACGCAGGTAGAGTTGAATGATTGATTTCTTTACTGCAGAGCAGGCTCCAGGGGACTCTCGGAGAAAAGTAAGTGACTTCCGTAGATTGTGGTATGGCCCATTGCATGGGTATTTCTTTTATTCCCTGTGGCATTCTGCCTTCCTCCCCCCCCCCCCCCCGCCTTGCTTGTTCATTTAACGTGTTCAGTTTACGTGCATGGCAACAAGGGTTTGCTTAGGAAAGTAGGTTTTGTTGTGTGTGGCATGTACGTTCATTTCAGCTTTTGGATTTTAAGATGGTTGCTCCCACTAGTCCCCAGCTTGCTAGAGTTAAAGTGTAGACAACTGGGGAAGGCAATGGAAAACCACCCCATAAATATAGTCTGCCTAATAGATATTGTGATATAATGTGACCCTGTCAGTCAGGAACAACCCAGTGCTTGCACAGGGGACTTTACCCATTAACTATTCCTATTAGTTGTACACGCTAGTTGCAGCGTTGATCATGTTGTTGTTTTTAAATTGATAACGTGCCTCTTCAGACAGGGAAATTAATAAATGAGGTGGCTTGTCAGCTGCTGAAAAGTCAAAGCAAAGCACAGCCGGTTCTTTTTTGTGTTCAAAATGGAATCTAAGGGAGTTAATTCGGGCACTTTGTCACTCCCTGGTAACCTTCCACAGAAGGGCTAGAGCGAGGAGAATCCCAGGTACCTGGCCAGCTTTCTGACCCTGAAGATGCCTACCTGCTAGTCCTCCTACTAAGCATGCTTACGTGACCCTTGCTGGTGTTGCTGTGCATGAAGTACTACTGTTTCCCCTTATGTAACTGATGTGAGTTTTGAGATGTTGCTGCCTGTGCAGGCTGGCCAGATGTCGCTGCCGCAAGCATGCAGTGCCGGATTCGCTTCGTCTGGCATTCCGTGACAGCTGTGGCCCAGAGTTATCAGAAGCCGTTGCCTGTATTTATCACACCCCACCTTGGGGGGGGGGGGGGGCAGGGAGCTACATTGTACGCCTTTTCCAGTTCTTGAACTGACCTATGGAGAAAATAGAAACAGGAATAATTCTAGAATCTACATTTTTATGCTGCTTCCTATTCCTGCCTGTGTTGTGTTCTTTTATACATCTTTCATCTCTCCAGGTTCTTGCCCTCTGTCCTGCATACAGCTGATCATTTCCAGCATAGGCTATTCTTTCTAACACAAATGAAAGCAAATAAGGTTAGAGTGCAACTGGCTCATTACGGCCTGAACAATGTCCTGAATGTGCGTGATGCTCCCTACCTGCAGAAGAAGAGGATTGGGCTGTAAGGACATGTGGATGTGTGGAGGCTGATTTACAAATAAGGAGTGTGTTTCTATTTACATAACAAGGGAGGGATGCACTTTAAGTTACAAGTTGGCTCAAAATCATGCAAAGCATAAGTGCACTAACTTTTCCTTTATATAACATGAATTTTTAAAAATCCTTTGATAGTACACGTAGGCCAATTATGCACAAAATGTTCACTGTGTGGTGGGAGCAAATGTCTGGCATGGCAAGATTTCTTGTATGGATGTATTTCCTCCAGGCCCGCTTTCACTTTCCATTCTCTCTGTGGCAAGTGAGACCACTTCTAGCACGATTTTAATTTGCTTTGCCACCAGAGTGGGACAAATTTGCCAGTGAGCCCAGCTTTGCCCTGGACATCTTCCCTCCATCCACAGCCAACCTTCTACTCCTCCACTGACATTCATACCTTCCCCCTCGCCCCCCCTCCACGTTGCCACCTGCTTCAAATCACAGAAAAGAAGCTCACTCACAGAGGTTTAGCCAAAGCATGTTGACTTCTAATTCTCATCCTATGTATCAAGATATCGATATAATAACAACAGAGAGTGCTTGGAAATAATAAGTCTTTCTGTCCTTTGGCTGTAGCTGCACAAGGAAATGTGTGTGTAGAAGGGAGGGAGGGGGAGAGAATATCAGTTCTAGGACGATCCCCTTCTTGTGGTCCTGGTCTGTGGTCCTGAGAATTGCTTTGCCTCTTTCATTTGGGGAGGGGGATTATTTTTGGAACAGTAATATTGATATAAGTGCAGTTAAAAGGGCTAAGCCAGCAGTCTTGACTCTTGCGTGTAATGAGATCTGTGCCTTTAAGGATTATTTGATGGGCGAAGTTAAGGGAACCAGGCCCGGGAGTTCTCTGTAGGAAAACTCCGTGGCAGGAGTGAGTGCCTCCTCACATGTAAACAAAGAAATCCAGTGCTGAAACCTTTACAGGTAACCTTGTCTCAAAGAAAGAAAGAAATGCGGTCATGTGTGGTGCGACGGGTGTGAATATCGCATCCTCCCACAGTTCTAAAAAGTTCAGATTCTCTGGTAGTATTAAAAAAGCTATTTTAAGCACCGCTTATGTCAGAACCTTTATTTTGTGCACTATGAAGCTTGCCGCTGTGATAAAAGAGCATTTCAGCATGGAGCCTGCTGAAGCTGACACAAAATGGCGGGAGCAATTATAGGAAAAAGGCAAGTAATGTAGATAGTCTTTGGATGAGCTAAAATGCTCTGTTATCAAAGTAGCAAGCTTAACAGTGCACCGAATAAAGGTTTTGGCATAAGGGGCACTTAAAATAGCTTTTCAAATGCCAACAGAGAATTGAGGGGGGGGGGGAATCTTGGCTGGCACTGGAACCACAGCTGTGTGAAGGGGTGGCCCTGGAATTTCCTGGAGGAAGGAATGCCTGATTGAAGGATTCTGCTGGGTTCTAAAAAGGAATGAATACCAATGGGAAAGAAGAAAGGTTAAAAATTGACAGATTCATCTATTCACAATGAAATGAAAGCAAGTATCACCTGTTCTTGGGAGGAGGTGTTATTTTTGAAGGTCCAAAGTGAAACCGACTAGCGACCCCTGAAGACATGACATATAGAGTCCACCTTATGCTGTCTTGCTGTTGGTTCTTCAGTGTTCCATGCAGAGATATAGTCTCAGTTGTGGCCCACTTCCTGCAAATAATGAGGATTGAACCCAGAATTAATGTAGAGCTGAAATAAATGTGGAAATTTAAAAAAAAAAAACCCTCTTACGGTTTTGGAAGCTTACCAAGACATCTATACCATAGAATCCAGATTCCAAAGTGCAGTGTTTAAATTCAACTTTCCCCTTTGAAATTTGGAAACATGCCAGATTTGTAATGGACATGCAGTTTGGTTCTGGTTTTTAATCGGGATTGCAAGGAGAAACTTGGAGGAGTGAGTTGTAAGTAGAGCGAGGTTGCTGTTAAAAAGCCAGTTGAGAGAGCAGTAGATATTTTTGGATACTGCTGGTGCTCTAAAGTGCTGTGGCCCTAGTCTAAGCCCTGGGCTGGAATCACTGGGCATCAGCTTGCCCTGCCAAGTGAACAAATACCCTTTGTTTACGAAAGCACTGACCAGCAGCCAGGAAGCTTGTTCTCTTGGTGATGACCTTTTAAAAGGAATTTGCTGCACTGTGTCTTCAACAGCATCATTCTTATTAAAATTTACACCTTGCCTTTCCTCTTGGCTCAAGGCGGCATACTGATTTCTAGACCAGTAGCTGATTTAATTTTCATTTCCAGCCCATTGCTGTTTGGCACCTCCAAACCACTCTAACTGCCTTTGAGGGACCCTTTCTACTTCCCTTAGGAGCAGCAGTGGCGTAGGAGGTTAAGAGCTTGTGTATCTAATCTGGAGGAACCGGGTTTGATTCCCAGCTCTGCCGCCTGAGCTGTGGAGGCTTATCTGGGGAATTCAGATTAGCCTGTACACTCCCACATACGCCAGCTGGGTGACCTTGGGCTAGTCACAGCTTCTCGGAGCCCTCTCAGCCCCACCTACCTCACAGGGTGTTTGTTGTGAGGGGGGAAGGGCAAGGAGATTGTAAGCCCCTTTGAGTCTCCTACAGGAGAGAAAGGGGGGATATAAATCCAAACTCCTCCTCTTCTTCTCCTCCTCCTCCTCTTCCTCCTTCTCCTCTTCTGAACTGGGGAGGGGGGTGTTACTGGCAACCAAGATTAAGTTAATTTATGCCATAGATTTCTTTATTGCTGTGTGTGACTGTGAAAGTTGGACAATAAAGAAAGCTGACAGGAAGAAGGTAATTTCCGTTGAAATGTGGTGTTAGAAGAGGTTGTTATAAATACTATGGACCATCCCCCGTCCCCCTAATAAGTGAGTTCTAGATCAAATCAATCCTGAAGTATCCGCAGAAGCTAAAATGGGTAAACTGGGGCTGATGTACTTTGGTCATATTTTTGGTGACGAATAAGCAGATTATAAAAATCAACTCTTGTTCTTCAGAGGCCACTGACCATAGTATCCTACCAAGCCGTATTTTAGCACTGGAACTAAGAGGCTCCACATTGCAGTGGTACAAGTCCTAATTGGAGGGAATCAGTCCCAAAAGATAGTATTGGGGGATACCTGCTCTGTCTGCCTCACGGCTGTTGACCTGTGGAGTGCTGCAAGCTTCTGTCTTATCCCCATGCTATTTAATATCTGTACGAAGTCACCTGGAGAAGTCTTCCCAAAGTATGGACTGTGCTGTCGTCAATATGTGGATGATCCCCTCTGTAGCTTTCTTTTCTACCTAATTTTGAGGATGCTGTTGATGTTCTGAACTTGTGCTTGTCATCACTAATGGGCAGGATTAGGGTGAACAAACTGAAATGTAATCCTGACAAGACAGTAGTTCTTTGAGTTAGTGAAAAGGCAGACCAGAGACTTCAGATCTCAGTCTTGGATGGGGTCATATCTGCTTTGAAAAGCCAGACTGTCAGTTTGGGAGTGCTGCTTGGCCCAGTGGTCACCTTAGAAAACCCAGTGGAGGTTGTGCCTTGGCATGTGTTTGTCCAGTTCCAACTGGTGCATCAGCTGTGTCTGTTCCTGGCTTAGTCAGCTCTAGCCAGTGATCCATGCCCATTTAGACTTAACCACTGCCACTAATTCTACTTGGGGTTATCCTTGTTCAGAAGCTGCAGCTACACCCTGTTCTACATAAAGCCCTAAATAAATTTGTAACTTCATCTGCCATTTTTTCCTGCCCCCCTCCATGTGGTCCATACTTCCCACTTGCTGTCTAGTCTGGACCAGGCTGTGATGAGTGGGGTGTGTGAAGCACATGGGGCGTGGGCGGAAGGAAATGGCGGGTGAAGTTACAATTTTAGTTAGGGCTTTATGTGTAACAGTGTATAGTGTAGAATGCTGTGACTAGACTGTTGGCCAGGCCTGCTCCCGGGAGCTTATTTCCCGGATTCTATAGCACAGTGATGGCGAACCTTGTTGAGACCGAGTGCCCAAATTGCAATCCAAACCCCACTTATTTATCGCAAAGTGCCAACCCGGCAATTTAACCTGAATGCTGAGGTTTTAGTTTAGAAAAAACCGGTTGGCTCTCTCTTCCTCCGCCCCACCTGCTCGAGTAGGGGTCAGCCTGCTCTAGGCTCCAGCAAGTCCCACATGCACTGCTCTGTGCCTCTCTAGCATCTCTGCCTCCTCTGCGCCCCCTCCCACCTCGGGCAGCAGCCACCCGGAGCACAGGCACCAGGCCCTCCAGCCAAGTCTTCCCTGCTCACCGTGGTGCATGCACGTCATGCTCAGTGGCCCAGGCCAGCCTAGATGTGTGTGTGTGGGGGGGGGGGTGATTTTCCACCCCCCCACATGACACTCTGTGTGCGTGTGCCCACAGAGAGGGCTCCAAGTGCCACCTCTGGCACCCGTGCCATAGGTTCGCCATCACTGCTATAGCAATTGCACTCCAAAGCTGCTCTCAAGCCCAATTCAAGGTGCATGCTTTTGTCCTGTCAAGCACTGGATGTTTAGCTCCATACATCAAGCTCATGTCTGGAAGGATTCCCTGATTGTGCTCTGCCAAGGATAAGAGCTCCTTCCGTCTTCATTTTGCAAGTCTTGCAAGTTTATCGTTTAATTTGTTGGTCCATTTGGAGGATTATATGGACCGTACAATTTGGCCGTTGTAGACTCATTTACCGTGAAATATATGAGTGAACTGCAATGAATTGCTTAGGTGTTACTTTTTCAATGAACTTTTCATTCCATCACTGCGTATCTTGACATAGACGTGTATGTCGTTCATTTCACTTTGTACATTTAGGACAGTAGTCCGTTTGACTGTATTTGTAATTTTACTTTATAAAATTGAATGATACATATACAATAGGCGTTGCCATTGATAAAATGTTGTAAAAATTGGCTACAGCCCGGTGTGTAAGATGTTGTGGTTGGTTGCCTGATTGTCACATTACACACATTCCTTTTTCTTTAACTATAGCAATTACACTCCAAAGCCGCTCTCAAGCCCAATTCAAGGTGCATGTTTTTGTCCTTTAAGGCCCTGTGTCCTTTTGTCCTTTAAAGCCCTATGTGGCTGGGGACCATGGGATCTGAAGAACATTCTTCTCCCATGCCTTTCTGCCTGGGAATTAATATTGAAGAGAGATCCTTTCCTAGCTGTTCTGCAGATTTAAGATGCTCATTTGGGGGGGCACACAGACAGCCCCACGATTATAGATCAACCTCCCCAGGAAGGTGCGCCTGACCCCCCTCATCTCCAATCTCCAGGAGGCAGTTAAAGACAGTTTTAGGACTGAGTTTGTTTGATTTCGTTTTTATAATTGGCAGTCCTGGCAGGAGTTTTTAAATTGTGAATTGTCGTGCATCTTATCGTTGTCATTTTCATGGCATTTTGGTAACGTTTTCGTTCTTTTGTAAACTGCCTTTAGTTCTGCAAGGCAGAAAAGTGCATAATGTTTTCTATCAAGAAGCAAATAAATAAAGACAGCAGCAAATTTGTTTTAAGTTTAAAGAATCCTTTTCCTTTTATTAACATAGTACCATTTCCAGTTAGTCTAGAACCCTATAGTTATAAGTAATTTTTGTGGGGGATGTGCCTTTGTAGGAGAGAAGGAGGCATGGTATAGTTCAATCTTATCCGATCTTGGAAACTAAGGAGGGCTTTATGTGGAACTTGGAAGGAAGACCGCCAAAGAAGGCAATATCAAACACCTCTGCTTCTTACTTGCCTTGAAAGCCCCATGAAATGGCTGGAACTTGATGGAATTTATCACGCAAACATGTGCCTCTGTGACTGTTTAGTAGAAAATAAAAGCTGACTGTTAAATCCAGCCACAGTTGTGCTTTCTATTTCAGTATTTTTATTCCTCTTTTCTCCCCATTAAGATTCCAATGTGGCTTCCAAACTGTGTAATTTGAACATACAATTTAAATATGCACATAACAAATGAATGATACAGCTCATCATGTTCTGGGCCGGCTCATCAGGTTTGTGTCTTTCACCATGCCCGGGCTTAATGTTTACAAATAGAAGAGGAACAGAAGCTCAACCCACCGCTTATTCCGCTTCCGTAAGGATGATCTCCACCCTCGCTAGCCACCCTGGGAACATGTTCTGCTAGAAACACGTGCAGAGACTGCTATTTTGCAGCTGTTTAAATCAAGGCCTACAGCTGACGCTCTTCTGTACAGAAATTTCGGAAGGCAGTGATCTCAGGTGGACAAAAACTTCCTTAAGCAACTGCGTCCTGCCACTTTCAGCATCTGTGAGACTTTCCTGGGCAAAAGTTTCTCCTGACCTCACTGCTTCTTTGTCTGTTGTTTGATTTCATTCTTTCTTTTGTGCTTTTCCAGACTAATGAAGCAAGCTGTGAGTCGATTGCACACTTGGCCAGAAGAGACATCATGAACAGTTATTTGCCAGATAGCAGCCTCTATGAGTTATTAACAGTAATAGGTAAGTTTTCCACTCCAGGAAAGGCATTTTCACAAAGTATGGATCTCTGTATTGCTTTACTAACTTTGTTTTCTGGATTGAAGAATAATGTTCTTTCTTGATAGTTAAAGAAGCAGATTAATAACTTGGGGAAGCTGCTGGACCCAGGTCTCCTGTTGCATAAGCAGGTGCCGGTACTGGCTAGGACAGTGGTAACGAACCTTTGGCACTCCAGATGTTATGGACTACAATTCCCATCAGCCCCTGCCAGCATGGCCAATTGACCATGCTGGCAGGGGCTGATGGGAATTAATAATCCATAGATATGAGTGCCAAAGGTTCGGCCACCAATGGGAGCTAGGAGCTTGGTACTATTTTCCCCACTGATCCCATGTAATACTTTCATGTGTAACCTCTGTGAAGACACCTCTTTGTAGTGTTCTGAGGTAATGTATGTTGCGTTGCCTCTTTGCCTTCCTTATTTTCACTACTACCAAATGCTCTCACCTTAAAATTCACAGTTGGACCTACACAACAGGATGGCTTTGTTGTGTATGGTGGAAAGACAGAACGGTCAGCGTGTTGGGTTGCCTGTGAGGTAAAAGGCAGTTGGAGGTGGGGTGGCTGTGAGGTAATTGTTTTTCTTCAACATAAGAGTTTATTTATTATAACAGTGTAGCAGTTTTTGTATAGCTGAAAAACTTAATTGGATTCAGATATGCATAATGATAGACCTGACCTCAAAGGTTTATTATTTCACATGCCACTTAGGCCAATAACTTCCACAGATTGTAACCTCCCAGCTTGCTACCTGGGCTAGTAATTTCCACACGGAATTAATTCTTCATTTGCCGCTTAAGCTAATGACTTTTGCCCACAACACAGATTTCTCTCGCCACTCGTACGCCGCTTACTCATGAAACTCCTTCTGTCTATCCGTCTGTCTCACAGCCTGTCTGTCTGTCTGCGCACACTTTCCGATGCTGTTCTCCGCCCGTCTTTCCGCCGCTTCCTAGCATCATTTTTCAGTTGGAGCTGATGGTCTTGACTGAGTCCTGTGCATGTGAGAATTAAAGGCTATGTATTGGTTGTTAGAAGGCAATACGGTTTGCCCTTGAACATTCAGCAGACCCACTGGGTGACTTATTCAATTCCGAACTGAAGGTACAGCGGCACGACTCACAGGAAGATCAGGACTCCACAAAATCATTCTTGGACTGTCCATATGCATTCAGTGCCAGTTGCCAAAAGGAAGCTGCCGTAGATAGCTAAGCATTAGACACAAAGGTCTAATATTCATGAGAGCCTTTTAAGAGAACTCCTGTTGTTGTATATGCCTTGTTGTGTTCCCTTGACAGTCGTGTTATTTGGTAGTTACTGCTTCAATCTCTCTGACAGGCCTTTCAAGAAACCAAAGTAGGGTTGGCCACCCAAGGCTGGCAACCAGCAGGAGACCTAGTGCCCCTGGGGATGGCTTTCCAGTGGCACTGTGATGTCATGGGTAATATAGCGATACCCCTCCCAGTGTGAACTGGTGTTATGGTAGGAAGGGGGAAATGGTGCCTTCCCTTGCCGGGAACCTTCTTTAGACTAAGATTTCCCTGAAAAGTGACCTCGTAACCAGTCACCACCACTCAAAACCTCCTGAGATCTTCTAGATCAAGGGTGTCCAACTCTGCCTCTCCAGATGTTCATGGACTATGGTTCCCACCAGCCCTAGGAATGGATTTCCTGGACCCAGTGCTAGAGATTTTATCCTCTGAAGTTTCTGTCTGCAGCGGCGCTAATGATTGCAACCTCCAGATTGAAAATAGGAATTCAGCCTTTCCTAAAGCTTGTTTATGATGATAATGGTGTTCCTTCAAGTTGCAACCAACTCATGGCAACTCAGGACCATGGGGTTTTTGAGACAGGAATTTTCAGTCTGTTTCTCTGCTTGAAAAGAAGCTGATGACTGCCCTGAAGCTCCTCTTCACTAAATATTGCAAAGGCAATCGAGTACGTCTGGACTTTGTCCCACAGTGCTGGGCAGCAGTCAGGAAGCTGCTTTTGAGAGAACCATGTAAACAGGGCACAGAAATTAAGTAATAAAGATGCCTTTGCTGGCTCTTTGCCTTGCCCCCCAACCCGCCGCCACCACAGAGGCAGAGTGAGGGGAAACTGCGCCCAGAGTGTGCGCATGCCCTGTGACCCTGCTGTGGCAATACCCCCGCCTCGCCTGTGCCACAGTCCGGCCAAGCCTCTGTCACTGCTCCACCCAGGCGTTGTGCCCCCCCTGTTGGTGCTGTGCTACCAGCTACACAATGAGGAGAGTGCTGCTGCTTTTCCTTTAAAATCTTTAAGAACATAAGAAAGAGCCTGCTGGATCAGACCGGAGTCCATCTAGTCCAGCTCTGCTGCTACAGTGTGGTTACCAGGTGCCTTTGAGAGCTCACAGTACGGGATGTGAGAAGTAGCCTTCTCTGCTACTGCTGCTCCTGAGCACCCTAGTCTGCTACTAAGGCATTTGCAACCCTCCAGATCAAGGAGGGACTCCAAGATTAATGTGTATTGTCCGAGAAGGTTTTCCGGCGGAATCGCGGGCTTTGTCTGGTTTCCGGGCTGTATGTTCTAGCAGCATTCTCTCCTGACGTTTCGCCTGCATCTGTGGCTGGCATCTTCATCCTCTGAGGATGCCAGCCACAGATGCAGGCAAAATGTCAGGAGAGAATGCTGCTAGAATACGGCCATACAGCACGGAAACCACACAGCACCCCAGGATCAAGATTGGTAGCCAAAGATTGACTTCTCCATAAAATCTATACAAGCCCCTTTTAGAGCTATCCAGGTTGGTGGCCATCACCACCTCCTGTGGCAGCATATTCCAAACACTCAATCTTGCGTTGCGTGGA
This sequence comes from Sphaerodactylus townsendi, assembly GCF_021028975.2. NCBI lineage: Eukaryota > Metazoa > Chordata > Lepidosauria > Squamata > Sphaerodactylidae > Sphaerodactylus > Sphaerodactylus townsendi. The sequence continues at coordinate 16,714,882 of NC_059435.1, forward strand.
AGAAATATTTCCTTTTATTAGTCCTAATTCTTCCCCAGCATTTTTTTCAATGTATTGCCCTCCTGGTTCTAGTGTTGTGAAGAAGAGAAGCATTTTCTCTCTGTCAACATTTTCTACTCCATGCATAATTTTATAACTTCAATCATATCCCCCCTCAGACATCTCCTCTCCAAACTAAAGAGTCCCAAATGCTGCAGCCTCTCCTCATTAGGAAGGTACTCCAATCCCTCAGTCATCCTCATTGCCTTTCTCTGCGCTTTTTTTTTCTATCTTTTTGATATCCTTTTTGAGATGTGGCGACCAGAACTGAACACAGTACTCCCAAGTGTGAGGTTAGCACCGCGATGGCTTTATATAAGGGCATGACAAATCTTTGTAGTTTTATTATCAATTTCCTTTCTTAATTATCCCCAGCATAGAGTTTGCCTTTTTCACAGCTGCCATGCATTGAGTTGACATTCCCATGGAACTAAGACACCCAAATCCCTTTCCTGGTCTGTGACTGATAGCACTGACCCCTGTAGATATTGTGTAATGGATTCTTTTGGGTTCCCTATGTTGCATCACTTCTGCACATTTTGCTACATTGAACTGCATTTTGCCATTTCTCTTAGCCCATCACTCACCTAATTTATAAAGGTCCACTTGAAGCCTCCTTTTCACAATCCTTTGCAGTTCTCACCATCCACATAATTTGGTATCATCTGCAAACTTGGCCACCACACTACCCACCCCTACTTCCAGGTCATTTATGAGTAGGTTAAAGAGCACTGGTCCCAAAAGCGGATCATGAGGGGACAATTCACTCCCAACATCTCTCCATTGTGAGAACTTCTTATTTACATGCACCCTTTGCTTCCCTGTTTTATAAACCAGTTTTGAATCCATAGGAGGAGTTTCCCTCTTATTCCTTTCCTAACCTGCGGAACACATTCCAGCTGAGCTTTTATTACTGTGTTTTTAAATAACCTCCAAGCATCTTGGAGAGTTTTGGCTCTCCTGATTTTCCCTTTCAGCTTCCTGCGCTCTATCCCCCTCATCTTTGAGAAATTTCCCCTTCTGAAGGCGAATGTAACTACATACTTAGTTGTCACTTGCTTGTATGCAGAGATACCAAATCTGACTGCATTGTGGTCGCTGTTCCCTATCTGCTCAACAACACTGACTTCCTGTACCAGGTCCCACATTATCTTTTCTGTGGGATTCTTTGCCTCCCCCCACTCCAGGCTACATGCCAGGCTTTTCTTTTAAAACTCACCCATCACCAGGATGGAAGAGCAAGACCTTTTCCCCACCAGCAGGCCCAGGAATCCCTGCATTGCCCACCTCAAAAGTCCTCAGCATCCCCCTACTGCCCCCAAACTTTTCACACACACCCTTGATGTTTCCACCGCTTCCAGGTGGGAACCCCTAATCTAAAGGGTCCCAAACATCTACTTAACACAATAGTTCATGTCATAGTTGAATAACTATAACTCATTCTACCCTACTTCACAGGGTTGTTGTAAGGATAAAATGGAGGTGAGGTGAATGATGGACACCACTTTGGGTTCCAGTTGGGGAAAAGGGCAGAATATAAATTGAGTAAAAAATATAAATAAATTATGTTCCCTTGAGTGAGCTGGTGCAGAATAGTGATTTCTAACTGCAGAAGATCAATAAAATCAAGGGTGCTTTTTTTTAGGAGCGATGTATGATAGAAATCAGAAAGGATTTGTTTGTAATCTGTGTCAGATTTTTGAAAACAGAAAATATTTATAATTCAGATATATACGGCCAACAGCTGAAAACCAATACGCAAAGTGTATGCTGTTAAAAGACCACGTTGTGGAAAAGCAATCAAAGAATTCATGATGTTATTGAAGTTCTTCAGTGTTATTGAACCAATGGCTCTTATCTTTCCAGGGAAGGGCTTTGAGGATCTAATGACTGTGAATCTAGCACGCCATAAACCTTCAGGAGAATTTGTCACCGTTCGGAGGATCAACTTAGAGGCCTGCACAAATGAAATGGTGGCATTTTTGCAGGTAGGGTGAGCAGTCTTGTGTAGAGGCAGCTTGGCTTGTTGGAGAGAGCAAGATCTTGGTGGTCAATGCATGGCATTTGGTGACCCTGAAATTCTGTAAAACTGAGAAACGAACAAGTCAAAAGAACCTGTAGCTATTTCAGTGATGGCTTTATAAAACCATTAAGCTGGGAGGGGTCCAGTGGTCAGCCCCTCTCTACATTCACTATAGGCAAAGCCTGTCTTAAGAACCACCAAGAATGGCATTCGTACCACAGCTTCCATTGCTGAACTGATCTTGCATGAGGAGAACCTTCCTAATTTTGAATCTAAACTATGACTCCCTGCAAAGTCCTGATTTTAACTCTTCCTCCTTTGTATCGGTACAGCCTCTATGATACATTCTGTATCTATTATAAGACTATTGTATTCCAGCAAGGGGCTTTTTTGGGGGGTGGGGGGTGGAGAACAGAGGTTTATATTATGCTCTGTCTCAGAAAAAGATTTAGTTGAAGTACAGTGGTTGAGAAAGTTGTATGCTTCTGCATTACATTATAGCCCCGAACAAATATGAGAATTATTGTTCATTTTTACGCTCTGCCTTTGTCAAAACCATTATTTTGTGCTTTATTGAACATATAATGTTTTGTAAGTAAACTGAATGCAAAAATGTATTTTTAGTTTCAAATATGAATGGGAGGGAAGCAGGACTAGGTAGGCACTAATACCCAGGTGGAGCATTCTACAGCAAAGAAGGTCCGGCATATTGAGTTCTGTGGCAGAGGAATATACAACCCTTCTGTCATCTTTTTCTGAGACAGACTATAGTGGCTGTTTTGCGTTATTTATTTTAAAATGAATAGACTGCCCTTCTGAAGTACAGAACAACGTAATATTATGTTCTTTTACAAAATCCCACTAGCAAATTCAACTTGTAGAATGATTTTACCTTATTGGACGGAAGGTAGTATAATGAGTTGTTTAGCAATTCTGTTACGTTCAGACAGATGCAGGATGTCATGAGTATACATTTCAATAACACAGGAAAACTTGTCAGTATTGAGTTCTTGCTGCAGTGTCTGTCTATGTCAGGGGTAGGGAACCTGCAGCTCTCCAGATGTTCAGGAACTACCATTCCCATCAGCCCCTACCAATTGGCCATGCTGACAGAGGCTGATGGGGTGCTTGTAGTTCCTGAACATCTGGAGAGCCGCAGGTTCCCACCCCAGTCCTATAGTGCACGTGTATTGTATCCCAAGTATAAATTTTTTAAAAAAATTGATTCTCCTACCAGTGAAAGCTAAGTGAGGAAATTTTGGACAGGCCTTGTTGCAGGGAATGTCATAAATGCAAAGAAATGTCTCTGCTCAACATACTTGTTAATCTAATCTACCAAGTCACTCCAGACATTTTTAGCAAATGGTTAAGAATATCTCATGGAACAGTGGTTCTCAACCTTCCTAATGCCGTGACCCTTTAATACAGTTCCGCATGTTGTGGTGACCCCCAACCTTAACGTTTATCCATTTTACAGATGGAGAGCACTGATGCAGAGAGTCTTAGGCCTGGCCAGAGGGCTGGTCGTTTGACCCCCAAAGGGGTCCCGACCCCCTGGTTGAGAACCATTGTCATAGAAGGTGCTTCTTCAAAGGCACAAAATGTGCTTCATGTTCCCATGCTGTTTTGAGCATTTGTCCCTTGAACTTGAACTGTTTGCCAAAGCAAGCATGCCTATAATTGGAGTGATGGCCTTGTGGCCATGCTGCAGACAATAAACAAGCTACACATTTTTTGACTGCTGAAACCTTAAAGTGTCTTTAAAGATAGTGCCATGGACAGCATGCTGTACAAGTTGTTTACCAGCCAGACTGGTTCAGAATCCAAAATCAAGCCTTAAGCCTTTGTAGTACCTTTTATTCAGACCAGCTACAATGATGCAAAACAGTGTAAAAGCTTTCATGTTCTCCAGAAGAACTCTTCATGGGGCTGGATTAGGGGTGGGTGGGTGAGAAGGCTGTGTTTTAGCTTACTGGCTTATCTGTGCCTTGGTTGAGTCTTCCAAGTTAAGGCAAGCTGAAAGTTCAAATAAATATATAAGGGGAATTCCCTTCAGTTTCCCCCTAGATAAAGAAACAACATCTTTCGAAGAGGAATTTCAATGTGTAGTTTCTAACACCAACTTTAGTTCTAACTAATGCAAATCATCAGCACTTATGGGCAACAGCTCTGTCAAATGTTCTGCCAGTGATATCCATATTTTGTTGACTGTTGTACTTAATTTGTTTACTCTCGGCATGTTTCTTGCCACTTGCAAAACTTTCAATTAAAATTATTTTTATACTTCTAGTGCACTTAATTACAAGCATTGATTGATTTATTTTCAAATTATTTTATACCCCCAGATAGAAATGGCTGATAAAACGTCACACACAACCTGGTTAGTTGGTTTCCCAATCAACATTCAGCTGCCTTTGCTCAAACGAAGCAAATCAGCTGTGCTTGCTGGCTAGTCAGTTTTCTCACTGTGTATTAACTTGGCTGTCTCATTGGCTAAGAATCTGTGGCTGCTTTATTGTTTTTTGGTCCTTAGGATGAACTTCACGTCTCAAAGTTCTTCAGTAACCCCAATCTTGTGCCATATAAAGCTGCCTTCGTAGTCAGCAATGAGCTTTGGGTTGTGACCTCTTTCATGGCTTATGGTAGGTACAGCCAGGGTTTTCAGCTGTTATGTCAGATCTGCTTGTTCTGCTATGATGTGGCCTCTTAGCAAGATAGTCGGTGCCTTTGAGTACTAGCAGTGGGCCAGCATTCTCTCTCAAGGACTCCTTTCCTTATGTGGCATTCTGGATGAGTTAGACCGCATAGGTGTCAAACTCGCGGCCCTCCAGATGTTATGGACTACAGTTCCCATCATCCCCTGCCAGCATACTGGCAGGGGATGATGGGAACTGTAGTCCATAACATCTGGAGGGCCGCGAGTTTGACACCTGTGAGCTGGAGCTATCCTGTTTCCCCGAAAATAAGACATCCCCTGAAAATAAGACGTAGTAGAGGTTTTGCTGAAGTGCTGAATATAAAGCATCCCCCGAAAGTAAGACATAGCAAAGTTTTTGTTGGGAAGCATGCCCGTCGAACAGAACACCAAAGCATGCAGCTGTGGAGCGGAAAAATAAGACATCCCCTGAAAATAAGACGTAGTGCATCTTTGGGAGCAAAAATTAATAGAAGACACTGCCTTATTTTCGGGGAAACACGGTAACTCATTCTCTTCTATGTTTTGGAATATTTTTCCTATTCTCATGCCAGGAAAACGGGGGGGGGGGGGGTCATCAGTATAATTCACCATGGAGTATGAAATTCTTGGTAGGGCCCTTCAGTTTCTGCTTTCTCACAGATTTAAAAATGCCTCTTCTAAAGGAACGTATACCAGAAGGGCAAAGACGGCAGAAGGTCGCCAGGGCTCTTACAGCTGATCATAGGGAATATTCCAGCCCCTTTCAGGGAGCTTCCCAGGGGCGTATTTTCAAAGGACAGAACACACAGTTCTGCCAAGTCCTCCCCCCCCCCCCAAAGGACCAAGTGATTTGCATTGGCTGGGGCACCCCCTACTAGCCAGTCCATCACAGGAGGCCTATTGCTGAAAACGTGTCCTGCATGGTGGAGAGATTGGAGAGGCTTGAGGAGGGTGGAGAGAAGGAGGACAAGCACCTTGGGGGCTATAACAAACAGGGTGGGTGGGTGGGTGGGTGGAGGAAGGGAAATGGGTGAAGAAAGGGGGAAGTCAGAGCCAGGCCATTGAACTGAGAGAAGCAGGGCCCAAGGGGAAGCAGCATGGAGACGATGCCCAGCTGCCTTGAATGATGTTTCTCTCCCCTTTGGAGTCTGGCATCTTGCCTACATGTGCAGCTTAGCAATGAAATAATTGTATGTGCTGGCCTTTGAGATTTCAGGGAGCTTAAGACATGATAGACTTAAGACTTCATGCAAAGAAAAGGAGAGCAACTGTTAAGGCTTTCTTGTGCTACCTTCTTTGCAGGTTCTGCCAAAGATTTAATCTGTACCCATTTCATGGACGGGATGAGTGAACTAGCTATGGCTTATATCCTGCAAGGCATATTGAAGGCTCTTGATTACATACACCACATGGGATACGTTCACAGGTAAGCAAGGCTGTTGCGCTGTAAGCATGGAAAAGCAAACTTCAGCTGTTTTGAAATTAGTTCCATGATGTTGGCTTCCTGGACAAAAAGTCCTGGGAATTGTAGCTTTTGCAAAAAGTCCTGGGAATTGTAGTTGTTGCGAGGGTGCCTCATTAGAAAGTCTCTAAGAAACATCTCTTGTCCAAAACTTTGCAAAGAATTTGCAAAGCCAAAGATTAGAGTTGGAGGTAATTTGGTCCTAGGTCTTAATAAAGGCAACATTGGAGCCAGCGGGGCGAGGGTTCAGCCGTGCAGAGTGTTCTTCATCTGGATACTCAGTCATCTTATAGTAATAATTGACCAGTATTACATTGAAACTGAATCAGGGGCTGATTATTTGCTGGCTTTCTGCCCCGCAGAAAGCGTACTGTTCCTGTGGGGCAGAGACTCTTGTACTGATGCAACTAGAGTAGTGTCACAGGAGATCCTGGGCGCCCCACAGTTTGCGAGAGCAGTGGAAACTGCAATGTTTCCTTCTTGCTGCTAGCTTTCCCTCCTTCCAGGTTGCTGCGATCAAAAGGCAAGATGAAGGTTTGGCCACCCATGGTCTAGAATGTTGGAGTCTGGGGAGGGGGGTTTGTGGCTGCTTTCTCTCTGTCCTCTTTGCATGCAGGAGTGTGAAGGCCAGTCATGTCCTGATTTCTGCAGATGGAAAGGTGTATCTCTCTGGCCTGCGCAGTAATCTAAGCATGATCAGACACGGTCAGCGCCTCAAAGTAGTTCATGATTTCCCCAAGTTCAGCATCAAGGGTCTACCATGGCTGAGCCCGGAGGTCCTGCAGCAGGTAAGTCAATCCTTGCTTGGTCTTACTTTTGAAGCAACAAGTCTCGCAAATGTATTTGTTCAACACATCTTTCTCAATGGGAGACCCAAAGTTGCTTACAACGTCATTCATCCTTTCTCCATTGTCTCTAAGCCAGAGGCGTCCAAGTCGGGTGCTAGTAGGGGCTATGCTAGTAGGGGCTGATGGGAATTGTAGTCCATGGACATTGAAACACCAGACTTGGACACCCCTGCTCTAAGCTTAACCGACTTCACAGGGTGGTGGTTGTAAGGATAGTGATTGGCTCAGGGTCACCCAGTGAAGTTCCATGGCAGTGTCGGCATTTGAACGTGGGTTTCCCAGAACCTAGTCCAGCGCTTTTAAGTAAGAGTCCACACTGGCTCTTGAAATGTTTTTCATAGGTAAAATAGCATACAGCCCTGGCATACGTCTACCCTGCCACATACTGTTTCACCCATCAAATTTTACTTGTCTAAAAAGACACCTCTAAACCTTTTCACTGGCAAGCCTGTAATGAGCTGCTGTCGCTGCTTCTTCCTCGCCTCCCTCCTCCACTTTATTGGGTTTTGTTTCTTTCACTGTTGCCACGGGGAGCCACACAAACATCAGTAAATACTTATAACTTACCTTTGTGAGCCACCACGATCAGTTATTTAATTTCTTCTTTGTTCATTTTTCCCTCGGTTTTAAAGAGGGCCCCAACATATCCCAACGTATTTTCATGTTTATGGTTTTAGAATCTTCAAGGCTACGATGCAAAATCTGATATCTACAGTGTAGGAATAACAGCCTGTGAACTGGCAAATGGTCACGTCCCCTTCAAGGATATGCCTGTGACTCAGGTAGGCCATTCTACTGCTTTTCTCTTTGCACCTTCAGTTCTGGTCGCCACATCTCAAAAAGGATGTTGAAGAGATAAAAAAAGTGCAGAGAAGGGCAACGAGGATGATTGAGGGATTGGAGCACCTTCCTTATGAGGAAAGGCTGCAGTGTTTGGGACTATTTAGTTTGGAGAGGAGACGTCTGAGGGGGGATATGATTGAAGTTAAAAAATTATGCATGGGGTAGAAAATGTTGACAGAGAGAAAATTTTCTCTCTTTCTCACAATACTAAAACCAGGGGGCATACATTGAAAATGCTGGGGGGAAGAATTAGGACTAATAAAAGGAAACATTTTTTCACGCACCACGTGATTGGTGTTTGGAATATGCTGCCACAGGAGGTGGTGATGGCCACTAACCTGGATAGCTTTAAAAAGGGCTTGGACAGATTTATGGAGGAGAAGTCGATTTTTGGCTACCAATCTTGATCCTCCTTGATCTGAGATTGCAAATGCCTTAGCAGACCAGGTTCTTGGGAGCAGCAGCAGCAGCAGCAGAAGGCCATTGCTTTCACATCCTGCATGTGAGCTCCCAAAGTCACCTGGTGGGCCACTGTGAGTAGCAGAGTGCTGGACTAGATGGACTCTGGTCTGATCCAGCAGGCTTGTTCTTATGTTCTTAACCTCTGAACCCTCTGAGCAAAGAGCTTTACTGCATAGAGATGCAAGGAAGTCACAAGTATTGTGGCACTGATTGACTGTGGAATGACACTTCATTATCTGAGATCTCTGTAATAAAACTTAAAATGGGGAGCATGAGTTTTAGTTGCCTGTCAATCCAATCCAATCTAAGGGCTTTATTGGCAGCTAGGCTATAAGTATTGCATAATATACTGACTCTAAATATACAAAAATTAAAAATATACAGAGATTTAAAGTAGATAAAAGACATAATACAATACAACATTGCATGGAGTTAAAAAAGAAAAGAGTTAATACAATCATAAAAAGAACCAGAATAAAAATTAGCACCCTTTCTTTGGAAGATGGAGCTTAATGGTGTCCTGTAGAAACTTAGCTACACTCTCACACATTTCTAAGATGGGGCTATTTAGTAGGGAGATCAGCTTGGAACTATCAGAAAACCTGACCCTCTGTCTTCAAATGGGGTTTAAATACTTCGCTCATATTTCATCATAGAACGGGCAATAAAAGAAAGTGTTCTGTACAGTTTCGGGGCAGCCCAGCTTATGGGGCAGCGGCTTTCTACATAAGCAACATTTTGGAATCTAATTGCCTGCCAAAACGCATCTGCCTTTTTTCCTTGTACTTCAGATGCTTTTGGAGAAGCTAAACGGCACAGTTCCTTGTCTTCTGGACACCACAACTATCCCTCCAGAGGAGCTGACGACGAAACCATTACGATCAGGAGCCAGCATGGGGTTCATGGAAAATACGGCAGCCAACAACGCCAAGACCTCCAATGGCGATGCAGCACCACATCCATATCTCCGTACCTTCTCTCCCAGCTTTCATCACTTTGTAGAGCAGTGCCTTCATAGGAACCCAGAACTGAGGTACGACAGGAACAAATTGGGGAGTTTAAAATGGTGCAGCCCCTTAAGGGAAGAAGGAAAAGGGGTGCTGCCTATTGTACTTTCAAGCTTTTGCTGCTACCATGGTCCTAGAACCATCTTCTTCTGCAAGAAGAAACCAAACCATGACTTCAAGCTCCTCTTTCAAAATAGAAAAGTTTCTAGGGCCGTAGTAGCAAATGAGAACAATAATATAATGTATACTGTGAATCATTCTCCGAGTAAGACAACATAGTTGATTCTTGTAGCTTTGGCAGGGAAAGAAGAGACAAATGCTGGGTTAAAAACATCTGTCCCAAAGCTTGAAAAATAATACAATTTCCTGTCTGCTAAACCATGCCCAGTTTGCGGTTTTGTATTCCCGTCCCTCTTCTGGACTCAGAATGTTCTGATGCGAGTCATGGTGAAGACAAAGGCAATCCTTCAGAGCAACCTATCTCACAGTGCAAAATCCACAAAAACATATGAAAGGGGGGCCAGGGCAGGGAGGAACTATCCACTTGAGGCTTATCTGGTGAACCAGATTAGCTTGTGCACTCCAACACATGCCAGCTGGGTGACCTTGGGCTAGCCACAGTTCTTTGGAGCTCTCTCAGTCCCACCTACCTCACAGGTGTTTGTTGTGAGGGGTGGGGTAGGAAAAGGAGATTGTAAGCCCCTTTGAGTTTCCTTACAGGAGAGAAAGGGGGGAGGGGGGTATAAATCCAAACGCTTCTCCTTTTTCTTCTTATTCACTAACAATGGAAACTGTATGGCATGTGGTGGGGGCAATCAAGTATATGGGCATATTGCCTGAAATCACTTCAATTCTTGTATATTTATTTAGCTTACATAGAGCCTACATTACTCACTGGAACTTAAGGTGACTTAGAGAACAATGAGAGAAAAAATGTAATCATGCAGCATGGGACATCCTGCAAAACTAAAGTACAGGGAGAGCAATAATGTGAACATACAGCATGAGATATAAAACTAACAGTGCAATTGAACTGCGTAGTACAACCAGGAATACAAAATCAGCTGTCAGTACCATCCCACTAGGAATTTGAATATGAAATTGAATGGCAATGTGAACAGGAATTTGGCATAGTGCAAGCAATGCAGATGGTGACATGTCAGAGGTCCAGAGCAGCGCAGTCGCCACACTCACCTGCAGGCTCCCTTCTGGGCCATTTTGTCCCACTGTGATTTCAGTTCCATTTCAAGAATGCCCTCCTGAACGCTGCTGCTTTGGACGTTTTGTGAAATGGTAGCAACCCTTGCCTGTTCATGTTTCTTTCGCTGCCTTTTTTAAAATAAGGGCAAAGATTGTTCTCTTCTTTCCTCGACGCGTTTTCTGCTTGGTTGGGCAAGGCTGGATTGGAACGTGATCAGCTGATGAAAATCCAAATATCCCGAGATCTGTGGCAAATTTCTGTCCCTATGTGATTAAAACTCGTGGCAAGTTTAGTCACGTGACATGTAAAAACTAAATATTATCATTTAAGAAATGTTTTTGGATTTAATACTTTTATCTTTCAGTTTTGTTATACCCTGTTCAGGATGAAGATGACAGGAGACGTGTGCATAAATCTGCCATGTCTTCTCGGACATTTTGTTCCACTTGGGTCCTACTGCCTGTCTCCCCCCGTTCCTATTATCTGGGGGCATTTTAAAACCTTATTTAAGTGCCTCTTCCATCAACATCGATATATCTGTACCAGGAAACATACTTCCGGCGCAATATAAAGGCTGTTTTATCAAAGAGCGATATTTCCCGGGACAGATAATAACAGTGTCGATGGAAGTGATGCTTAATGAAGACTTAAAATGCCCCCCGAGAATTGGACTTCTTTACAGTGTGAGCACCCACTGCTCCAACGCTGGCAGAGAACCTGCGACCACACTGTCAGCTTTATACTGAACAGGGTATAATTAACTACACTTTCCTTTTATTCTTTTGTAGCAAGTTAACATGTTTATGGTTTCCTTGGAATGTCCTCCATTTTATTACTCTAGAACTTGGGATGTCTTATCCCGTGTTTTTCTATTGGGCTGTGACTGTAAATGAATCAATCTGAGCCTAAATCTGTCCATAGCAGTGGTTTGCGAGTTTTGAGTCTTGAGAATCCTGAGAAGGAAGAAGCTTTTTGCTGCTTGCTCTCCGTCTGGTTTCTTTGCTTATCAACAGATGACCTCTTTGTTGTGTTTCCTTCCCACAGACCAAGCGCGAGTGCTTTGCTCAACCATTCCTTTTTCAAACAGGTAAGTGTCCTGTCCCCCCAGCAACAAGCCTTCTTGTTTCAGCAAGCTTGAAGGATAGAAGGCCCCTGGAAGGGAGATGGGTGTTGATGTTGAAACCTTCTCTTGTAGTTAATAGCGTGAAGCCAAAAGCTTCTGGGCCCCAAAGACTGCACTTGAGTTGCCTTGTCTACCTCGATCTTCTCTTGGGGACCTTTTGTGCTTTTGTGGGGAGGCAGGAAGACTAAGGACTAAGGAACAAGCGAAACAAGGGGCCCTTCTGCACATGCAAAATAATGCATTTTCAAACCACTTTCACAACTGTTTGCAAGTGGATTTTGCCATTCCGCACAGCTTCAAAGAGCATTGAAAGCAGTTTGAAAGTGCATTATTCTGCATGTGCGGAATGAGCCAAGGAGTTTTTCATATTTGAGCCTCCGCAGTCCAGAATTTGGAACGTTTTTGTTCCTCCCTTTCCGTTGCCATCCTAAGTGGCTGGGGTACACATGCCAATCTCAGTGAAGCACAGAAGAGCCAACCAGATCCCACTTAGAGGCAAGGTCATCGGCTCTGGATTGGGAAATACCGGGAGATTTGGGGGGCGGGGCCTGGGGAGCACAGAGTTTGAGTAGGACAGTGACCTCAGCAGGGTATGTTTCCACAGAGTCCCCAGTACAAAGCAGACATTTTCTCTGTCATCTGGAAATTAGTTGTAATTTCAGAAGCTCTCCAGGGCGCACCTGGAAGTTGGCAACCTTTCATTTCCCCTTCTTGCTGAACCTTTGTTATTCCAGCCAAGCCAACCATCCTGCTTCCAAAAGTAGATTCCCTCCAGGAATCCCCAAACCAACATCTTGTTTATCCTATGGAAGTGTGGCAGGTCACAAAAACTTAACACCGGGGTCCGCACCCACTGACACTCTCTCTGGAGCCTGCCAAGTATTTCTAGGAAGTAGGTGGGACCAGGTAGGCTTTTGATTACTTATGGGAGATTTAATTGGTTGTGCAGATTTTTTTAAAAAATGTTGTTTTGGCAGCAGCTGCCACCACAGCACAAGGGGTCTGCACTGGGTGACTGCAGCCAAGCGATAGCCCTCATTTATTGGCTGCCTCCAATTTGTTGCTCTGCTCACCATGCTGTGTCAGGACTCCAAATATGCCCACAGGTTGGGGATCCCTGGTACTTCCAGTATAAATTTACTCCAGGAAAGTGACTTCAAAGTGTGATGGGGGAATAATTAGCTGCTTTTTGTAGTAATAATTATCTTTTTTGTAAAGTGTTACAAAAATGAAAGGATAGAAAAAAGAAAAAGAAACAGACACAGGCAAATGGAATAATTAGTTGTTCACGTTCAAACCAAGAGCTTTCTGTTTCTCACCAGCCCAGGGTCTTGAATCGTGTGTACGATTTCTTAAAAATGTCTTCCCTCCCCTCCAGATCAAACGCCGTCCATCTGAAGCGCTCCCTGAACTGTTGTACCCCGTCACGCCAATGACTAGCTTTGAAGGCCTGCAGGCGCAAGATCCGAGCAGTATTTCTGGTGCAGAATCCAACCTGGAGCAGCTCAAGCTGGATGACTGGGAGTTCTAGGTCCCCAAAGCGAGAAAACATATCAGATTTAGAAGCTTTCCGCAGACTTGGTTAATTTATTTAACCTCTTCCTTCCTCACACCACGGCGATGAATGTTACATTGCAGAAGTTTACTCATCTTAAGGTGATCCAGACATCATTGGTATTGGATCAGAGTCAGAAAGCAGACTAGCACCTGCAGGTAGGCGGGGCAGGAAGGAAAATAATCTCTGGCAGATGGTGCTGGAGATTCTTTCCTGCTGTGTAGTGCAGATTAAGGCTTGAATAGGCCCCAAAGGAGCCCATTTCCCCTGCCATCTCTGTGCAGTCCCATGGTTGTCCCTGGAGGATTTGATATCGTCTCCTGATCAAGGGACAGCCAGGAGCCTGCTTCGATAATTCGAAATTTACTTCCAAGACATGGTTACCGAAAGATTCACCAGCAGAACATTAGTGGCTTCCTAAAGAAAAATCGAAGATAGCATTTGCAATCAACATATCCCAGGGACAGCTTGGTCTTCCTCTATCCAAAACTCATTTCCCCTCTGCCCTGATTCTCCTGGATACGTTTAAAACAACATGCTAGTGTTCTGGTGCTAAATGCAGGAACGAGTACATCACAGAGGCCGGTCTCAATATTTGCTTGATCAGATGCAATTTCTCGTTACTGTTGTTATTGCTGTAGGGTAGCATCCATCCACTGAGCTCTCTGTGTATACATTTTTTTTTCCAAACTTCACCCGTATCCCATCTCCGGCAGAGAATAAAGAGGAAGAATGGATTTGACACAGCAAGAATTCCTGCTATGGAAAATCAACCGATTCTTTCTTTACCCCCATTCCTTCTTTTGCCTGTGTTTTTCTAGTAGTTCCTTATTCTACACTGTTTTGCCTGCCTGAGAAGTTTCTCCCCTGCACAAACACTGGTTGAAGATATAAAATTGCAGAACCTTGAAATCTGCCCCTACAGTTCTGCTTTTACTAGGCTCTGTGTATTAAGGCCTTTCAGGTTTTCCCCATTTGGGCTATGTTATTTTAAAGTGTTTTTACTCAGTGGAGCACGGAACCGAGTCTCTTCCTGCATCCGCCTGCCTGGAGCAGCGGCGTTGTCTACAGAACCATGTGTTCGTGCTCACACGCGTGTGTTAAGCTGTACTTGATCCCAAAGTCTGTTGTTCTAATATTGTTGCCAAAATAAAATTATTTTGCACTCTCTCTTGCTTTGCTTTGCAGTGAGTGTTGGCCTCCTGAAAGAATTATCCACTTGTGAGTGGAGGCGCAGTCCCATGGCACGCTATAAGGAAATGTTTTCATGCCTGGGTTGAGCTCCTTATTGTCAACTCAGTTTGGAAAAGGGGAGCATCTGTGGCTCTGTAGCACAACAACTGCTTTGCATGCATGGAATTCCAGGTTTAGTCCCCATCATATTCAAATAAAAGGATCTAGCTGATGTGAAAGATCTCCACTTGAGAGCCAGTGTCAGACGGTAGATAATACTGACCTTGATAGACCAGGGGGTCTGACCAGACACAGCTGTTTTGTGTGCTCAGCCCTAATGTACTTATTTGTATCCCAATATATTTGTATAGTTACTTTTGTCCTAGCAAGTCATCTTGTTAGTTTGACGTTGCTGTCCCTGAGACAAAGTTTTGTTGTTGAAACAGAGGGGAAGAAACACAGAGGAGATAGGGGAAATGTCTTAAACTGCGGTTCTGTTCAGCTGTGGTTAGGCACAGGGCTAGGCCCTGTCCTCAGAGCTAAGGCTCTGTCCGGTTACTCACAAATAACCATCCATAAGCTTCTTCAGTGTTCAGAGTTTTATTGTTTCAATTCTGCGCAGAAGAGGGAACCCAGACTCTCCGTAAAAATCAGACAGGGAGCCGGTTCAAAGGGGCTGTTGCTTGTGTAACATAATTTATACCCTCTTACAAACATCCTTCTTGTCTTCTAACCATTGGCTAGATTTGGAATACGTTATTGCCATTGCATTTGAATCTCCCACTCCTCATTTTGGACAGGGACTTAGGAAAATCAACAACAGCCTCACGTAAGACTTGGCAAACTAAGTTTTGTTTCTTCTGTAAGTTTCTATTCCCCACCTTCCTTTGCCCATCTGGTCACTTTGACATGGTTGCCATACCAACCACTAATTTTTTATCTTTTAGTAAGGGGCCATTCCTAAATTTCAAAGCGTGTTCACTAGACTTTACTGAAAAGTGCAGAAATCTCCCCCACTTCTCCTAAGCAAGGCCTCTCTACTAATAAAATTACAGTTCTTTGTTTAACTAACAGCATCTTACTGACCTTTTATAAATTACCTCTAATATACTTTATATAATTAAATATATGGCTTAAAACACTATAAACTATATTTATTTATTTATTTATTATTTGAGGCTTTTATACCACCCCATCCCCGAAGGGCTCTGTTCATATCACTGTGACTACAGAACATCAGTTACGATAAGCAGTATCCCTCCCCCAATCCTCTTGGAAGAATGTACCGTGTTTTCCCGAAAATAAGACAGGGTCTTATATTAATTTTTGCACCAAAAGATGCATTCGGGCTTATTTTCGGGGTAGGGCTTATTTTAGGGGAAATACGGTACCTTCACAATTCATTATGGTGGGCCCTCAGCAGCCCCATTGCTTCGTAATGCAAGTCGTATCCTCATTGGCAGGGAGAACCCTGCTGGATCACACCATCCTGTTCTGTAACTACCGATAGGGCTTATTTTTGGAGTAGGGCTTATATTTTGAGCATACTCCAAAAATCCTGAAAAATCATGATAGGTCTTATTTTCAGGGTAGGTCTTATTTTCAGGGAAACACAGTAAGAGTCTTTTGAGCATTTCTTTTGGAGGTTAAGACATCAGGAGAAGGTTGGCTCATCTGGGTGGTCTTCATGTGCAGGCGCACGTTGGCACTGCACATGCACAGGCCTGCTGTGGAGAACTTCTAGCAAGCTTTTCCAGAAAGATCTGCCGAACTGAGTGCCCTCCCCCCTCACTAAGATGTGATCATTAGGTGTGAAAGGCAGGCTCCACTTAGGAATAGGTGAACACTCAGTTTTTCATGGTCTCTATCTTGTGGTCTCTAATTGGATGGAAAGGCAGCATAGAAATGTGTGTGTATACACACACACACACACACACACATTTCTATGCTGCCTTTCCATCCAATTAGGGTCCACAAGATATATATTTGAGTAGCAGTATATATATCAGGGAGCAAGGCAAAGCCCACTCCCAGAAAGACCACCATGCTGTACAGCTAAGGACTTGAACCAAAGGGATTGCATTGAATCACACTTAAGCTTTAACACAGAGCACCAAAGAGAAGAACTCAAAAGATGGCTGAGACAGTCAGACTGGTCCTGTTTATTCTTCTGCTGGCATTACTACTCATTTAATGTGAAATTCGAATTCATGTTTTTCCTTAAAACATTTAAGATTCAACATCTTTCTCCCAGGATCCACTTTCAAGAATCTTTAAATGTTATTGCTGAAGGTGTGATGGAATCTGCATTTTTCACTTACATTGCTAGCTTTAAAAAAGCTTGGAAAACATTCCCAAATAAAACTTGCTGAACGACAAACATAAGACGTTACCAGTAATCCCAACATTTTATTCAGCGCCGCTATTCTTCGGAATTCAGAGAACCTAGCAGATCACAATAACATGCCATTATGAAGGTATTGCTCTATAAAGGTAATTACAATTACTGATTTTTAAAACAGTCAGTCCTCCGGCCACATGACCAGGGAAAAATGCCTGTGGCTGACTGAAGAAAGGGTGCACAAAATTCCCATGCAGGTGATTAATTCCCAGGGCAAAAACATCTGCCTTTCCACTAATCCACTTTCTGCTAATCCACTTTCAATGCACTTTGCAGTTGGATTTTACTGTGCAGAATAGCAAAATCCACTTGCAAACAACTGTGAATTGAAAGTGTGTTATTCTGCATGTGTGGAGGGGGCATTAGATATGTTTCTGGGATTGCCACAGATCTCCAAGCTGCAGAGATCTGCTTCCCTGCAGAAAACAACAGCTCCAGAGAGAGCACTTTGCTCTGCAGAGATGTCTGCCCTGTTCAAGCCCTGCCCCCAAAACACCAGGAATTTCTTAACTGGAATTGCAAGCCTAAACCAGGCTACCAATTCATTTGTGTGGGTCCTACTTTGCATTTGTCTATATTCTGTCAAGATGGAAGGTTAGAATCCCCTTAACCTTCACTCTTGGATCTTTGCAGTGTGCCCAGGGAGCCACGTAGCACCAAGTCCTTTGCACAAAAAAATGCAACCCTCCTTTGTAGTTTATCCAGCTCTCCCATGCAAGAGCTCTTGCAAGAACCCTTGTTTCCCTTCAGAGCCACGAATTGCCTTGCATCATGCAAGCAGCCAGTGTGTGCGTGCATTGTTTGCTTCTTTAACACAACTCTCGCATAAGGTCTGCAAGAGGGTTTTTTTGCTTGTGCATTCATTTTGGAGCAGAGCAGCCAGGAGAACCACTCCTTCATAGCTGGTTGTTTGTAGTGCACCCAGCTCTCCCATGCAAGAGTCTTGCAAGAACCCTTGTTTCCCTTCAGAGCCACTAATTGCCCTTGTAGCGTGCAAGAGACCAGAGTATGTGTGCATTTTTGTTTGTTTCTTGAACACAACTCTCGCATAAGGTCTGCAAGAGGGTTTTTTTTGCTTGTGCATTCATTTTGGAGCAGAACAGCCAGGAGGAATTCCCAGTGCACTGATTGGGCAATCTGGAACTGGCAGCTCCCGGGGAAGCTTCATCTGACTTGGGGATTGGGTGGAAGGCGCAGGGGGGCGGGATCATGACAGGAGGTCCGGCCTATTTGGGGAGTGGCAGGCATTTGGGTTGTAGCTCTTCATTTGGGCGGGAAGGCAGCCTCTGGTGAAGCTCGCTTTGATTCGAATGGCTTCTTTTTAATCAGACGCTGCAGTTTTGTGTGATTTTTAAATTAGGTTTTAGTAGACATTTTCATCCCCAATTATCACATTCAGTAGAAGAGGCATTAAAAAAAAGGAATTTTCACAATAGAAGTCGTTTAGGTTGATTTTCAGTTATGTGGGAAGAAAGGATTTGAGCTGTTGGGTTTGTGTTCTTTTGGGGGGGGAACAGACTTGAAGATTTTTTCAGTATTTTGTTTTCATTGTGTTTCCTCACACTTCGTATTCAGTAGAACAGACATGAAGAAACTGATTCTTCAAATGGGACTGGGTTAAGTGAGGCTTTTTGTAGTTCCGTTCTCCTGCAGAAATCACCTTTTAAAACAAAGGGCATTCAAATCGCAGAGGTTCTGAACAGAAACAGTTATAATAACTGTCCCACCTTTAGAAGAAGAAGAGTTTGGATTTATATCCCCCCTTTCTCTCCTGTAGGAGACTCAAAGGGGCTTACAATCTCCTTGCCCTTCCCCCCTCACAACAAACACCCTGTGAGGTAGGTGGGGCTGAGAGAGCTCCGAGAAGCTGTGACTAGCCCAAGGTCACCCAGCTGGCATGTGTACAGGCTAATCTGAATTCCCCAGATAAGCCTCCACAGCTCAAGCGACAGAGCAGGGAATCAAACCCAGTTCCTCCAGATCAGAGTACAGCTGCTCTTAACCACTACACCACTGTTGTGGATCCAGTGAGGAACACTGTAGAAATGACCGTATGTGAAGCTTGCTTTGATTTGAATGCCATCTTTTCATGTGGAAGTTTTTTATAGTTAGGTTTTGTTTAAACATTTTCTACTTGAATTACGCATTCAGTTAAAGAGTCATCATTAAAGCCCATCTGCAGAAGGGACTGAGTGTTGACTGCAGGTGTAGAAGTCAATTCTGGTTTGCTTGGATGATTTTTGACTTGAAGCTGAGTAGGAATTTGAACGGTTACGCTTTCTGGCCTTCATAACGTGGGGGCTGCCACAGAGGTTAAAACAATAGCTATTAAGACTGACTCTTCAGGGCTGACTAAGCAGTTAAAAATGAAGTTGGCTAAATGAAAGGGAATTAAGCTTTATGAAAATCCTTTTAAAATACCTGATAGAGTCCTAATTAAACCTGTTAAAATATCTTTAAAATGGATGATTAAAACAGCTAAGATGTTCAAAATAACATTTAAAACGTTTCAAACAACTTTAAAAGAAGAGGGACATTACGTTATCACAATTGCCTACAAATCAGACTTCGGGGGCAATGTTGTCTTCAATTGGAGCCTCATTCTGCCCTGTCATTCCAAATACGCAGCAAAAGAGGCGGCTGGAGGGGGGGGGAACGGGGGACGGACGCTCAGCTTTACTCCTCATATGCAAACATCCAAGGGCTCTGCGTTTGAGTAGCACAAACACTCCAAGATTAAGAAAATACTAAAAGATAAGGGCTAAAAAGGTGAAGAAAATTAAAACTTATCTTGGAAGGTGGGAGAGCTCGGCGAGGAGCAGCCTCTCAGCAGGTGGAAACCGGAAGTCCCAAGTCGCCCTCACAGATAGAAAACCCTCAACATAAATGAAAAATATTCTCTTTAGAGGAAACTCAAAGCAAAACCCAATGCCCCTGATTAACTGGTATTTGGGATTCTTCTTCCCTCTTCCTGGAAGATCTATCCCTCTTCGGTTATATATTTGCCCCTCAGCCTGGTCATCTCAATAACCTAACCACCAGTTCTTTCCAATCTCCCCGGGCCTGTTGAAGATTCCTAATTCGTCCCAGGGAAGATTCCTAATGCATCTTACTATTGACCTTTGGGGGCAGGTCAGTTGTTCCCAGACATCCACGCCTTCTCTTAGTGAAGACTATAGCCCAGGGTCTGGCAGAGGTGTCCTCAGTGTGTTTTCCTGAGCTGATTTGCTGTTTGGATACTCTCATGGTCTTGGCCTGGAATAATTGTATTGTGGCATTCATTGGAGGCAGGCTGGCTAAGGCCAGGAGTTGAGAAAGATAGATGCAGCGCTGTTCTTTGCAGCCACCATTTCAATTTGGAGTATTCCTTGGCTTTGGAAAATCTCTACTGGCATGGAGACTGCCGGCAAGGCCGGTGTGCATGGGGTGTCCTGGAGGGATGGGGGTTTGTGGGGAGCAGAAGTTGCAGGAGGCCTTGGGCAGAAGGCATCAAAACATAGAGAAGATCTCTGAAGAGGTGTCTGCCCCATGGTCTCCCTATCAGTTCATCCTGGGTAAAGATCAGGCATGGTTGCTTTGTTTAACCTCCTATAGTCCAGACTTACACTGGCACATTTTCATTTACATTGCTGGCTTTAAAAAAGCTTGGAAAACATTCTCAAATAAAACTTGCGGAATGATAAATGTAAGCAGTTACCAGTAATCCGAACATTTTACACAGCGCTACTATTCTTAAGTGCGAACATAATTCCCCTTATATCTCTGGAATGAAAAAGGCTAGAGCCATTCATTTTTAAAGTGGGAGTCAGTTTGGAATTCAGAGAACCTAGAAGATCACAACAACATTCTGTTATTAAGGTGATTACAATTACTGATTTTTAAAACAGTCAGTCCTCCGGCCACATGGCCAGGGGAAAATGCCTGTGGCTGACTGAAGAAAGAGTGCACAAAATTCCCATGCAGGTGATTAATGCCCACAGCAAAAACGTGTGCCTTTTCATCAGTGACCAGGAAATGGTGTAGTCTCCTTGTGTGGATGTAGAGTAATATCCTGAGATCAATTAGGGAAGTGATATCAAATCACTGATCATGACTTCATCTTCAAATTAACACAAATAAGGACTTTGTTTCTATAACACAAATAAATACCCTCAGCTTCCAGCTTCTGTTACCACAAGGGATAGCAGGATTCCTCAGGCAAGCTACTGGGAGAGTTGCGCCCTTCCCCTGGTATCCACGCCAATCCAAAAAAGTACACGTCCCCTAAAAGTGGAGGTTCTATTTCATTAATCCAGGTTTCCTTTTCCTGTTGAGGAGATTCTCAACCTTCCAGCTTCAGGGTCTTCAGGGAGAACAAACAACGTTGCTGACTCTGCCGAGGTGCATCGCTCCCATTTTCATTTATAGCCCTACAGTGGCAGAGCCACAAGGGGGCCGGGGGTGCGCTGTGCACCGGGCGCATGCCTGGAGGGTGTGAAAATCACCACTAGGCCCCTCCCCCCATGGCGCCTCCCCACCCTTCTTCCCAAACTGACCTTAGTCCCTTTCCTTTTCCAGAACTTTTTCAGGCTGCAAAAGGCCTGTTCTCAGTAAGAAGACCTTGGCAATAGATGTTTGTATGCGGGATCTTAAATTAATTCGAGCAACCTTGGCTCGAATTTCTTCCAGCAACCTTGGCTACTGAGTTTCTTCCAGAGGATCTCTCTATTAATGGAATCAAATGTGCTCCGGAGATCGATGAAGGCTGCATACAAGGGGCTCTTTTTCCTCTTATATTTAGTTATCAAGCAAGTTAACACCAGGCAGTGGTCGAGGGTTGACTCAGGGACGTAGGTATAGATTTTTATGGGGGGGGGAGCCACGCCTCCACCTGTCCCTGGGGGCGTGGCCATGCCTCCCCAAGCCCCAGCCTCAGTGCTTATAAAAGCAGTTCTCCGAGGCCAGGGACGGCAGACTCCCCTGCCCCCAAACACCTCCCCATAAAAAATCTATACTTTGTGGAATGGGCGGTAAATGATAATTTTTGAGGATTCCACTTTTTGGAATGGGTATTGTTTGATTAAGATCCATAGGATAACTGGAACTTATTTTAAAAATTGGGCGATCCTCCTTGGAACCCTGGTGGGAAAGAAGAAGTATTGTGGTTCTCCAGATTAGAGTACACCTGCAGAAGCCAATTTGAGTGCTTACCCGATCTTGCCTTTCCCCCCACTTTTTCTGTTCTTTTTCACATTTTCTTTTTCAGATTTCAGATCTATCATGGAACTTTCCAGTTCTTTCAGAACAGTAGTAGCATTGTTCAGCTTATTCTTATAATATGCTTCTCCTTCCATTCTGCAAAATCATTATATAATCTTCATTCTCTATCAGAGATATTTCTTGACCAATTCAGTCATTCCTGTTGTGTGTAATGCTGCAAAAAGTTTAGGCTCGTTGTTTATTATTATTGTTGTTGTTATTGTTGTTGTTATTTAGTTTTGTATACCGCCCTCCCCCGAAGGGCTCTGGGCGGTTCACAACATATTAAGTAGAGCACAATTTAAAACATTAATAATTTACAGTATAATAAACTACGGCTCTATCAGAATTAAAACAACTAAAAACTCTTAAAAATCATTGTTTGGTCGTATTTTCCTTATCCTATGCGCCACCCAATCCATACTGGAGAAATATTGGATCTTTTCCTTCCAGTCCTCCAGAATTGGTATCTTATCGTTTTTCCATACTCTTGCAAGCACAATTCTTGCCGCTGCTGCTAGATGAAAAAACAGATGATGATACCTTTTCTGCAGCTCATTCCCAGACAAAGTTGGACTTACCAAATATATAACACTCTGGAAAGTAAATTGCTGACCAACAATTCGTATTACTTGCATATGTATTTCCTGCCAATAATTTTCCACCATACTACAATCCAAACACGTGTGTTTGAATGTGCCAATTTCTCACAAACACTTCCATCATCTTTCAGAGTTGTTTTTACTTATTTTATACAGTTTCCTTGGTGTTATGTAAGTCCTATACATCATTTTTAAATAGTGTTCCCACAGATCGGTGTTTGAGGTGTGATAATATATACTCTTCCAGTATGAATTCCACTGTTCCATCATAGTATTTTCATGCTCTTGTGCCCACAACCATACATTGTTTCACTACCTCTTTTTCTGTCTTCTGTACTAGTAGCAGCTGATAAAATTTGCTGATTATCATTGTTCTGTTTATCATTAACAATCTATCTAGCTCACTCCACGTGACTGAGAGACCTCCTGCAGAAATGTCACTTTCCAATAGTCCTTTCAGACAAACATAATTAGGTAACTTGCATTTATGGCCACCAATCTTTATATTATCTCTATTTTTAAGGGTTATTACATCTAACCTAACTTCTATCAAGTCTTTATATCTCGGCCAATTCCTAAAATTATTTCTTTCTTTCATTTGGTATGATTCCAATCTTGAAATCCATACAGGTGTTTTTGTATAAAAGATTTTCCCGTATCTTGTCCATATACTAAGCAATGCTTTTCAGACATAATGCCGTGACATTTCATAATTCATTCTTTTGGTCCTATCCCTACCTGGCCATAGATCGTAATGCCATCCTTTTTTCTTACCACACCCTTCCAAATTAAGCAATGATTCTTCCAGTCTTACCCAAGATTTTATCCACAGCAAGGCTGAAGAATCGTGGTATAGTTGCCTATCTGAGAGACTATAACCACCTCTTTTGCGGGTAGAGGTGTGCCCTTCCTGCTTGGTAACCTAAATTCAAAGAATAATACGTCAGACAATATATGTAGTGTGGGTAATAAAAACTGGCCATAGCCATAGAGTTTATTAACAGAAAGCACAGGAAAACAAATTGGTGCAGCAGATCCAAGCATCTGGGCAGCCCTAGTGCTGTCCCCCAGAAGATAACCGATTCCTCCAGCCCGCTCCTGAAGGAATGTAAGCAATCGGAAGGTTGGAGTGAGACATTCCAGACTGGCGAAGTGCCCATAATTGTGGCCCCTTCTCCATCCCTCGCTAGGGGTGCAAGTTCCTTAGCCCCCCGCAGGGCGTTTCAACCGTGGGCTTGCTCCACCCCTGCCTCCTAAGGAGGTGTAAAAACAGGGGAGCTACACCAGCTCCCCCTGCCAGCGGATCACCCCACATGTGTAACCCACCACAGAGCCGGGCCGGAAGGGAAACCCTTCCCCCGGTTCCCACCAAATGCCTCCTATGCTTTCAGCCAATCACACAATGCTGTTTTAAGGCTATGCAACCACAAGTCCATGCCCTGAGGAGATAAGTGAACCCCGTCCTGAAATGTCCCGATGTGGAACCTCCCGTCCCCCAAAACCCGAACAAAACGGGATACAGCTCGGCAAGTCCTTCTCTGGCTCCATTCACCCGAAGTGGGTCCAAAGCTCCCCTCCAGACCCCTCTCCCCAACATGGGAGACCAAAAGATCATAGTTTCCGGAAGCAAGTGGTGAATGGAGTCCAAGTCTGACAGCATTGTTTGCAGCAGCTGCACGCTCTTCACTGCAGGGATGTCGTTCTCTCCCAGCTGTAGCACCAACACGTGGGGGGGCTTGAAGGTTTCCAGCTTGATCCGCAGGATGGGTAGGAAGCCATGCTACCGCATGCCTCTTTTCCCAAACCAAAACAGTTTGGATTGCAGGTGCAAGCCAAGGTCCCGACCCCAACCTGGTGAGGCTGTGTGTCTGCCTGCCCAGAAGATGATGCTGTGGAAGACCACCCAAACGACTCTCTGGGACCCTAAAAAATCTGTTAAAAAGTGTAGGTTACACAGGGCCACTGGGCACAGAACCTTATCGATGTGAAAATGGCCTGATGTATGTTTTGTAGGTCGAGGAGCGCCATCTCGCTACATCCCTGATCGAAAGGGGTCTGTCACCAGCGCCCTCTCTGGAAGCTGAAACAATCTCCCCACTGCGGAAAGGCTCAAAAATGCTAGACTAAAGGCCGCTTTGAAGAGGCGGGTCT
Organism: Sphaerodactylus townsendi; assembly: GCF_021028975.2. NCBI lineage: Eukaryota > Metazoa > Chordata > Lepidosauria > Squamata > Sphaerodactylidae > Sphaerodactylus > Sphaerodactylus townsendi. Next base: position 16,739,687 of record NC_059435.1, read on the forward strand.
TGAAAGGGGACGTGCACACCTGGGGCAGTGTTGCTGCTATCTGAGCAAGCAATTTCAGAGAAATCAGGAGGTGCCCATCCCTAATCTTAGGTGCTGCCCGGGCCCACCCCTTAATGGCCTGTCTGACCAGAAAGGAACCCATGGGATCTGAGACCTCAGAGGCCTTGCAGTAAAAGGATACCGCAGCTAAGTGCGTGTGCATGGTCTTGGGAGCCCGCCCCTGCGTGTGTAGATAACCAAGGTACATTAGGAGGGAAGCCTCGCTGATAGCGGGGGCTCCCCTCTCCCCTTGAGACTGCTGGAATGTGAAGAAGACCTGGATGGTTCCCTGATACGCTTGCTGTGTTGCCGGTGCCAGTGAGTTCATCACTCCGTAGCCGGATAGCAAGGATTGTAGTATGGGAAGTTTTGACGGGGACACGGCCAGGTCTCCCCAGGACCGAGGTACCCCTGGTCCAGGCGGTGGCAGCTGGTGTGGCTTGGCCCAACCTCCCTCCTCTGGAAGTTTGGTTACCTGAGGGCTGGCCTCCTCGAATGGGCTGTGGCTTTTTGCTTCTCGTGCAAGTTGACTTAGCGTGAGTGCCTAGGCAAATCTCGCAGGAGTGCAAATCTCGCAGGAGTGCTCAAATTTCGCAGGAGTGCTCAAATTTGCATTTTGCCCTGTTGCATCTGCCCATGTTAAACTCCCAGCAGACCAGGTGTGATCCCTCCCTCTGGTGATTAGGCTGTTTTTTAAAAGAGTGACCTTGAGGGCGGGCAAATGGCTAAACAAACATTGTCCAGGCTTCCTGATTCAATTTGTCCCAGCGAGCATCACTGCAACTGGATGCATCCCTACGGAACTCCTTGTCATAACTCAGAGAAGCTGAATCCCCCCCTATAAGGCGTGCCCTCAGCACGTTACACTGATGGGTCTCCAGGTGCCAGGCCCTTAAGGGATAAGCTGCCGAAATCAACGCCATATATTCCTCAAAACCTAGCAACCAGTTGTCAAAGCTCCTCTCCACCCATGTGCCTTTGGGTGTTGACGAAGAGGACCCCGTGACCCCTGCTGAGGAACCTGGGCGAATAAATTTAAAGACATCTACATAATAACCATTAAGGGCCCCATCCTTCAGCTTATGCGTGAGATGCTTGCCTGGGGGATGCTTGGTGGGCTTTGCACCGCTGAAAGGGACTGGTGGGGGCGAGTCCCCTGGCGGGAAGCCCAGGCAGGAACGCAAAGAAAGCGGGGAGCCAATCCCCCCAACAAAACTGCTTGCCAGTGAGAACAAGGAAGAGAGTAATATAACACTAGTTTATACTAAATTTTAGTGATCAATATAAGTGATATGGTAATACATTCACTCAAAAACATTAATACTTATCGTACAGTCTGCGTCCTACACATTAGATTCATTCATAAGTTGTAAGAACCTTTCGTGAATGATATGTGGAACAACAGGAACGGCTAAAGAAAGGTAAAATCAGTCCATAAGGTGATGGATAGATAGAACATCAATTCTACAGTAACTTCTTCCCAAATGGTTAGAGATCACAGCTTATATCCATCTAATTATTTCTGGCAGAGGTGAGGATACACCGGCTGCAACAAATTTATACGGTGAAAAAAACTTTTTGAACGGACCGAAAAGAAGATACTCATAAATGCATCCAAGTCGACAATATGAATTGCTTGGTAGATAATAATAAGTAACGCGGTCCTGATTGTGACGTCTGATAACGGTGTATAGCACGGAAAGGGAAGTCCCGTGGCAAAAGCCGCAATCTTAGATAGAAGTATGTAGTACAAGCCGTTCCATTCACATAAATGTGCACCGTAACGCAGATGATCAGTAATACGCACTGTGTTCTGCAAACACTCAAGCAACAATCATTTTTCTGTTGGTAATCTGGAATTTGCACTGGTATCCAGCACAGGCGTAGCTACCATGGGAACATCCGGGGACAAGTGCCCCGGGCGCCACCTTGTGGTGGGCGCAAAAATTGCAGGTTCGTTGGAGGCTTTCTGTATTTTTACTGGGTTTTTTTCCAATTTTGGCCTGCAGGAGGCGCAGTTTTTAGGCTAGTGGCACCAAAATTTCAGGCTATCGTCAGGTGACTCTCCTGATGATACCAGCCAAGTTTGGTGAAGTTTGGTTCAGGGGGTCCAAAGTTATGGACCCCCAAAGGGGGTGACCCCATCCTCCATTGTTTCCAATGGGAGCTAATAGCAGATGGGGCTATCATTTTGAGGGTCCATAACTTTGGACCCTCTGAATCAAACTTCACTAAACCTAGGTGGTATCATAAGGATAGTTTCCTTCTGATATCACCCAGGTTTGGAAGGTGAAGGTTGGTTCCAGGGGGGGGTCCCAAGTTATGGACCCCTCAAAAGTGGGTGCTCCATCCCCCCCATTGTTTCCAATGTCTTGAGCTAATGTAGATGGGGCTAGCCCTTTTTGAAGGAATCCCATAACTTTGGACCCCCTGAACCAAACTCCACTAACCCTGGTGGGTATAATCAGGAGAATCTCCTAAAGCTGGCCTCAATTTTTGGTACTATTACCTTAAACATTGCTCTCCTGACAGACACACTCAAAAAATTTCCCTCGGATTCCTCTCTTTTAAATCCACCCCTTTGGAGTGGATTTAAAGGGAGAGATTTGGGCTCCCCTAGGGTTAAAAAAAAAAAATTGAAAGCATTGTTGTTGAAGGCTTTCACAACCAGATTCAACTGGTTGTTGTGGGTTTTACAGGCTGTGTGTGGCCGTGGGTTCTGGTAGTAGATCTTTGTTCCTTAACGTTTCACCTGCATCTGTGGCTGGCATCTTCAGAGGTGTATCACAGGGAGAAGTCTGTTATAAGAGAAGTCTGGATACAGTGTATAACAGACTTCTCTCTGTGATACACCTCTGAAGATACCAGCCACAAGATCTACCAGACCACAGCCGGATGCAGCCTAGAAAACCCACAACAACCAACATTGACAATGGTGCTGTTTGGGGTGGATGGGTGGGAAATCTACCCTGAAACAGCATCACTTTCAATGTTGTTTAAACTAGAGAGCCCAGAGTTTATCTTTAAGGTGAATTTAAAAGAAGAATCTGGGCTCTCTAGTTTAAACAACATTAAAAGTGATGCTGTTTCAGGGTGGATCCCCCCCTTCAAAAATAGCATTACTTTCAATGTTGTTTAAACTAGGGAGCCCTGGGTGTGTTCAGATTTGTGTGTTGGGGCATGTTCTATAATGTGATGGTGTTTGGTCGTGGTGGGGGAGGGACGCTGCCCATATGCGGGGGGGGGGGGCAAAACTCAGATTTTGTCCCGGGCTCAATTTTCCCTAGCTACGCCACTGGTATCCAGCATATCTCCAATAACAAGCAAAACGCTTTGCGCTAAAGGCGTTTTCGATTCTTCGTCAGTGCCATCATTTTTAAAGTGCTCACATGCAATAAATTAATTCAAGTGCATTGTTGATCTATAATACAATACAAGAATCTAATAAGAATACAATACAATATATATAAACACTTACTTATACGCTCTATTAAAATTGCTTTATAAATAATTTATTCATATATTAATATACATTTTAATATCCTGTAATTACGTTGTTTTACACCAATTATTGTTATAAAATATTTATGAGAAACTTTTACTTAAAAAGTAACTTAAATTATTTATATCTTTAAATTCATACAACCACCGATTATATAAGTTGATATTGTAATGAATGAGTTTATTCAGTCTCTTACCACTCTATAGCATGAAACCTTCATTAGGTGTATCTTCTTGGATTCATGTGGTGTAGAGAACACTGAGAAAATCTAAACTATTAAATGACTGTAATGGAGTGACTCATTGCACCTGTTCCTAATTTAGAGGAAACAGCTATAGTCGATGTCTTTGTTTAACCCTTTTTGTACAGAATTCAACTTAAAAATCCATCTGCATTCTTGCTGCAATAGTATTCTCTTTATATCTCTTCTACCATCATGTAGTCCAGTTAAAACATACAGGACAATAAAAGTGAAATCAGTTGGTGAGTGGTTATTCTTAATAAAATGATCTGTCAATGGAGCTTCAAATTTCTGGGTCCTTATCGAACTTATGTGTTCAGTAAGTCTTTCATGGAGAGAACGTGTTGTCATGCCAACATATGCCAATCTACATGGACATACTAACATGTACACAGCGTTTAGTTCCACAAGAAGAAAAGTGCGTAATATCCCAGCTTCTATGGTTATCACTTGGATCCACGATAGTTCTTGAGTTACATGTAAGTTTGCAAAATTTGCACCCTTCGCATCTAAAGTGTCCTTTAGGAGTACTCCCTAGAATTGGATCTTTCTTTTTTAAGTCTGTATGTACCAATAGATCCTTGATATTTTTTGTACGACTAAAAGCTATTTGCGGGGTACAGCCTACGGAAATTATATTGTTGATCCCCTTCAGGATTACTTCTATTGCCAAAAAAGGCTTTCAATTTCAGGTGACGGATCAGTTTAAATAATTCCACCCTAGTTTGGTGTCTACTGTATAGGGGTGTGGGAACAAAACTTAGCCCTAAATTTAACACTTTTATTTCTTCTTGCGTAAGAATTCTAGAAGACAAATTGACCACTAGGTTCGTCTCCTTTGTTTCCAAGGAGGACGAAAAAAAGAAGGAGGAGAAAGAGGAGGAATTGTCTGTATCATCCTCTGAAGTGAAATTGTTCTCTTCTCTATCAGTGAGGTCTCCTTCAGAGGATGTATATCCATCTTTCCAGGAGACTTTTTCTTAAACCTGTCACTGCTTTTTTGGAATTGCCATTTATAGATTTTATTGGCTTCATAATCTCTAGTGTCTCTAAGAATTTTTTTGTTTTTAAATTCCAAAAATTTTTCTTTAAAGGAACTGATTTCAGTTTCAATTTCACTTATTTTTTTGTTCAAATGTATTTGGATTGCAAGATGATTGTAATGCATTTTCCGTTTCTTTCATCTCATTATTAAGTTTTTCTCCCTGTTCCATAGCTGTCTCCACTAACAGGACCATCAGGTCTAGTGAACATTAATTCAGGATATTGGCCCACCTAATTTTAAAGGGCTCAGAATCAAGAAACAAAGTGGGACCTTTTTGTATTCTTAATCCTCTTGGTATCTGATTGGCTCTAATATATTCGGTTAGAGATACAGCATGTAAATGGTTTTTGATCCATTTCTTTTTTTGAAACAGTAATTTGGACCAATCATTTTCAACAGGCATATTTCCAGACCAATTTGCATTAGGCACAGTTCCAATAATGCGTTCAATATCAAGGTGGTTGTACGAGAAACTTCCTTGCCAGGAGGCCATAGCGACAGGACAATTAAGGGCCCTATCCTTCAGCTTACGCGTGAGATGCTTGCCTGGGGGATGCTTGGTGGGCTTTGCACCGCTGAAAGGGACTGGTGGGGGCGAGTCCCCTGGCGGGAAGCCCAGGCTGCAGTCCCTATGTTCGCTCAGGCCTGGGGGAAGTGATGGGATAGCTGTCCCATCCTCCCAAAATGTCCCCTCCCCCGGGGAGAGTCCTAGACTGAAGTGCACTCACTAGAAGAAGACGACAGAGAACGGCGCCTGGATGCACGCCGGCAAGATCCTTGGCTTCCAACGACGGCGGTCCCGGCTGCTCCCCTCCCTTTCGTCAGCCGATGAAGGGCTCGAGGCCCCATCCTCTTCTTCCTGTGAAAAGACCTCCTCCCCCTGGTCCCCTGCTGGCTGAGATGGGCTCGCTGCAGCGAAGGAAGCTGCTGCCCCACTTGATGAAGAGCTTTTAGCCAACCTTGTGAACGTGTTCGCTTGATCTTTAAAAATTTGGGCACTCAGATCAGAAATCCCTGGTTGACTTCCGGGGATCGGGGCTGGTGCTGCCTCCTGCACCTGTTGCCTAATTTGCCAGTGTTTTCACCACCCTCCTCGGGACCCCTGACGCTCTATGAGAGCTTCTGGATCAGGCGACAGAGGATGATGGGATGGGATGGGCTGCCCTGTGGCCCATGTGGAGGAATCTTGATCACACCAGACAGGCGCCTTCCCTGCCGTTGCTCGCCGTGGCCTGCTAGGCAAAGGGGGCTCCTTGGAAGTGCCTGCCCCACTGGAGGCTGTAGCCCTCTCTTTAGGGGCCTGTGTTGCCTGGCCCTGAACCCCATTTGGGGTTTTCCTTTTAACACCCTTAGCTGGTGCCATAACGGAATAAACCGCAGGCAAAATGAATGCAGTGAGCTGTATAACTGCTGAGCGTGGCAACCCACAGCGCCGCAGATAATGGCAGCCTGCAATGTATGGTAAGCTAACTCAGCCAGCTGGACAAGGAAAAGAGATGGAAATCACAAAACAAGGTGATAAAATTAGTACATAGCAGAGTGTACTGTGAAACAATAGCACGCGGCCACAACTTCTGATGTGGGCCAGCAACACCCCCCCCACACACACACACACGGACTGTGGGATTAGCAGGGTTACAAACACCTTTCTCTTACCCTCCCCATAGCGGACATATGGTGAGGTAGTTGGTCTGAGAGAGTTTCAAAATAACTGTGAATGGGCCAGGGGCGTAACGAGGCAGCCCTGGGCAAACTGTAGCCCTGGGCAAAACCTGAGTTGGATGGCCCCCCCCCCCCATGGGCGGCCACTCCACCACAACCATTTTTTTTGCACCAGGATATTGGTGCCTGCAGAGGGTGCATTTTTAGACATATCAGCACCAAACTTTCAGCATATCATCGAGAGACTGTCCTTATGCTACTCCCCAGGTTTGGTGAGGTTTGGTTCAAGGAGTCCAAAGTAATGGACTCCCAAAGGGGGTGCCCCTATCCCCCATTGTTTCCAATGGGAGCTAATAGGAGATGGGGGCTACAGTTTTGAGGGTTCATAACTTTGGCCCTCCTGAACCAAACTGCACCAAACTTGGGGGGTATCATTAGGGCAGTCTCCTTATGAGACCCTGAAAGTTTTGAGACTATGCCTTCATAAATGTCCCCCCCCCCAGCCTGCAAATTTTGGTGCTGATACGTCCAAGAATGTCCTCCCTGCAAGAACATCCTGAAATTTGCCCAGGAATCTTTGTTCTGCGTTGAGTTTTCTGCATTGCTGTCAATGGGGATTGCAGGCTGTGGGGGGCACATTTCTGAAGGCACAGTCTCAAAACTTTCAGGCCCTAATGATACCCCCCAGGTTTGGTGCAGTTTGGTTCAGGGGGGCCAAAGTTATAGACCCTCAAAACTGTAGCCCCCATCTCCTATTAGCTCCCATTGGAAACAATGGGGGATAGGGGCACCCCGTTTGGGAGTCCATTACTTTGGAATCCCTGAACAAAACCTCATCAAACTTGGGGGGTATCATAAGGACAGTCTCCTGATGATACACTGAATTTTTGGTGCTGCTAGCCTAAAAACTGCGCCCCCTGCAGGCCAAAAATGGAAAACCACTAAAAATACCCCAAAAACGAACATAGCATTTTGATGCCCCCCACAAGGTGATGCCCTGGGCAGCTGCCCACCTTGCCCAATGGGTATTACGCCAGTGTCCATCAGTGGTGGATTCAGTAGGTTCACACCATTTCGGCAGAACCGGTTGTTAAAATGGTGCTTGTAAACAACCAGTTGTTAAATTATTTGAATCCCACCACCGGAACTGGTTGTTAAATTATTTGAATTCCACCACTGAACTCCATCCACATTTTTCCTGCACAACCCCACTGTTCTTGCAGAATCAAATCATTTCAATCTTTCCCAGGCAGCTCTATACGGAAGGAAACTCAGCTTCATTTGGAAGGCTACCCAGCACATGAGAAATATTAGAAGCATAAAAGAAAATGACTGAAGTCCAGCCCATTACTGCTCATCATTAATTCCCATTGGCTTCAGTAAGACCTAAAGTGTGCATAACTGTGGTCTGGACTGCAGCCAATGGCTTCCACTTTGTGTGCATAAACATGTTTACTTGTGCAGACAATGTTGTTATTGTTCTGATTTTAAATCCTACAAGTTCTCACCATGTGTAAATTAAGAAATATGCTACTCAAGGGTATTTTCTAGCCTGCACTTCTGTGAAATATCTAAGATGGTCATTGGGGCATGGTTTACAGGGAGGATGGGTCTGGATCAGTTGCAAAATGCACAAAGATGTGTAATACTGTTCATCAAATAATATTGTAAGGCATTCCACAGGAGGCTGCCCTTGAAAATGGATTAACTGATGTATGAAAAAGAGTCCACTGATAAGAAATGCATTTTTAAAAGATCAAGAGCAGTAGGATGAATATGGAAAACAAATCTCAAATGGTAATATGGTTGCCTCAGAGAAACATTCCCCAACTTAATGTATATTAGTGTTAATATTGGAATAATTTATCTAGAAGGATTTAGTAATCAAGCCTATATTAAAGAGAATAGCAAACAAACAAACAAACTGTGCAAGGCTAACAGTGCAATCCTGAAATTGTGTCCCTGGCACCAGTGCAAATGCCATTTACTCTTTTGGCTTGCTGGCCACAAAAGGTGGGTGGGGGTAGCCCGGAGGGTATTATTAACAGTCACTCCTGCACAGTGGAATACCCTCCCACCAGAGATGTAATGGATGCCTACTTTTATGGAGTTTTTGCACTCTTTTCACCTGGGCATTCAGGGGACCTATCCCTACTGGGATAGGGGGTGGTGTCAAGGTGTCCTGGGAGTTTTAGGATTATTTTATGGGGGTACTGAGAGGGATTTTATCACACTTTTTATTGTAACCTGCCCTAAGGATGGGGAATAAATTGAAATAATATAATAACAATAACAATACACCTGCATGGCCCAAGGGGAGAGTTTTTCCAAATGTACAAGCTAAACAAGAGCAGAAATTGGGGGTTTTTTTATGATGCATTGCAGAAGATCATATTTTTAGCCGAGTTAATACAACTTTGTTGATCACTTCTGCTTGACAGATTTAGTTTCATTTTCCATGAGGGCACTGGAAGTGCTAGGATGTATACGTAAAAGGGGTGCCGCGGCACAAGGGGAGAGAGAAAGAATGGTGCACGTTAGGTTTAAGCGCCTCCAGGGGATCCCTCAAAATAACAACTGATCTCCAGACTACAGATATTGGCTCTCTGGGAGAAAATGGCTGCTTTGGAGGATGGATTCTATGGCATTGTACACTTTTACAACTCCTTCCCTCCCCTGGATCCACTTCTAAATCTCCAGGAATTTCACAACCTTGGAGTTGGCAACCCTAACACAGCTTACATCTTTAACACTTCTGTGATCAACAAGGACCTGCCAATTTTTTCTGGAATAATTTTTTTCCAGAATAATTGCAAACCATTAAGGAAAGAAATTCAGAGAAACTTTAAAAAATTGGACAAGGCTAAAACTGTATCAGGGAGAATTGCAGTAATAAAAACAAATGTACATGCTAAAATGATTTTCTTATTCCAGACAATACAATTTTATAAGAACATAAATTTTTTTCAATGCATGGAAAAAATATTCTATATTTGATCAGTGAAGGGGAAAAAGCGAGGATAAAATATAAAAAATTATGTGATTCCCAAGATAGGGGAGGATTGGCTTATTATCAAGTGACAGGTGTGATTGGATGACATTAAAAATAAATAATAATTAAATTTAGAGGGGTTTGATCTAACGTATGGATGGCATATATACATATGGTAAAGAGAAGAAAACATACATAACGATTTTACAAATCGTTACATGAGAAAAGCAATTTATAGAATTTAGTATAGTTACAGAAAAAAGTAATAATAAAGACCCTCTATGGATTTCTCCACATGAGGCTGTAACAATGAAAGCAAGCCTGAAAAGTAAATACCTAAAATATGGCGAAATAATTAGAAAGCGCGAATAAAAAATATGAATTAAAAGAAAGATAGGAGATAATCACTAACAAAGAACAATGTCAATGGTCCCTACATTGTCAATTAAAAGAAAAATTTAGACAAGATAAAAAATAGTTTTTAAGGAGGGAGAATCAGAATTATGGAAGGCACTATGTAAAGAGGAAAACTTACTGAAGAAAACATAAGTTGCTATTACAAGTAGAAACAAAAACAGAATGAATTAAGGAAAATCTGATCAAATGGTCACAAGACCTAGGTAAGATAATTAAGCTAGAAGAGTGGGTAAAAGTTTGGGAAAAGGGACTAAAATTTGCCAGCAGTATAAATTTAAGGGAGACTTACTATGGCCCTTTCCGCACGGGCATTTTATGGCACCCTGGGGACGGCAAAAACGCCGTCCCCAGGGAGCCATTCGCCAAGAGTGCTTGGAAGCGCACTTTCCTGGAAACGCCGGGTTGAAGGAGTCACGCTGCCGGGCGAACGGCAGCGGCTTCCAGGCGCTTCCCCCCCCACTCCCTCCCTTCACTTACCTGGTTCCCAGCCCTCCGGCGTGTCGCCGGGGCCTGGGGACACGCCCCCCTGCTCTGCGACGCTGTGGCGCCGTCTTCCCGGTTCTTTCTGGGACCGTCCATGCGGACGGTCCCAGCGGCGTCGGGTCGGCGTCGACTATGCCGACCCGGCCGCTTCCGCCTCCGTGCAGAAGCGGCCTATAAGATACTATATGGGTGGTATTTATACCTGTTGAAGCTGGAAAAGATGCATAAAGGAACATCATAGATGTGTCTAAAATGTAATAAAGAGATAGTCTAGGCTTGGTCAATACCCTAGAAATTTGGTAAAATTCGGATTTATTCGGGTATAACAATTTCTGTATGCCCGAATAAGACAAATAACATATTTGGAACGGGTCCATCAGATTTTTCTGGTAATTTTTTGTGTTTTTTAATATTTCTGCCTGCAGAGGGCACATTTTAAAACTAGCAGCACCACAATTTCAGGGTATCATTTGTGGACTATCCTGATGATACCAACTGAGTTTGTTGAAGTTTGGTTCCAGGGGTTCAAAGTGATGGACTTTCAAAGGGGGCACTCCCATCTCCCATTGTTTCCAATGGGAGCTAACAGAAGATGGGGTCCTTTGTGGGTCCATAACCTTGGATCCCCTGAACCAAACTTCAACAAACTTGGGTGGCATCATCAAGACAGTCTCTGGATGATACCCTGACATTTTGGTGCTGCTAGCTTTAAAAATGCGCCCCTGACAGTCACCCCAAAAATTTGCCCAAGATTCTCTGCTCTGCAGTGCCTTGGCTCCATTGTACCCAATGGGGAATTTCTGTGCAGGCTGCACATTTTTGAAGATAGAGGCACCAGTTTGTCAAGGTGGCTACAGGAGGCCCTCCTGGTAATAGCACCCAGGCTTAGTGAACTTTGCTTCTGGGGGTTCAATTTTATGGGCCCCCAAAAGGTTTATTTTGTTTCTCCGCTCCTACACATGAAGTCTGCTGGCTGAGTTCTCTCAGAACTCTCTTAACCTGCCCCCCCACTGCCCCCAGAAGCAAAGTTTACCAAGACTGGACGCTATTACCTGGAGGGCCTCCTGGAGCCACCTTGACAAACTGGTGCCTCTATCTTCAAAAATGTGCATCCTGCACAGAAATTCCTCATTGGGTACAATGGAGCCACTGCATAACACAGAATCTGCCAGGCTATTCAACAAGTTCTATAGTGGAAAAAATTAATTACCTTTTCCCACCATAGACTTCAATGGAGCTTGCTGTTATGCCTAACTGGCTCTGTGCTGGAGATTTGGGAAGGATTCTGGGGGTCTGGCTCTGGGTAGGGGCCCTTATTTCCTTCAGGGCTGCTGGTGTGAATCTCCTGAAAGGAACTCGTCAACTTTGCTAAAGTTTGGGTTGAAGGCTAAGCGCACTCGTTTTGTGGGGCATCAGGGTTCACTCTTAAATTGGGTGTTCCCAGCATTTGCCCCTCCCAAGAAAACTTCAGCATTTCGGCCTGCAGGTGGCACATTGTTAAAACTAGCAACACCAAAATTTCAGGGTGTCATCCAGAGACTGTCCTGATGATTCCACCCAAGTTTGGTGAAGTTTGGTTCAGGGGGGCCAAGGTTATGGACCCTCAAAAGGGTAGCTCCATCTCTTGTTAGGGTCCTTATCGAAACAATGGGGATGGGGCACCCACTTAATTTAAACCAGAAAATATTTCTGTTAAACTTGTTAGACTCTTCAGTTAAAAGAAAATGAAACACTCAACAGTGTATATGGTTACTCGCTGCAAGAATGCTTCAAGCAAAAGAAAGTGGGAAATCTTCAAATATACTGACAACAAAGGAATGGACAATAAATTAATAGGACTTCTCAACAATGGACAAATTGTCAATAACAGTAGTTAAGTATCAAGAATTTAGGAAAAAATTTGTTTACAATTTGGGACCCATTACCTCTTTATTTGAAAAAAAGGACAAGAATATGAGAATATTTTACATTCAGCTTGCGACAATACTGAATATTTTCGGTTCTAAAAGTGAGTCATTAGGTGATATGAAAACAAAAATGACTACGTTAAAGTGTTAGTGTTAAAGAATTATTGAAGTATATTAATATTCAAGTAAGTGAACTAACATATTTAAGATTAATAATATTTAGGATCTGTAATGAAATGTATCCAAATCATATTTAAGTAAATTATAACTTCAGTAGGAAGTCATTTTCATTTTAAAATATGTATGTACTAAATGTTTTTTCCTTCTTTTTTCTTTTTATTTCTGATAGTTCTTTATTCTCATTCTTTTTTCCCTCAAGTTTTGTTTTTATTTATTTGTTTGTGATAATTGTAAGCTTGATGGAAAATTGAATATATATATATATATATATTATATATATATAAAAGACAAAAGAGTTTTCTGAGTTGTTGTTTCATGCTGTCATTGTTTCTGATCCAAACCCAGTTGTTGATGCTTTCTAATGAATGTAAGCAGAGCAGCCAACAACTCTATAGCAGCTGTGCAGCATTGTGAATCAGCAAGACAGACACTTTTCATTGCAGACAGGATGTGAGCTTCCCTTGTGCTGCTTAAAAGATGTTTGTCTTGCTGTTTCCACTGGGGTATTTAGAAAAAGGTTGCAACAGCAAGGTCTCATGTACAAGGAAAGGGTTCTGGAAACAGCACCCCGCACCAAGTCTCTGGAGTCTGTTCTTACTCGGGGTGGGGGGGTGAAGCACTACATTTCCCAGGATTTTCTTGCACAAGGGTCCTGCTGTTTCTTTTAATGGTTGCAATTCTGTGTTGCTTGAGAGTAACTCCAAGTGAAATCAGATGGGCATATAGTGCTAAGAAAACATGCCCTGGAAGTGGCAACAGACATTTGTACTTTGTGTGACTGAAGAAAGCTTCATTTTAATTGTTCAGTGAGGACAGCTAGAATAAACAAATTTTCCTTGCACAGTCACATTCTCCAATGGAAAAGCAGAAAAGCTGCTGCATTTTGAAAAGCAAGCTCACAAATTATTGGAATTGTCAGATATATTGGGTGGGTGGGTGAAATCCAGACCAAGGGGAATTCCAGGGCCTGCTAATCTAAACAGAATCCACACGAGGGGGTTATTGAGTCAAATCTGTGTTGTTCTGTTACAGAATGGTGCTAAGAGTATTATCTGATTCCAGATGTGGCAGTGCAGAGGCTGGGATCCTGCCACTTGATTCCCTTGCAGACAAGGCTGGAGAAAGACCAACTGAACCAGGAGGGAAGTGCATAGACTCAAGCACTCTTTCCATCCTTTACTGGCATTGACCCCCACCCCCCCAATTCACTTGGACTCTGCTCTCTCATGCAGGAGAAAAACAGGCATAACACAGAATTATTTTTTTTAAAGTAACTTCTGAAGGTCGCAGCAGATGTTCAATTATAAAATTATAGTTTCATACTGATTTTTATTTCAATGGACTAGAGGTCAAAAACTAAGGTTAATTATATGTGGAATCCTCACAAGCTCCTTTTTTTTCACTCAGAGGAATGAAGAACTCATACCCAAACACACACACACACAATTTTTATGGAAAAGGAGGACACATAGAGAATGGTTCTTTCTTTTCTGACTGTAAAATCTGCTGGAAGGGCTGAAGAAACCAGGATATTTTAAAAGTGCGAGATATCTTCTAGGATAGCCACTACGCAGCAGTGGCGTAGTGGCTAAGAGCAGGTGCACTCTGATCTGGAGGAACCGGGTTTGATTCCCAGCTCTGCCGCTTGAGTTGTGGAGGCTTATCTGGGGAATTCAGATTAGCCTGTACACTCCCACACACGCCAGCTGGGTGACCTTGGGCTAGTCACAGTTCTTCGGAGCTCTCTCAGCCTCACCTACCTCACAGGGTGTTTTTTGTGAAGGGGGAAGGGCAAGGAGATTGTCAGCCCCTTTGAGTCTCCTACAGGAGAGAAAGGGGAGATATAAATCCAAACTCTTCTTCTTCTTCTCTTCTAGAAATGCAGCACAGCAAACTGGTGGGGAATAGAAATGCATTCCCCATGTCATTTTTAAAAACTTTATGGTCTTGCAGAAAATCTACACCCAGGACAAACACATGCTTTCACATACCGTGAGGGCAGGCACTCTTAAAGGTTGGGATTTGGGTTGCAGCTCAAAAGCAGACCTTCTGTTTGCCAGACATTTCTCTATTTGAGATGTGGAAAGCTGCTACCAACCCCTGTGAACAATCTGAGCTTGAGAGGGAAATAGTGTGATTGGATATGAGGCAGATTGACCTTAAAGGTCCTGACCTTCTATAATAGCGAGTTTTGTTGATGACATAATTGGCAAAACACAGTCCAAGATGCCACCTGAAACCCAACTCTACCTCCATACCATGCCGGAAACCGAAATGGCTCCTCGGCCTCAGTGGTTCCACTAAAAAGTTTTAAAACATTTCCTTAGAAATCAGCATTTCGATACCCAACTGACTGGCCCCTGGACATTTCTGGATGTGTTCCTTGCCCCTTTCAGTTTCTACCCAGCTTGGAGTGATTTTTTTTCATCACTCCTGCCTACCCAAGTCATTAAATACATCATTCTTCAACACTATTTTCTTTGTTTAATGAAGAGATACTGCATAGTTACAAGAGTGGTTCATTCTGCCAGAGAGTCCTTAGGGGAAATAAACAAAACAGATAACTTAGAACATACACACTTTCTCATGCAGATCCCCTTTATGCTGCTGACACTTTTCATTATTGGTAAAACCATCACTATATTACAGAAGTGCAAAAGGGCTCTTTCCACTTCCCTTTCACCAGTGGCCCAACACTGGACTGGATCTAGCAACTGGTCACTGGTGCAGAACTTCCCCTCCTTTCAGCAGCCATTTCCAACCCTGGGAAAATTGAGTGGTTCTACCCTGTCTCTTCTGCCAATGGAAAGGCAGGAATGGACCATTTTGCTTCTTTCCCCTCCATTTTACAGCTCACCTACTTGTGTGGTTGCTACTTCACATGGGTCCCGTGTCCCCAGGAATTAATTTCTCTGGATCTGGAAATGGCTGCTGGGGAATCTGTGAACCTTGCACAAGCAGATTACTAGATTCAACCCAATGACTGGACAAATTTATTATGGGAATGATAAGCCACTTTAGGAATATATTATTGTGGATATAACTATTTTAAATCAAGCTATAAGTATTTTAAATCTGCCGCTGGGTTCAAGAGTCCTTTGTACATGTATAGTTTTTGAGGAAAATGCAAACCTGTTAGTGGTGAGGCAAACTTACAGCTGTTCACTGCAAAATCAGATGACCAATGAATCAGCTCACATTTTTAATCATCTCTTATTCCAAATGCATGATAGAATTCAACTGCTTGAACACATCCCACATGCAACCCAAAGTAGTCATGATCTTGCACCTTAAAAATTTAGTACTACTTACCTCCAGAGCAAGAACATACCGAGAAATCTGCTCTTGTATGTGAATAGCTGTTTGAATTGCACATAAAGATGTAATATGTACAAATCTTGATAGTCTCTGTCCTCCTCAGCCCCTTTTTATAAGCCTTCAATGGCAAATTAATTGTGGTGTGGATACTAATCTATACTTGCCTTGCCTCCTAGATCTCTAATATACCATCATCAAAGAATGCATGGTGTAGTGGTTAAAAATAATGGACTCTCATCTGAAAAACCCCACTCCTCCACATGAGAGGCAGACTGTTATCTGATTAACTGGATTTGTTTCCCCACTGCTAGACATGAAGCCATCTGAATTTGACTTTGGGGCCTAGTCAGTTCTCCTGATGAACTCTCTCTTATCCCCACCTACCTCACAAGATGTCTGTTGTGGGGACAGGAAGGGAAAAGAGTTCTGTAAGCTGCTTTGAAACATCACTTACAGGAGGCCTAAAGGGTGAAGTATAAATCCAAACTCTTTGCTCATAGGTTTATTGGAGGGAAAAAACACTTTCAAAAAATGCTTAAGTGTACATTTTCTCTGAGAGCTTCAGCTTTTTTCTACAGATGGCCTGTGTATCATGCTTAAATGCCAGCCCTATAAACAAACTGAACTCATGAATGGTTAAGAGCAGTAGTGCGGGATGAAACCCGGGAACACTTTTATGCTTTCAGTCTACTTGCTTTCTTTCTCTAATGTGCTGCACAAACTTTAATTTGTTCTCTATAATATGATGGTGTTCCTGATTCAGGGGAATTGTTGTTATTTATTTCCTTGAGAAAGATGTTCTAATTTACGAACTTATTCCCTTGAGAAAGATGCTCGTCTGGTACAACATTAGCCCCTGAAGGTACAACATTAGCCCCTAGGCTTGCAGTTATCCCTTGGTGAAACTGAATAAAATTATTAGAGGCAGAGTCCCAGATCAGTCTTCTCTACATTAAGACACTACATAATCATGTATTAGATCAAAAGATAACTGAGTGAAAAAAAGATGAGCCCATCCCAATTACATTAGTAAATGAATCCAACTTCTCTGACAGGGCCAAAGGAAGACCCCCAATTCTCACATTTCTCATGGGTGTCCTGCATCGGGATCCTCAAAGGCCATACTGCTGCTAATTACAGTTTCAAAACTCAGGCAGATTCAGCGCAAGTAGGAGAGGTACTTCCCCACTTCCACTGATCACAAAAAAGTCAGGTAGCAGCACTCACTACTTGGTCTATGAATGGAATGTTTTTACCATATGGACTTGTTGTAGCAGCCTTATCCTAATTTGCTCACAGCCAACAGGATCAGAGTTCTAAGGGACTTGGGGATCAATCCTAAGAAGGCTTGCTTGGAAGTAAGTTCCATAGTATTTAGTGGGGCTTACCCCCAGGAAAGGGCCCTTAGAATTTCAGCCAGCATTCTAAGGTCTGGGAAGAGGGTGAGAAATCCACAGTTTCAAGTGCAGGTTAAGGATTTTTAACTAAATCTCCTTAGCTTGATCAGGAAGAAACAGTGCAGCAGAACAGGAGAAACACTTTAGCAGAACAAAAGCTGATTCTTTGAAACCAGCATTGTTCAACAAGTTGCAAGCCTCCCAGGATTAAATCCTTGGCGTTTCTTTCAAGTTCATATGTTTCAGTTATACATATTATGTGTTCTACAAAAGGAAGCTTTTACTTTGAGCACTGGGTTATGTGTGCATGTGTGTGTGTGTGTTTTAGTCTTCTCTCACCCCAAAGTCTGTTATAATCCCAATTAAGACCTGTAGGCTATTTAAAAAAGGGAGAAAGAATGGAGGTAATTTGTGTGTGTGTGTGTGTGGGAGGGGGGTACAGTTAAGTGAGGTACAGTTTTCCAGAGATCCACCCCAGTGAGTGACATGCTAAATAAATAATTTTGGGATGTGCAGCCCATGGTTCTTGCTTCAACCTCACTTTTTGAAAAAACAACAACAAACAAATCAGGAAGGAAGGAAAGGTGCAACAAATTCAAGCTACAGGCTTCTTTTGCCCTGGCTAATAGGACATTTTCATCTGCCTAGCTAATCCACAGATGCCGTTCACTCCTGGAGTGGGAACTCTCTGTGAGCTCTAACTGAGCATCTTGTGCCGATCAAAGACCGTCTTCCTCTGCTCCTGCACCTGACGCTTCCACCGTTGCTGAGCTCCTTCCACTCTCTCCAGCACTGTATTTGCTCTGGTGCTGGTAGCAGGACGCACCGCTGCCAATGAATGGGCATCCTGAAATGCAAGGAAAAAAGAATCAAAGCTGACCAGAATGCAGAAAAAATGGCAATCAAGCACTAGGTTGTCACATGAAAGGGGATCTGAAACACAGAGGCCGTTTCTGCACGGGCATCATATGACGTCATGGAGACGGAAAAGAAGCTTATATGAGCGTCAAGACGCGATAGCGCGGAACTGCGCAGTCAGCGCCGTCGCAGTAAGCAGCTTAATCGGCGCCGAAGACGCCAGACTAAAAACGCTTAAAGCGTTCTTTTCCCAGCGTGACGCCGACGCCGCGACTGCATTAACCGCCACCACGGAGCCGCCCCTCAACAATGGCGACCAGCCAGCGGCTGAGCTTCGGTCACCATTCCCCATCCCCTACACGCAGGTCCCTGGTGATTTCCTGCATGGTCAGGCACCTTCCCAGGATCCACATGTCAGCCAAAAGTAGATGGTGGCTGCCCATACACACTCCGGTCTCACAGGTAACATGAACTGGGACTGACAGTAGCTGGATGGGGGACGGGCAGAACATCAGGGCAGTCACGTTGGCCTCTTGTTCACGAAGCGCGCAGGTTAGCGCAAGCGAGCACGCCGGCCTCGCAGCCCGCGCGTAACCGTCACATTTCTCGCGGGGCTCCTGGCTTACTCCAGCCCCGCTCGTCTGTGCTAACGCTTTTTCATGATGCGCCTCGCTATTTCCGACGTCAACGCGTCGCTCCTTTTGCCTGTGCGGAAACAGCCATAGATACACATTATAAAGTATGAAAATATTAATCACAAGGACACCATCATGGAATGACATTTTCCCAACAGTCTTCAGAGGAAAAGAACAGTTTCCTGTTCCTTTAGAAATTCAAAGTCATCATGCAGAGGTAATAAATCCTCCTCAACCATATTGTTACAAACTACTTTTTAATGGCATGAGACTGAAGAACAATTAAGAAACAGGTTCTGGTGGGTTTTCCGGGCTGTGTGGCCGTGGTCTGGTGGATTTTGTTCCTAACGTTTCGCCTGCATCTGTGGCTGGCATCTTCAGAGGTGTATCACAGAGAAAAGTGTGTTTCACACTGTGTCTAAGTGAGAAGGGAAAGTTTAGTGTGGTATATTGTCCATGTCCCAGGGTGGGGAACCAATCATTAAGTGTTTGGGTGGAACTTGCTATGCAAAGGTGTGAAGGAGTGCATTGTAATAAGGGTGGGGTTATCAGTCCATTTTTTAAGTACTGGGAGCCAGGCCTTGCTAATTTTTAACGTCTCTTTCTTATTGAAGTTGTCCTGGTGTTTGTGAATTTCAATGGCCTCCCTGTGCAGTCTGACATAGTAAGCTTCTGAATTGTCCAGAATTTCAGTGTTCTCAAATAAAATATTATGTCCAGTTTTGTTTAACACATGTTCTGCAACTGCAGATTTTTCAGGATGGTTAAGCCGACAGTGTCTTTCATGTTCCTTAATACAGGTCTGAATGCTGTGCTTTGTGGTTCCTATGTAGACCTTTCCACAGCTATAGGGCTGGTCAGACTGGGCTATTTAAACTGGGCTCTGTTGGCTAATGGCTACTCCACTATAGAAATCAGAAGAGCTTTAAGGCCAAGAAAAACCCAGAGGACTGAGCAGAAACAGCCCACCACAGGGAAAAATATTTCTACCATACATCAAGGGAATCACAGATCAAATAGGGAAACTGATGAAAAACCATTACCTACAGACCATCTTCAAACCCACCAGGAAAATACAGCAAATGCTACGCTCAGCAAAGGACAAGAGAGACCCCCTCACTTCTGCAGGAGTATATCACATACCCTGTAGCTTTCTGGCACAACCTGGGACTTCATTGTAGGCCAGGGTATAAATGGGAAAAATAAACAAACAAACCTAAGGCCTTCTCCTAGAACAGAGAGTGGTTGTGATGTCAAACTAAGACTATGTGAGTTAAACTGAGAGATAGAAAGATTTGTTTATCTTGTATTTTACATGGTCTACCATGTCAGAGAAACTGAAAGCAAAACTGTAAGGAGTTTAGACCCTTATCTCGAAAACCTTATGATGATACAATTCAAAATGAGAAAATATACAGTATTGGAATATGGTGCACCTCCTGGAGAAGTGTGGAGGACAAGTATGAGTAGCCCTTTTCTTAATGATACAACTGGACTCAAGCCTAAAGGACATTCAGTTGTTGACATGAATGGATGCAAAAAGGAAGAAGTCTAAAGCTGTTTGACATCTATAACTGGAACATGGAATGTGAAAAGTATGAATGAAGGTAAGCTTGAAATCATAAAAGGAGAAATGGAATGTTTAAACACTGCAATCCTGGGAGCAAATGAACTAAAATGGATCAGGACATTTTCAGTCAGAAAATTAAAAACTGTTTTACTCAGGGAATGACAAACACAGAAGAAAATGAGTTGACCTAATAGTGGAGTGAGATGTAGCACAGCAAATCAGGGGCTATAATACAAAGTTTACCAAAAAATATCAATCAGGCTTCATGGAAAGCCTATCAGCATAATCATCATTTAAGTTACACCCAGATGCTGATGAGGAAGAAATTGACTTTTATGCAAGTATCCAGGAAGAAATTGCACAAATCTCAAATTATTTATTTCATTTAATAGGCTTCTAGGCTGCTATTTCCCATTACCGTAACAGGCTCAGGATGGCTTACAACAATCAGGAAGAGGTGGGATAAAAATAAAATGAATAAATAAAATAGTTAAATACTAAAAACAACAATTTCAGTCCCTGGTCTCTCTTACACATACCTCGCTCTCTTCTTCGTTGTGCAATGGGTGAGTGTAGGCGTCTGGTTTACGGATCAAGGGGTCAACCAGCATCAGAAAGGCCATGTAAAGAAGCAGGGCTCCAATCACCGAGAGGTAAATAATGATTATGAACTGTAGGAGATAAGCCACAGCAATAAATCATCATGGCCTCTGAATTCTGAAGCCATCATTAAAAAAAATATATCACATGCACCAAAGCTTATACTGCATTAGAAAGAAATCATCTACTCTGGGAGAAAGCCAATGTTTGTAGCTCCTGAATGGGTAGAAGACACAGTATGTCTGAACCAAGATGGCAAACACCTTAACTTTCCAAAACCCACACAACTAAATAATGAGTGCAGCTGCTTCCCAACAGCCAATGTCATTAATTTAAGCCATGACTTTTAAAATGTAGTCACAGTTGCTGCATGTGAGCACCATGGATTTCTGGTGTGGCCTCTGAGGAACTGGACTGCTGCATTTACTGGTAGGGAATATTACTCTGTTGTAGTCACATCTGAAGCCTGTTAACATATCTGTGTTAACAACTACAGGCATAATACAAGATGCATGTAAGCAATACCAATTATGTCTTTCAGAAGGACAAAAGTTACGGAGCTGCTCCATCCTCTCCATCCAGAGCTCTTCTCTATCAATATGGATTCCACAGGCGTTGCACATAGTTCCTCACCTCCTTCGTAGGTGAATCCCCACCTGTGCTTTCTGGAAACTGCCAACAGTTGCAGTGCTTTGTTGAATAGAGTCAGGAGGGACCAAAGGGGCATAACTGCCTTGAACAAGCCACAGGCTTGTCTGTACCTTGATGGTGGTGGTGCTCCGTTCTTCATACTTGCACTCACATAGCAGGCAGTATGCTTCAACATCATTTCCTGGCACAGGCATCGGTTCCACCACATGCAAGCAGTTACTACAGAGGCGAGACAGAAGCATGAGTGATGAATGACCTGCCATGGAGGACAGAAGAAAGTGCTGCCTCACAAGGAGGAGATACCTGAATGAAAGAAGCCAATTGGGGAATAGCAATTGGCTCAAATCTGAAAGTAGCACATTAACACGGTCAAGACTACACCTTAACAAGGAGTCAGGATTCCTCCCTTAGTAAATGAGATTCTGAACAGCCTCTTTCCAGCTTTTCCTAATGCTGAAGATGGCTAAATTTGGCATGGCAGTATGCAAGAGTAGGAGGACTCTGGTTAACTCCATATGATTAATATTGTCCTCAATTGAATGATTAATATTAGTCAGGTTACTTATGTTTGGATGCCTATTGTTGTTTATACACCAAAGTTATTTCTTTAATCTTGTGCTGGTCATTGACTGTAAAATTTAAAATTAAGTGGCCTTTGTGGGGCTGGTAGCCCAAGAGGACTTACACAGCTCAGTCACTGGCAACAATTATTGATAGGAAGCCTAATTCTGAGGGGGGCAGAACCACGCCCAGCCAGGGACAGCACAGCATCGGTGAGGCCAAGTCACCTGCTAAGTGGCCAGCAGCATGGCAGGGATGTCACCCCAACCCTTGTATAGCAGGAATGCAGACCTGCGCCCACATTTTTGCCGGAATGACTCTGCATTGGTAAACATAGGCAAAAGGGCTCAGGGAACTGACAAATGACAGCCCTCCAGGAATGCCCCCTTTGGCAATAACATGGGCCTCTGTGCCGGAGATGCTTGTCTGGGTGGTGTGGCTACACCGATGCTATTTCTGGAGGCTGACTTACCAGTCTTTCTGAGACACATTCTTCTTATAAATGTGTCCACTGATGTTCCTGTATGGGGGGCAGATGCACTTGCAACGGATGTCCTCAAAACTCTAAAGATGCAGAACAAAATATCAATACTGTAAGGAATACCTGTCAGAATGTTCTGCCCCATCAGAGTAGCAGATTAAATGGGACTATTATGTGTATTCACTAGCAGTATTTCTCTCCTGCGCTATAACTGTGTTCTGAAGATCATCTTAAAAGCTAAACTCCACACAGATTTAGGGTCTTGAGGTCTAAGATTGATTGCAAGAATAAAAATAAATTCTTCTTATTTCCAAAAGACGATTTCCAATTTGTTCTTAGCTGTAACTCAACTGGATAGTATCCATCAAGAAACCCAAGGCTTACAGATTTACAATACATAATCGCTCAGAAGACGTTATCACTGTGTTCAGTATGGCTTACATCCAAGGAAACATGCATGGGATTGCAGGGAGCAGTGCATCTTTCAGCAACTACTAAGTTATCTCTCCAATCAAAGTCTAAAAGGACAAGACAATATATTTGGCCTCTTCCGCACACGCAAAATAATGCGTTTTCAAACCACTTTCACAACTGTTTGCAAGTGGATTTTGCCATTCCGCACAACTTCAAAGAGCACTGAAAGCAGTTTGAAAGTGCATTATTCTGCATGTCCGGAATGAGCCTAAGACTGGATTATCTGACAAAGGTCCAAGGCAGGGGTTCCCAAACTACAGCCCGCGGGCCAAATCCGGCCCCCGGAAGACATTTATCCGGCCCGCTGGGCAGAAGCAGATCTCCCCCTTCTCTCTCTCCTTTTCCTTCCTCTCCCACCGCTGGAGTGCAAGGAGTCCACAGAGTCCCCCACTCCGAGGCATCCATTTTCTTCAGGGGAGCTGACTTCCACAGCTGTAATTCCGGGGGGGGGGACCTCCAGGGGCCGCCTGGAGCTTGGCACCCCGACCCCCAGGTTTACAAACAGCCTTAAGCGCGGGCGACTCGCTGCTCATTCCAAGCGGCCGGAGGGGACCATACCAATGCGGCAAAGAGGGGAGAGAGAAAGGCAGCGGAGCTTCAGGGCCGGATTGGAAAGGGACCGCGGGGGTGGGGGGCTCGGCCAGGGGTGGGTCAAGGGCGGATGGCTGGCTCCCCCCCTCCGCGGGGCGGCACTTGGTCCGGCCCCTGGCTGGGCTCTGGCCATGCGTGAACTGGCCCCCTGTTTAAAAAGTTTGGGGACCCCTGGTCCAAGGTATTGCAAGTTTCCAAGGGACAGAGAAATGTCTGATAGGTACACACTGTTCTGAGGTCCATTGGAAAAAAAAGTAAGTATAAAACCAGCATAAAATATTTTTTAAAAGGGTATAATAACCTAGGCCATGTGAATCATGCAAGAGCTGTTAACATTAGGAGAACTTTTAAGCAAGTGTAATGCTATCAGAGCTCTCACATGATTCACATGGGCTAGGTCAGTGGTGGCGAACCTTTGGCACTCCAGATGTTATGGACTACAATTCCCATCAGCCCCTGCCAGCATGGCATATTGGCCATGCTGGAAGGGACTGATGGGAATTGTAGTCCATAACATCTGGAGTGCCAAAGGTTCGCCACCACGGGGCTAGGTTATTATACCCTTTTAAAAAATATTGTGCGTTGGTTTTATACTTATATTTGCACTTGACACAATAAGACCTCCTTGCAATGCTCATCACCTCTCTTGCATTTAGTGCCCTTTAAATCCCTCCTCCAACCCTCTTGCTTCCACACCTTAGCAGCTTCAGATGGCGGTACTAGGATACACCAAATAACAGCAGCAAGGGATAAGAATCTCATGGTTTCTCAGATGTGCTGCATGAGCACCACAGGAGCCTGAAACAGAGAAAGGGGAAGGAGATCAGCAAATTCTCCTTTAGGGAGCACCACAGGTCATTTTCAGTGACTCAAGGGTAGCCCCAGCACACATGCTGTAAGATGGTGTGCCACACCATGGAGCAACAGACAAAAGCAAGTCACTAGGGGGCTGGCAGTGTTGCAGCCGCTCAGCTTGCTCCTAATGTGCCTGGCCACAGACAACCATTATCTTTCCACTCCCTTCTTGCCAGCTGACCCCAAAATCTTCACAGATGGGGTAGGTGTACTAAAGCCATAAAGGCTGCCCATCTCTATGCTAGAATATTGTTGTCACCCACCCACAGCTAAACATGCTTTTCTGGTTAACTCCAGTACCTTCATCTTCCTGTTATCTCCAGCAACCCGAAGCCAAAAATAAATGGTCAGTCAAGTTTCAAAGCAATTACTTGGGACTTCTTCTAAATATTAAAGCTAATGAATATGGCCCACTTAAGAGTGGGGTAGCCTTTTCTTGACACTGCAACCCCCTAAAACATTGTAGATCAAAAGCTGTCCCACAAGGAAGGAGGAATATACTTCAAGAGGGGCATCCTACCTTGGAAAAAGGATGTAACTCTTGCAGTCATTAATTCTCTGGACCTTTGTCTGTTCAATCAACAGAGAGAAATTCTGCACAAATTGCAGACAGAATACTGCAGGAGACAAGCAGTGCAAAATAGTTCAGTATTTCCACAGACACTGCACACATTCCACATTTCCCCTAAATTGATCTCCTGAGAACCCTAAAGTCTATTCAATAGGGCTTATTCTAAGCAAAGTGTGGCACTATTAGCCACAGAACATCAACTCCTACAGTCTGCAGAGTCACAAATGCCTCTACATTCCATCTCAGTCTAATGGAACAACCATAGATAGGAGGACCAACTGAAACTGGTGTAACACTTCAGAGACCCAGCTGGTTTCTTGCCTGGCTGTCTATGTAACCTAGAAATTGTTTTCAGGCCCTAGGTCAGTGGCGGAGCACATACCTTGTATACCAAAGACGCTGTGTTCAATCCCTGGTATCACCAATTTAAAGTGATGGGGTTGAAAATAAAATTATCAACATTCTTTATATACATCTCTGGTGCAACCACGTTTAGAATACTGTGGACAGTTCTAACATGAAGACCTGAGACAGCTGGAAAAGATAGCGGAAAGTCAAATAGAAGATTAGAGCAGCTTAAAGGAATGGGTTTTCTGTAACAAAAATTGAGTACTTTAAAATTAGGAGTGGCGAGGAAGGAGCCATCTCTCTCTCTGTCATAATGATTGAGTATCACCTAATGAAGAGGATTAGAAGCAGGTTTAGAAGAGACAAAATGAAGCACTTCTTCAAACAAAGCATAATTCATACAAGGAATCCATCACTACAAGCCCAAGATTTACTTCTGCTGTGCCTTACAAGAGACCTTGGTGTCCTGTTTCAGATCACAGAACGAGGCTTGCTTTTTCCAATTGTATTTTAAAAGGGAGAAGACATTTTTTCGAGCTTCTTTGTCCCTATAGCCCTTGCAGCAATGTTAAATTGTTTTCCATCTCTCACCATCCACTCAAGAGAATCCATAACACTCCATGCAAACCCCAGACTTCCATTATGTCTTTTTGTATCACAACTGGGTGCATCACATCCTGGCACATCCTTTTCTCTCTCCTCCCTCCTCTTTTTTGTACTGAATGAACTCCTGAAGCTTTCTGAAGAGCAAGAAAGAACTATTTTTAATAAAACATCCTGCTGCTACAAGAGATGACAAGAAACGCTGGTTTACAGTGCAATGTGATGCAGAATTACTCCAGTCTAAGCCCATTGAAATCAGTGGGCTAACTCTTCATAGAACTGTACTGTTACGCAGCTTTGAAAGAGAACTAGGCAAATGCATGTGCATAGGTGATATAGCTGGCAACAATAATTATCTATGGGCCTTTTTTCCCCACTTTCCTGTAAGCCCCGCTACTTGAGGAGAGTAGCGCGGGGTTCCCCTCCTCCTCCCCATGGCAGGGGCGGCCATTGAAGCAGCCGCTGCTGCCCCAGCACCACGGCATCCCAGGCGCTCTTCGAATGGCGCTTTTATGACCCTGCACAGAGCGCGGGTTGTGGGGACGGCATGCGCCTGGGATGCTGCGCTGAGAGCAGCGGCATAGGGATGGAAGGGCGGGGGAAGGCCCTATGACAGCTAAACAGAGCCTCCATATCCAGAAGCAGTATACCACTGGTTATCATATAGCAAGAAGCACTGGTGCATTTCTGCATGTCTCCTGAAGAACCACAATGAAAACCGCAGCGATTAAGATAAAATGTTGTTGGAAAAAAATGCAACCCCTGTTCTGAAATCATCGTCACACCTTCATTCATCACAGAAGATAAAACTGGTCAGTACGCAGAAATCCAGCCCCTGACAGCTACATCAGCATGCATTGCAAGATACAAACTGAACTACACAATTCACCTCAAAGCATTAGCCCCTTCAAGAAACAAAATACTCGCCTGCACAGCTCCTAGAAACTGTGCATTCCCAGCTGATCACCACTCGTGTCTTCCGCTGACATCATCTTAACAGACACCTCTTGCAGCCAGCCACAGCCTTCGCAAGAGGTTGCACTAAGGGACCGTTCATAAATTCGTATCCTTGGTTTGGAGAGGAAAAGAGGGCACTCATTTTAAGACTAGGGGATCGGTTTACACTGCCTTCCCTGTGCTTCTGCTTTTCTTGGCACCGGAAGATGAATAGGGTCTCCTTTGTGCTTCATCAGTTCAGTTGGGCTTCTTCTTCACTTACCGAGGACATCAGGACCAAAAGCTACGGATTGTTTTGGCGCTAGGATACCAAGGAGCACATTAATGTAGCACTTTGGAAAAATAGCATTAGCAAAAGGAGGACAATCTGAAGTTCGACTGTGCCAGAGATAAATATGGGGATATAGGGAGAAAAGAGAGGACCAAAGGAAAACCCCAGCGCAACCCCTGGCATGCCTACTCAGAAGTCCCATACTATTCAGCGAAGTTCACTCCCATGTGGGTGAACGTTTCCAATCGTGCATGGTTTGTATTAAGTTTAGGAAAAGAGGAAGACCCTACATGAGATGGATTGACTCTCTTCAGTTTGCAGAGCCTGAGCATGGCTGTTAATGCTAGGACGTTTTGGACGACAGTATCTCGTTTGAGAGCTTGCACATGTGAGGGAACCAATTGACAAAGCTGCAAAATATCAGGAACGCTTGCTACAAAACGGGATATAAACGCACCACGTGCAGATCGGTTTTAAAATGTTTAATGCATTCATCCATCGATGCAATTTCCTGAAAAGTCGAGGGATCCTTGAGCCACGGAAATTTCACACAAGGGACAATTTCTCTGAAATGCCGCTTCTCCCTCAACCTGTACTATTCTTCAAATTGCAACTAGTGAAAGGCCATTCTTTTTGCCAGAAGGCTCAATGAATGCACACACGTGAAATCTGCCTAGAGATGCCTTGCAACGCCACGTATTAGGCTTCGATATGCAAGGAGTTAATTAGGTTAGGAAGTGACATCACCTAGAGAGGGAGGTGATTGAAGGTTGAAACCAGCGCTGGGCTGCTGCATCGGTGCGATGACAGCTGTGGACTGAATCATTAAGCTGGGAGGCAGCGCATTGGCGCAGAAAGGCCAGTTGGAGAGGTTGGAAACTGGCACTTTGCAGGAAGCGGCCGCACTTGTCTCTAGGATCTATGGGCCTGGAGAGAGGCGCTGCATAATTGTGCACCGGGCAGGGTAGGACGCTTGCTGCTCAGGACTACAAGATCAATCCGATGCAGTTTTTCCACCCACTGCTTATGTGGAGCTGCAAAGCCTTAGATCTGCTTTACGGCCAATATGTGAATAATTTCATTCCAATATTGGTTCCTTCCTGGTTCAGTTTTCAAGGCAGTCATGCTTTGACTGTTAAGCTTTTGTGAATATTGCTATATGTACTGGGTGCCCACTACATAAAAGCACACACTGGCTGCAGTGCTTCTCATATGTGCAGGTGCCACTTTGTGAAGAAAGTTCATGATGTCAATACAATACAATACAATAGACCTTTATTGGCATAAGATAAAAGCTGCTGAGTATAGACCATCACTAAATTTAAAAGTTGTACATGTCGCCTATGAGTAGTTTAAATTTAAAATCACACTTCATTTATAAAAAATAACATAGATTAAAAATACAAATCCATTCCATTGTACACGGATTGTGAACAGGTATAGTACAACTAAACTTAAAAGACAGGATTAAGATATTTCTAGCCATTCGCTATTCATAGCCTATTTACTAAAAGGTATAATCCCTCCCCAAGATCTATAAATTGTATATACTAATTAATACTATAAATTAATTAAATTTCCATAAAATGCAATAAATAAACAGAGCTCCTTATAAGCACCTTCTAAAATAGCCCAGGAGTATCAGAGGTATGGAGCATTTCACATTTAAATATAATTTTGTACTTGCCTATTTTACATACCTCTTAAGGACATGACTTGCAGCAACTAATTGGCTATTCTCCCAAGTATAAAAGCGGATTATTACTGTTTAACAATTTTGGGATTGATATTTTGGGGCACATTTCCCCATTATCGGTAGTACTAAAGCTTCCCTCTGTGGGTTATATTTTGGGCAATAACATAAAATGTGGTCCAATGTTTCCACTACAGGGACAGAAGGGGCATACTCTATGTAATAAAGTCCCAAGATGTCTTGGCTACTTGTTTTGGGTACTGATGAGCTCTGAAGTTACTCATGCATCAAAAAATCCTCTCACTGAAATCCATGGGAGAAATTATGATTGTGCATGTCAGCACTATCGTGGGTAGTGAGGTACATACCATGTTTGAAAGTGTCCTTTCTCACAAGCAGATGTGTGTGTATGTCTTCAGTCTGATGCGTCTTTCAGCTTTTGAAGTGTGCCATTGTGTGATGTGATGAAATTAGAGCTGCAACTCTTGTCTATTTATTGGGCATAGAATATACACAGGATGAATCTGCGTATTCACCTTTTGCTGTGCTGGGATGTGTAAACTGAATGCAGTTGCTAAAGAAGATGAAAAGAGTTTACACCGCCACAAGCTGCTCTCAGCCGCTGCATCCCAGGGCGGCCACCAGGAGCGTCCCCACACCTCGGGCTTGTGCTGGGTCGCCAAAGGCTGTCTCCTCGAGAGTGGGGGAAAGGCCCCAAGAAG